>NC_086446.1:571422019-571797019 GCF_028390025.1 Pseudophryne corroboree | reverse complement strand
CAGCCATATCGGCAATGTTCATTCCAGGGTCCTCAACTGGAAAGCAGACTTTCTCAGTCATCAGGAAGTACACGCTGGAGAGTGGAGCCTCCATCCAGAAGTATTTCAACTCCTCTTGGACAAGTAGGGACTTCCAGATGTGGACTTGATGGCATCTCAATACAATCACAAGATTCTGGTCTTCGGAGCGAGGACAAGGGATCCTCAAGCGGCATTCATAGACTCACTGGCAATCCCATGGAGCTTTCAGCTACCATATGTGTTCCCTCCGGTGTCACTCCTGCCCAGAGTACTACGGAAGTTCAAACAAGAAGGAGGAACCCTGCTTCTGATCCCTCCGGTGTGGCCCAGACGGCACTGGTTCTCAGATCCACAGGGTCTCTCGATAGAGCATCCCCTTCTACTTCCACAACGACCAGACCTCCTCGTTCAGGGCCCTTGTGTATACCTGGATTTGGCCCGACTGGCTTTGACGGTGTGGCTCTTGAAGCTTCCGTCTTGAGGGCCAAGGGTTTTTCTGAGGCGGTCATTCATACTATGTTGAAGGCCCGTCAGCTTCTGCTCGGATTTACCATAGGGTCTGGAATTCTTAACTTTGCTTGGTGTGCATCTAACAATCATGACGCTTCCAAGTTTAGTACAGCCAAAGTTTTGGCTTTCCTATAACAGGGCCTGGACTTAGGCCTTCGTCTGGCATCCCCCAAGGTTCACATTTCTGCCTTGTTGGTATGGTTTCAGAGAAAGATTGCTACCGTGCCTGATGTTCATACTTTTTCACTCAGGGGGTGTTACGGATTCAACCTCCTTATGTACCACCTGTGGCCCCTTGGGATTTGTCAGTGGTCCTGGAGGCCTTGCAAGAGTATCCGTTTGAACCTCTTGTGTCTGCAGACCTTAAGTGGCTTTCCCTTAAGGTTTTGTTTTTGCTGGCTGTTGCCTCTGCTAGAAGGGTCTAGGACTTGGGTGCCTTATCCTGTAAGTCCCCCTATCTGATTTTTCACAGTGACCGGGCTGTTCTTAGAACGCGCCCTGGTTATTTGCCTAAGGTGGTGTTTTCCTTCCACCTTAACCAGCAGATTGTGGTTCCGGCCTTTAGATCTCCTGAGTTGTCCTCCAAAGAGCGGTCTTTGGATGTGGTACGGGCTCTCCGTACCTACGTGAAGAGAACTTCCTCCATTAGGAAGTCTGATTCTCTCTTTGTGCTATTTGGATTTTACAAACGTGGCTGGTCTGCTAACAAGCAGACCTTGGTCAGATGGATTAGAATGGTGATTGCACATGCTTATGTACAGGCTGGTCTTCCAGCTCCTGCTGCCATCAAAGCCCATTCTACTCGGTCTGTTGGACCTTCTTGGGCGGCCCGCCGTGGTGCGACCCTTCAACAATTGTGCAAGGCGGCTACGTGGTCCTCAGTGAACACGTTCATAAGGTTCTATGCCTTCGATGCTTCCGCCTCCCAGGATGCTTCCTTTGGACGCCGGGTTCTTGTGCCCGCTACAGTGCGTCCCCTCCCATAAGGAACTGCTTTGGGACATCCCTGATGTTCTTCCTTGTGGAGCCCAGTGTACTCCGCAGCAGAAAACGAGATTTATGATAAGAACTTACCGTTGTTAAATCTCTTATATAATGAATAATGCTGAATACCTGTGCTTCGTTATGGAAAGTCAAGTATAATCACAAAGATTTCATTGTATAGGAAATTGTCGTTTCTGTCTTTATTTTCTGGACAACTGGATATACCTAAAGTTAACTGGTTAGCTTATCACTGATGATCAGTGATTAGACTTATAACAGGACATGCTCCACCCGCCGCTGCCAATCTTTGTAAAGCTGCACCTCCGGATGTGCCTTCCCTGGATTGATGCTGTCAAAAGGCTGGTGCTGAAGAGAATAATCTGCTTCATTCTCAGCCCCGGGTGGTATTCATTATGCCGGCTGTTGGGATCCCGGCGCTCAGTATATCGGCGCCGGAACCCCGACACCCGGCATACAGACAACTATTCTCCCTCTTGGGGGTCCACGACCCCCCTGGAGGGAGAATAAATACACTGTGTCCGCAAGGGGCTCATTTAGGCTCGCCCAGCTGTCTGGATCCTGGCGCCGGTATGCTGGCCGCCGCCATACCATACTACACCCCTCAGCCACGTCCCCGCTCTGAAGCTGCCCTGCTCAGTGCTGTAAATGCTAGGACGACAGGCCAAGCTCCGCCGGCTGTATGTTAAATATGTAATGTTTTCAAGGATAGGCTGACTACTCCTTGCTTGGCTTATCACTCTCTCCTTAGGGCTCCTCCTTTGATGTAAAAAGATAAAGATTTTTGCACAACATAAAACGGCAGTACACACGGGGAGAGATGTGTGCTGAGTTATTTGTCACAGACCGCTCAGCACACATCTCTCCCCCTTTTAGCACAGCGCGATGAGTGCTGAGCGAGGAGTGGGACTCATTTTCCCCAGCGGGTGAAATGAGCAATGTGCTAGATTGTGCCTGCATGCAGGCCAATACAGCACCGGCGATAGTGCCGCACATCGCTTTCGCTGTGGGGCATACAAATGGAGAGATCCGTGCTTAAAATCTAAGCAATCTAGTCAGATTGCTTAGATTTTAAGCACGGATCTCTTTGTGTGTACCCCCCTTTAAGGTCACTGGAAGAGCTGTCTGTACCCTTTACACAGCAGATAAGCAGTTGCTGACTATCAAGCTCTCCTTTAATGCATTTGAGAGTCAAAATATCTATCTCTTCTTTCCTCCTATTGCTCTCTGAGAGGTTTGGCAATGTTTAGTTCTAGTGACGGGTTAACCTCTAATAATTGAGACACTATCCTCTCCTGACAGGAAATAGGTTGGTTAAGTACTTATATCTAAAATCTATAAATATAAAAGACAAATACCACTGACTCATCACAAAATCTCCTGAACCACAAGGCTGCACTTCCTTGCCAGTGGCAGTTGCAGAGCAGTCCATTATTCAAATAGGGGAGCCACACCCAGTGATGTTTGACAGTCTTTAGGGGTAGTAGTTGATGTAACTCCCCTATTTGAATAATGGATTGCTTTGCAGCGGCCACGAAGTCCATTGTGTGCTCTTCCCTCCGCGACTTGGTATTGCTGGCACCATGAATTCTTTATAACACTTGCTGGGTGGGTTGTCTTAACTCTTTCTCTGTGAGGGCTGTCTATCTATCTTAGCCTTGTAGTGATAGGGCTACTGCTTATTTTCTCTAATGTTCTAGTGGATTCTGGGGTTCTGTACTTTAGTACCATGGGGTATAGATCGGGTCCACTGGAGCCTAGCACTTTGAAAACCTTTAGTGTGTGTTATGCCCCTCCTACCAGACTCCGTTTTAGAAAATGTGCCCAAGGAGCCGGGTGCATTTCTCTGGAGCTCCAGAGCGTTTCCTTTATTTTTATTTTATTTCTCTTACGTCCTAGAGGATGCTGGGGACTCCGTAAGGACCATGGGGTATAGACGGGCTCCGCAGGAGACATGGGCACCTAAAAGAACTTTCTAGTATGGTGTGCACTGGCTCCTCCCTCTATGCCCCTCCTCCAGACCTCAGTTAGATCTTGTGCCCAGAGGAGATGGGGTGCATTACAGGGAGCTCTCCTGAGTTTTCTGTAAAAATAATTTTGTCTCACCCTGGGGTTTGTCCCAGAGCCGCGCCGCCATCCTCCTCACAGATGCCGGAAAAAAGAAGCCGGGTGAGTATGTCAGACATAAGAAGACATCAGGCGGCAGAAGACTTCAGATCGTCATGAGGTAAGCGCACAGCTGGAAGCTGCGCGCCATTGCTCCCACACTTACACACACACACACACACACACACACACATGGCACTGATGGGTGCAGGGCGCAGGGGGGGCGCCCTGGGCAGCAATAAACCTCATTTCTCTGACGTCCTAGTGGATGCTGGGAACTCCGTAAGGACCATGGGGAACAGACGGCTCCGCAGGAGACTGGGCACATCTAAAGAAAGATTTAGGACTATCTGGTGTGCACTGGCTCCTCCCCCTATGACCCTCCTCCAAGCCTCAGTTAGATTTCTGTGCCCGGCTGAGCTGGATGCACACTAGGGGCTCTCCTGAGCTCCTAGGAAGAAAGTATATGTTAGGGATCTCCTGATAAAGGCGAGCTCCAAGGAACAGTTGGTAAGGGGGTAGCACTTTCTCGGGAAGTGCTGCAACAGCAGGGCTGGATTCTCAATTCCAAAGTCACAGCTGGTCCCGACGACACGTCTTCTGTTCCTGGGAATGATTCTGGAAACAGACCAGAAAAAAAAGTGTTTCTTCCAATGGAAAAAGCAGAGGAGTTGTCATCTCTAGTCAGAAACCTCCTAAGACCGGGACAGGTGTCGGTACATCAATGCACACGAGTCCTGGAAAAAATGGTAGCTTCGTACGAAGCAATTCCATTAGGAAAGTTCCACGCAAGGAATTTCCAGTGGGACCGGTTGGACAAATGGTCCGGGTCCCATCTCCAGATACAGCAGCGGATAACCCGGTCGGCAAGAACCAGGGTGTCGCTGCGGTGGTGGCTGCAGAGGGCTCATCTACAAGAGAGCCGCAGATTCGGAATACAGTACTGGGTCCTGGTGACCATGGATGCCAGCCTTCGGGGCTGGGGTGCAGTCACACAGGGAGTGAAATTCCAAGGACTGTGGTCCAAACAGAAGATTTCAATTCACATAAATTTTCTGGAGCTAAGAGCCATTTACAAGGCCCTAACCCAAACAAGGCCCCTGCTTCAAAACCAGCCGTACTGATCCAATCAGACAACATCACGGTGCTCGCCCATGTAAACAGGCAGGGCGGCACAAGAAGCAGGAGGGCAATGGCAGAAGCCACAAGGATTCCCCGTTGGGCGGAAAATCATGTGGTAGCACTGGCAGCAGTGTTCATTCCGGGAGTGGACAACTGGGAAGCAGCCTTCCGCAGCAGACTCCACCCGGGAGAATAGGGACTTCATCCGGAAGTCTTCCATATGCTGGTAAACCGTTGGAAAAGACCACAGGTGGACATGATGGCGTCCCGCCTCAATAAAAAGATATTGCGCCAGGTCAAGAGAACCTCAGGCGATCGCTGTGGACGCTCTAGTGACACCACGGGTGTACCAGTCGGTTTAGGTGTTCCCTCCTCTCCCTCTCATACCCAAGGTTCTGAGGATAATAAGAAAAAGAGGAGTAAGAACTATACTCATTGTTCCGGATTGGCCAAGAAGGGCTTGGTACCAGGAACTTCAAGAGATGATCTCAGAGGACCCATGGCCTCTGCCACTCAGACAGGATCTGCGGCAGCAGGGGCCCTGTCTGTTAAAAGACTTACCGCGGCTGCGTTGACGGCATGGCGGTTGAACGCCGGATCCTGAGTGAAAAAGGCATTCCGGAGGAAGTCATTCTAATCCTGATCAAAGCCAGGAAGGATGTCAGCCTGAAGTTCAGACGTTGTAAGGGAGTGCTGCATATTCATCCCCTTTTTGTGCCCCAGTGGCACCTTGGGATCCCAATGTGGTTTCGGAGTTCCTGGAATCACATTGTTTTGAGCCACTTAAAACCGTGGATTTAAAATATCTCGCATGAAAAGTGGTCATGTGTTGGCTCTGGCTTCGGCCAGGCATGTGTCAGAATTGGCGGCTTTGTCATGAAAAAGCCCTTACCTGACTTTCCATATGGATAGGGCAGAGTTGAGGTCTCGTCCTCACTTTCTCCCGAAGGTGGTATCAGTCTTTCACTTGAACCAACCTGTTGTGGTGCCTGCGGCTACTAGGGACTTGGAGGATTCCAAGTTACTGGACGTAGTCAGGGCCCTGAAAATTTATATTTCCAGGACGGCTGGAGTCCGGAAAACTGACTCGCTGTTTATCCTGGATGCACCCAACAAGCTGGGTGCTCCTGCTTCTAAGCAGACTAAACGCGCTGGATTTGTAGAACTATTCAGCTTGCGCATTCTGCGGTGGACTACCGCAGCCTAAATCTGTAAAAGCCCATTCCACAAGGAAGGTGGGCTCATCTCTTGGGCAGCTGCCCGAGGGGTCTCGGCTTTACAACTTGGCCGAGCTGCTTCTTGGTCAGGGGCAAACACGTTTGCAAAATTCTAAAAAAATTAATACCCTGGCTGTGGAGGACCTTGAGTTCTCTCATTCGGTGCTGCAGAGTCATCCGCACTCTCCCGCCCGTTTGGGAGCTTTGGTATAATCCCCATGGTCCTTACGGAGTTCCCAGCATCCACTAGGACGTCAGAGAAAATAAGATTTTACTCACCGGTAAATCTATTTCTCGTAGTCCGTAGTGGATGCTGGGCGCCCATCCCAAGTGCGGATTGTCTGCAATACTGGGTTGTTATGGCAAGCCATCTGTTCAGAGGCTCCATTTGTTATCATACTGTTAACCGGGGTTCCTATCACGAGTTATATGGTGTGATTGGTGTGGCTGGTATGAGTCTTACCCGGGATTCAAAATCCTTCCTTATTGTGTCAGCTCTTCCGGGCACAGTGTCCTAACTGAGGCTTGGAGGAGGGTCATAGGGGGAGGAGCCAGTGCACACCAGATAGTCCTAAATCTTTCTTTAGATGTGCCCAGTCTCCTGCGGAGCCGTCTGTTCCCCATGGTCCTTACGGAGTTCCCAGCATCCACTACGGACTACGAGAAATAGATTTACCGGTGAGTAAAATCTTATTTTTAGGCAAGAAAGTATGTAGTTAGGCTGCGGAGGCAGTAAACTACGGATCCCCGCCATTTTTTTTCTAATTTATGAGCGGGACTGAAGCCTGCCGCGTGAGAGGGCGGAGCTTGATTCCCTCAGCACTAACCAGCGCCATTTTCCCCGGACTCTCCCCTGCTGAGCATAAGAGGGCTGAAAAAAAGAGAGGGGGGCACATAATTAAGGCGCAGTGAGTGGGGAAATATATATATATATATATATATATATATATATATATATATAAATATATATATATATATATATATATATATATACACATATATATATACACATATATATATATATATATACATATATATATATATATATATATATATATATATATATATATATATATATATGCGCGCTATCTGGGTTTTTTTTTTTCCTGGGTCAGTTGGCGCTGGTGTGTGCTGGCATACTCTCTCTCTGTCTCTCCAAAGTGCCTTCTTTAGGGAATTGTCCCCTTATAGTTATATCCCAGTCTGTGTGGGGTGTCGGTACGTGTGTCGGCATGTCTGAAACGGAAGGCTTATCCAAAGAGGAGGTGGAACAGATGAGTGGTGTGTCTCAGTCGGCGGTGCCGACTCAGGATTGGATGGATATGTGGCATATGTTAAATGCTAGTGTAGCTTCACTGCATAAAAGACTGGACAAAGCAGAGTCCAGTACGTCGGCAGGTAATCAATCAATCTACGGATTATACCGACTCACAGGACCCGTCGGGGTCTCAGAAACGTCCCTTCTCACAAATAAGGGACACAGATACCGACACGGACTCTGATTTCCAGTGTCGACTATGATGAAGCAAGATTGCACCCCAGGGTGACAAAAGTATTCAGTGCATGATTATTGCAATAAAAGAGGTGTTACATATCACTGATGAGCCCTCTGTGCCCGACACGGGGATACACATGTTTAAGGGAAAGAAACAAGTTATGAACTTTCCTCCTTCCCATGAAATTAATGAGTTATGTGAAAAAGCATGGGAAACTCCAGATAAGAAACTGCAGATTCCCAAAAGGGTTCTTATGGCGTACCCTTTCCCTACACAGGACAGGGTACGTTGGGAATCCTCTCCCACAGTGGACAAAGCCTCAACACGCCTTTCCAAGAAGGTGGCGCTACCGTCCCCTGACACAGCGGCCCTCAAGGATCCTGCGGACCGCAGGCAAGAGACTACACTAAAGTCTATCTACACTCATACTGGTACTTTGCTTAGACCGGCAATTGCGTCGGCATGAGTATGTAGTGCAGTAACAGCTTGGACGGATACACTGTCAGCTGACCTTGATACCCTAGATAGGGATACAATTTTGTTAACATTAGCTCATATTAAGGACGCAGTCTTATATATGAGGGACCCTCAAAGAGACATTGGTTTACTGGGTTCAAGAGCCAATGCTATGGCTATTTCGGCATGAAGAGCCTTATGGATCCGCCAATGGACGGGGGATGCAGACTCAAAAAGGCATATGGAGGTTTTACCTTACAAAGGTGATGTATTATTTGGGGACGGCCTCGCGGACCTGATCTCTACAGCTACCGCGGGTAAGTTGACCTTTTTTACCTTTTGTTCCCCAACAGCAAAAGAAACCCCCACAATATCAGATGCAGTCCTTTCGGTCGCATAGATCCAGAAGAGGTCGGGGCTCCTCTTTCCTCGCCAGAGGTAAGGGTAGAGGCAAGAGGACACCTGCTGCGGCTGGTTCCCAAGAGCAGAAGTCCTCCCCGGCTTCCACTAAGTCTACCGCATGACACTGGGGCTCCCCTGCGGGAGTCCGCACAGGTGGGGGCACGCCTTCGACTATTCAGCCAAGTCTGGGTTCAGTCAGACGTGGACCCTTGGGTGATAGAAATAGTCTCCCAGGGCTACAAGCTGGAATTCGAAGAGGTGCCCCCACGCCGATTTTTCAAGTCGGCCTTACCAGCTTCTACCCCAGAGCGGGAAGTAGTGCTAGCTGCAATTCAAATGCTGTGTCAACAGCGAGTGATTATCAGGGTTCCCCTGAGCCAACAGGGAAAAGGGTATTATTCAACCCTATTTGTGGTTCCGAAGCCGGATGGTTCGGTAAGGCCCATTTTAAACCTAAAATCCCTGAACCTGTACCTGGAAAGATTCAAATTCAAGATGGAATCGCTCCGAGCGGTGATAGCCTGCCTGGAAGGGGGGGATTTTATGGTATCACTGGACATAAAGGATGCTTACCTTCATGTCCCCATATATCCCTCTCATCAGGAGTACCTGAGATTCGCGGTACAGGATTGTCATTATCAGTTTCAGACGTTGCCGTTTGGGCTGTCCACGGCCCCGAGGATTTTCACCAAGATAATGGCGGAAATGATGGTGATCCTGCGCAAGCGAGGAGTCACAATTATCCCATACTTGGACGATCTCCTGATAAAAGCGAGATCAAGAGAGCAATTACTGGAGAACGTGTCACTCTCTCAGAGAGTGCTTCAACAACATGGGTGGATTCTCAATCTACCAAAGTCACAGTTGGTTCCGACAACGTTTGACGGCATGGCGGTTGAACGCCGGATCCTAGCGGAGAAGGGTATTCCGGAGGAGGTCATACCTACTCTAATAAAGGCTAGGAAGGAGGTGACGTCAAAACATTATCACCGTATCTGGCGGAAATATGTCTCTTGGTGTGAAACCAAGAATGCTCCTACGGAAGATTTCCATCTGGGTCGTTTTCTCCACTTCCTACAGATAGGAGTGGATATGGGCCTAAAGTTAGGCTCTGTTAAAGTACAGATTTTGGCTTTGTCAATATTCTTTCAGAAGGAATTGGCTTTTCTTCCAGAAGTCCAGACTTTTGTAAAAGGAGTACTGCACATCCAGCCTCCTTTTGTGCCCCCAGTGGCACCATGGGACCTGAACGTGGTGTTGCAGTTCCTTAAATCACACTGGTTTGAACCCCTTAAAACGGTGGAGTTAAAATTTCTCACCTGGAAGGTGGTCATGTTGTTAGCCTTGGCATCTGCGAGGCTTGTGTCAGAATTGGCGGCCTTGTCTTACAAGAGCCCTTACTTGATTTTTCATGTGGATAGAGCGGAATTGAGGACTCGTCCTCAATTTTTACCCAAGGTGGTGTCTTCATTTCATATGAACCAACCTATAGTGGTGCCTGTGGCTACGAGTGACTTGGAGGATTCCATGTCCCTGGATGTAGTCAGGGCCTTAAAAATGTATGTAGCCAGGACGGCTAGAATTAGGAAAACAGATGCATTGTTTGTCCTGTATGCTGCCAACAAGATTGGCGCGCCTGCTTCGAAGCAGACTATTGCTCGCTGGATCTGTAACACGATTCAGCAGGCTTATGTTACGGCTGGATTGCCGTTACCGCATTCAGTAAAGGCCCATTCCACTAGGAAGGTGGGCTCTGCTTGGGCGGCTGCCCGGGGCGTCTCGGCATTACAGCTTTGCTGAGCAGCAACTTGGTCGGGGTCAAACACTTTTGCTAAATTCTACAAGTTTGATACCCTGGCTGATGAGGACCTAGCATTTGCTCAGTCGGTACTGCAGAGTCATCCGCACTCTCCCGCCCGATTGGGAGCTTTGGTATAAACCCCATGGTTCTTACGGAGTCCCCAGCATCCTCTAGGACGTAAGAGAAAATAAGATTTTAAACCTACCGGTAAATCTTTTTCTCCTAGTCCGTAGAGGATGCTGGGCGCCCGTCCCAGTGCGGAAAATCTGCAAGACTTGTATATAGTTATTGCTTACATAAGGGTTATGTTACAGTTAGAATCGGTCTTGGACCGATACTGTTGTTTGTTCATACTGTTAACTCGTTAGGTGTATTCCAGGTTATATGGTATGATTGGTGTGGGCTGGTATGAATCTTGCCCTTAGATTAACAAAATCCTTTCCTCGTATTGTCCATCTCCTCTGTGCACAGTTCTCTAACTGCGGTCTGGAGGAGGGGCATAGAGGGAGGAGCCAGTGCACACCATACTAGCAAGTTCTTTTAGGTGCCCATGTCTCCTGCGGAGCCCGTCTATACCCCATGGTCCTTACGGAGTCCCCAGCATCCTCTACGGACTAGGAGAAAAAGATTTACCGGTAGGTTTAAAATCTTATTTTTTGTTATTTTCAGGTAGTACCTGCTTCGTGGGACTTAGAGTGGGGACCGAACCAACCGCCTGAGGGTTAATGGTTCGTAATCCCAGCTGACAAGACACTGAGCTCCTGAGGTACTGATCACACATCGTTAGTATGCAGACCAGCAGCTATCCGCCACCATCTAACAGATGCCAAAGTTTCAAGGTTCAGTAAGTGTTACACCGGGGTCCCGGTTAGTGGGTCCCTCGTGTGAACAATGTTCCTTATCCCCACAGAGACACAGTTCACAGGCACCTGACTGGCTGGATAGTTTTAAAAGCATGATTCAGATTGTAAATTCAGAATTAGCTACAGCTAAAAAAAGAGTCAGGTGTTCAAACACTATTGATTGTGTGGCCAAAGCAGCAGATACCAGAAAGGCTTCTCAGCCCCCTCTAGTGATTTCACATAAACGCTCACTGCCTCGGGTGCTCCACTCTGATTCTGATCCTGATTAGCCTGATGTGGATGATGATGATGATATGGATGACAGCTTTCTGTCCCCTGGGGTGGAAGCTCTCATATTTGCTGTAAGAGATCCTTTACATACCGGATCAGGAGGCGGAACCAGATGAGGAGTTGTACTTTAACGTTAGACCAAAGACCTCAGCAACTTTTCCTGTGTTTAAAGAATTAAACTCCCTGTCCAGGGAGGTTTGTTAAACCCTGATAAAAAATTTTAAATTCCTCAGAACTACTTTTTCCCTTCCAGCTGAGGACAGAAAGGTAGGTGAACCCCTCCCTGTCAGTCGATACGTCTGTATCCAGACTGTCTAAGAAATTGGTGCTTCCTGTACGAGGGGCAATATCCCTTAAAGAGACAGCTGACCATAAAATTGAGACCACACTCAAGGCAATTTATATGGCAGCGGGTGCCGCACATCGCCCCACAGATGTTTGTGGGTGGATTTCAAGGGTGGTAGTCAAGTGATCTGATACTGTTATTGGCGGTTTAGACTCTCTGCCCGGAATGAGGCCATTACTATGCTGCAAATCTTATGAGGGAGGCTATTAAGGAGTTGTGTAAGATAAATAGCCGCACTTCTGCAATGGCTGTTTCGGCGCGCAGAGCTCTGTGGTTACGTCAGTGGTCGGCAGACGCTGATTCCAAAAAGTGTGTGGAAAATCTTCCCTTTACATGTGATGCCCTGTTTGGATCCAAATTAAATAAATGGATATCCCAAGCAACGGTGGGTAAGTCTACCTATCTGCCGTCGGCTGTGCCACCCGCTAGATGTTCTTACACAGGACCCCCCTTGCAGTCCTTTCGTGTGGCAAAGTTCAGAGGCAGGGGCCGAGGGGTCTCCACCACTTCCAGAGGATCTCGTGCTAAGTCCCATAAGCCTGCCACTGCTGTCTCCCTGGACCAGACCACCGGATCCCCTGCCGCTAAGCCTTCCACGTGACGGTTGGCCCAGCAGAAAGGCGGCTTTCAGGTAGGTGCTCGCCATCAACACTTCGCTCACGTGTCGGCGGAGTCCTGCCGTGATCCTTGGGTGTGGGACCTCATTTCCCAAGGATACCGGCTGGAATTTCAAACACTCCCTCCTCACAGATTTTTCAAGTCGGGCTTACCAGCTTTACCCGCAGCAAGAGTTTCCTTGCAAGAGGCTATTCAAAAACTTTTGCGAACAGGGATGGTGGTTCCAGTACCTCCTCCGTTACGCAACAGGGGTTTTTACTCGTCTTTTTGTCGTTCCCAAACCAGACTGTTCGGTACGCCCCATCTTAAACCTGAAGTCTCTAAACCCGTATCTGTGGGTGTTCAAGATGGAATCCCTGCAGGCGGTGGTGTCTGCTCTGGAGGAGGGGGAGTTCCTGGGGCATCTGGATGTTAAGGATGCTTACCTAAACATTCCCATGTGCCCCCCCCTATCAGATTTACCTCAGGTTCGCCATATTGGACGACCATTTCCAGTTTCAGGCCTTACCCTTCGACATTTCCACAGCTCTGAGGGTCTTCACCAAAGTCATGGCGGAGATGATGCTGCAACTGCGCAGGATGGGTGTCAACATAGTCCCCTACTTGAACGATCTCTTAATAAATGCTGTGTCCAGGGAGCGTCTGTTGCACAGCATCGATCTGACTTCTCGTCTACTTACGGATCATGGGTGTATCCTAAGTTTTCAGAAATCTCGCCTGGATCCGATCCAACGTCTTCAGTTCCTGGGAATGATACTGGATACAGTGTCTCAAAAGGTGTTTCTCCCGATGGACAAGGCCTGGTTCGCTCGATGCTTGGTCCTCGCAAGGTATCCATACATCTTTGCATCAGGTTACTGTTCAAGATGGTGACTGCTTACGAGGCAATCCAATACGGAAGATTTCATGCCTGACCATTTCAGCTGGATCTGCTGGACAAATTGTCGGGGTCTCACCATCACATGCATGAGGAAGTGACCTTATTTCCGAGAGCCCGGATTTCTCTGTTATGGTGGATACAGGTTCCTCACCTGTTGTAAAGGCAGTAGTTTCAATATCCACTTGTGGATTCTACTGACAACTGATGCCAGCCTTCGGGGTTGGGGGGCTGTGACTCAAGGGGCCCAGTTCCAGGGGATATGGTCGAGACAGGAATATGCTCTACCAATAACATCCTGGAACTCAATGCAATCTACAATGCTCTTCTGCAGGCTTCTCATCTCCTGAGGGATCGGGCGATCCAGGTTCAATCGGACAACGCCATGGCGCTGACGTACATTAACTGACAAGGGGGATCAAGAAGCAGAGCAGCGATGCGAGAAGTGTAAAAAAATCCTCCTCTGGGCAGAGGCCAATGCAAGGGCCATCTCAGCCATATTCATTTCAGGAGTGGACAACTGGGAAGCGGACTTCCTCAGCAGACACGACCTCCATCCGGGGGAATGGGGTCTACATCCCTAGGTGTTTCAACAATTAATTCACTGGTGGGGCTGTCCGCAGATAGACCTGATGGCTTCTCGTCTCAACAAGAAGCTATGCCACTACTGTTTCAGAATGAGGGATCCCCAGGCTGTAGCAGTAAATGCGCTGACAACTTCTTGGCCGTACCAGTTTGTATATCTGTTCCTTCCTCTACCGCTCATCCCAAGAGTTCTCAAAAGACTAAGAAGGGAAAGCGTTCTAGTAATTCTAATTGCCCCGGATTGGCCTAGGCGTGGTACTCTGACCTCCCAACCATGGGTCTGGAGGATCCCTGGCTTCTACCGCTCCAAAAGGGTCTTATTCAACAAGGTCTGTTCGTCTATCCAGACTTACAGCGGCTACGTTTGACGGCTTGGAAGTTGAGAGGGAGATTCTAGCAAGAAAAGGTCTTCCCTCCCGGGTTATTTCCACAATAATCCAAGCAAGGAAGATGGTGACGTCCAAACATTATCATCGTATCTGGAAGAAGTGTGTTTCCTGGTATGAAAGTAGAAAGGTGTCTCCCATGGAGTTTAGAATCTGTCGTTTTCTACTTTTCCTGCAAGCGGGAGTGGATCTGGGCCTACGTTTAGGCTCTATCAAAGTACAGATTTCTGCACTTTCTAGCAACTCGCCTTATTGCCAGAAGTACAAACCTTCCTTAAAAGTGTTCTTCATATACAACCTCCCTTTGTACCTCCCACGGCTCCGTGGGATCTCAATGCGGTTCTATCCTTTCTTCAATTGTACTGGTTTGAACCCGTACATAGGGTGGAGTTTAAATTTCTCACCTGGAAGACGGTGATGTTATTGGCATTGGTGTCTGCCAGATGTGTCTCTGAATTGGGGGCCTTATCCTGTAAGAACCCTTATTTGATTTTCATGAAGACAGGGCAGTACTTAGGACCCGTCCTCAATTTTTACCTCAAGTGGTGTCAGCTTTTCATGTAAATCAGCCTCTTGTGGTTCCAGTGTTGTCTGACGTTTCCGTTGGTCCTGAGTCCTTGGATGTTGTCAGGGCTCTGAGGATTTATGTCAAAAGGACGGCCCATCATCGGAAATCTGACTCTGTTTGTCCTTTTATGACGCCTCCAAGATTGGTCAGCCGGCTTCTAAAACTATTGCTTGCTGGCTCCGGTTGACTATTCAGCAAGCCTATACTTCAGCGGCTCTGCCTTTGCCGACGTCTATTCAGGCCCACTCAACGAGGTCTGTGGGTTCTTCCTGGCTGGCTGCCCGAGGTGTCTCGGCCGAAGGGTGTGTACACACGGTGAGATCCTTGCTATGTCCTATTTTTTCTTGAGATTTCCCTTGAACTCCCCGGAGGCCAGATAGGACAGATTTTGACTAACTTTTCTTGAGATCTGTGTTTGTGTGCTTAAGATTTTGGCTTATGTGAGATTTTGGCTTATGTGAGATTTCGGCTTATGTGAGATTTTGACTATCTCATTATAATAGTGGGATGGCATTACAGGGTTGGGGGGAGTGTCTTTTTCGACTGTCAGCCATTTTTAAAACAGTGCATTTCTGCTCTGTGGCTGATTTTTGTTGCCATTTTTTTCCAGTGAACCTATGGATTCTACATGGACAAGAGGACCGAGGGGCTGCGTGGGACACTAGGTAAGTATGTGCGAGTGTGTTGGTGTGTGTGTCAATAAACTTTTACCTTCACGGTGTGTGTGTTTTGTCTTTCTTGGGGTATTTCTTTTGTTGTGGAACTATAGGTACCAGCAGGCCTTTTAATTCTCTGCATGCTGGTACTTGTGGTTCTCCAAGTACCAGCATGTGGGGAGGCTTGCTGGGACTTGTAGTTCCACAGCAAAAGGCAATATTCTTTTTTGACACAATTTTGACTATCAGCCCGGCACCCACCGCCCAGGGGTGCTGGGGACAGCCTCGGGCTTCACCTCTGGCCCTTGGGTGCCTGGAGGTGGGGGGGCCCTTTATTTAATGGGTCCCCAACCCCCCAGGGAACCCCGGCCAGGGGTGACTAGTTGGGGGTGTGTGATGCTGCGGCCGCAGGGACCTGTATAAAAGTGTCCCCCGACTGCGGCATCACCTCCCTGGCTAGTGGAGCCCGGTGCTGGTTTCAAAAATATGGGGGACCCCTACTCTTTGTCCCCCATATTTTTGGAACCAGGACCGGACCAAGAGCCCGGTGCTGGTTGCTTAAATATGGGGGACCCCTACTCCATTTTTCCCTCATATTTTTGAAACCAGGACCGGCTCAAAGAGCCTGAGGCTGGTTATGTTTTTTGGGGGGACCTGCACATAATTTTTTTTTTTAACACTTAACATTTTTACACAGAAGCATGCACAGATCTTACTGGTCTGTGTATGCTTCTGAGTAAGGGGGTCATTCTGACCTGATTGCTTGCTGCAGTTCTCAGCGATCAGGTCAGAAGTACGCAGAATGGCCGACAGCTGTCGTGGCCTTGAGATCACCTCTGCCTGATTGACAGGCTGAGGCGGGAGGGGGCGGCACGGCGGCGTTTGGCTGCCGTTTTGTGGGCGCGGTCCGCCCAACGCAGCCGTGGCCAGACTGTGCGGGGGGGCAGGCCGCAGCAGCGTGGCGCTGTGACCCGGCCAACGACTAGTAGCTCCCGACTAGCACGCAAAAGTTGTGCTGGCTGGGAGTTACTACTGAAGTGCAAAAGCATTGCAGCTGTATGATGCTTTTGCACTTATGTGGGCCTGACATGCGGGGCAGACTAGCCCTGTGCATGGCGGCCCCCTGCATGTCAGTGTGCCTGATCGTAGACCTGCAAAATTATGCAGGGCTACGATCAGGTCTGAATTAGTCTCTAATAAAACATGACCCCAAAAAAACGTAAAAAATATGTGGTTTTCGGCAGTATCCCCCCCCACCCCCACCTCAGCAACACTCAACTCCCATCCACCCCCCCCCCCCCAAAAAAAAAAAACAAAACACCACCCCCCCACCTAAAAATGCTACAGGGCGTTTTTACTACCTGCCGATAACACAATATAAGCCCCTTTACATTTTTTAAAAAATACACCACACAGTTTGTTTTTTCGTAAACTTTATAAAAATATTAAATGCCAACGCCAACTCTGGCCAGGATTCATAAGCTGTACCATGAGAACGAGTGCCTTTGGACAGGGACTATGCCAACAGAACAGGAAACGGGCAAATCTGAGTACAGTAGAGGTAAACAGTGCAATTTTGCCTTGGGTGAAGAACATCATCAAATTTCCAAACAGTCTTGAAGGAACACAAGAAGTGCAGTCTTCACAACGATCCGTAGTCCGGGACAGTGAGGACACAAAACCGACGCTGCAGTACTAATGACCTCAATACAGTTCACTTTGAGCAAGAGCGTAGGATAAGGTCACCAGCAGATTTTTCAAACAAAACTAAAAAACAGGGTCCAAAAAACTAATTATAAATGAAAAAAGCGTGGGTCGCCAAGCACAGAGGACTGTGTACTCTGCATGTCAGAGTACATGCCACTGGACGAGGTGCTAGATTGGGGGGAGGGGCTGGGCTGTGTGGCTCCCGACGGAAAAAAATACGGTTGCTGAGGGGGGTTTACCGGCGCATGCTCCATGGGGGGGTTGTTTGGGAAGGGGGGACGGGACAAATTTGGGTGATACCTAGGGTCAGTTGGCACTATCTCACACGCCGACATTAGTGTTTGGCGCCTGCCGCGTGAGACAGTCTCATTGACTAACCGTTGGACGATGAATTTTTGATCATCCGTCATCGGGCGCATTTCCGATGCAATAAAATTGCCAAATTGTTGTTCGGCATCCGGGGGCCTATGCAAAACCTCCTCAGCGCGTTGAAAAAACTGCTGGGAGCCAGAGGGGGTGCTATAGGGTGAAGAAGTGGTCCTCCTTGCCGTGCGCCTCGGTCTTCCTGGGCGCGCCTGTGGGGGTGCCACCGGCTCCGCTACCGGCTCCTCCACTTCTGCCCCTTGGCCTGTGGTAGGCTCCACCTCCAGCTCCGGGGTAGCATCCTGCAATATAAGAAAATCAAAAATTAGGTCTATGTCAAAATTGGTGGGTGGCATATGAAACAAATGTGTGTGTACTTACCAGATCCAGACTCTCCTGGGCCTCCTCTTCGACAAGAACTGGAGACTCTGGATCTAGAGCGTCCCGTGACCTTACCCGCGCCTCTTGCTCTATAATGAACTGAATTTGGTCATAGTACCACAGCGTCGGTTTATAGACCTCATCAGTCCCGGCTCCGGATCGCTGTGAATCTTGCACCTTCTTGCGTTCCTTCACGAACACTGTTCGGAAATTTGAAATTTTTTTTCTTCACCCAATTGACATCAACATCAGAGTTTTTGCCTCTACTGTACTCAATAAGCTGCTGATATGCCCGATTCCGCTTGATTCTGTTGGCATAGTCCGGGCTTCTGACACGCCACAGGCACTCGTTCTGACGGTACAGATCAATGAATCCTGACCAGAATTGGCGGTACTCCTCAGATGACATTGCTGGTTGAAAATAAAATAACACAATTAGCCGACAAAATACAACCGTCACATACAAAAAGTCTAAAAATACTATCTATCTATCTATCTATCGATCTATATATCTATCTATATCTGTCTATCTCTATATATATATATATATATATATATATATATATATATATATATATATATATATATATATATCTCTATATATATATCTATCTCTCTCTCTCTCTATATATATATATATATATATAATCTATCTACCCCAAAAATGCATCCCTTAATGTGTCGCCAGCATCCCCCCCGGCAAGGGGGCGTGTCCTCATTATTTAAATGTGCTGGCCTCATTTTAATGGGCGTACCTCAAACCCCAGTATTTGACCGTGTACCAACAGATCACGCCCACCATAGGGAAATAAAAATTCAACCATCTTAAGCCCCACACTTATGCCCCCTGCACCATATTATGCCACACTCCGCAATGCCCTTGATACATTAAATCCCCACATTATGGCAGGCAAGAGTCCACATTTTATACATTACTGCAGGCAAGTGTCCCCCTTTTTACACATTATGGCAGGCACGTGTCCCCATTTTATACATCAGGGCAGAATGCCCATTTTATACATTACTGCAGGCAATTGTCCCCATTTTATACATCACGGCAGGTAAGAGTCCACTTTTTACCAGTGGCGTGCGGTGAGGTCAGTGGCTAGTGAGGCACTACAGCCATAATGTTCACCGAATCCTGCCGATGACCCCTACCGCTGCCGAGCCAATGCTCACTACTGCCTATGAGCCAATGTGCGCCCACCATCAACTCACCCAGCCCTCTGCCACTAATTTGCATCTCCAGGCCTGCCTGCTCATCATACTAGTAATATATTGTACATTTTTATTGAATAAATAATAATTACTGATTGGGAAGGGAGTGGGAGGAGGACATGAATGCAATGTTGTTGTCCAGGGCTTCCATTAACTTAATGGAGAAGGGTCTGAATGTGTTAAAGTAAAAAAAAAAATGCGTGGGGTCCCCCCTCCTAAGTATAACCAGCCTCGGGCTCTTTGAGCCAGTCCTGGTTGTTTAAATACTGGGAAAAAATTGGACAGGGGTTCCCCGTATTTAGACAACCAGCACCGGGCTCTTAGACCGGTCCTGGTTCCAAAAATATGGGGGACAAAAGATGTAGGGGTCCCCCGTATTTTTAAAACCAGCACCGGGCTCCACTAGCCAGGGACATAATGCCACAGCCGGGGGACACATTTATGTAGGTCCCTGCGGCCGTGGCATTACCCCCCAAACTAGTCACCCCTGGCCGGGGTTCCCTGGAGGAGTGGGGACCCCTTAAATCAAGGGGTCACCCCCCCTCCAGGCACCCAAGGACCAGGGGTGAAGCCCGAGGCTGTCCCCCCCCCATCCGTGGGCGGTGGATGGGAGGCTGATAGTCATGTGTTTAAAGAAGAGAATATTGTCTTTTGTTGTGGAACTACAAGGCCCAGCAAGCCTCCCCCGCTTGCTGGTACTTGGAGAACCTCAAGTACCAGCATGCAGGGAAATAACGGGGTCGCTGGTACCTGTAGGTCTACAACAAAAAAAATACCCAAATAAAAACACAACTCACACACCGTGACAGTAAAAATTTATTAAAACACACTTACACACTCACACATACTTACCTACATCCCACGCCGGTCACGTCCACTTGTCCAGTAGAATCCAATAGGGTACCTGTAAAAATGAGAGACAGATTACTTACCTACATCCCACGCCGGTCACGTCCACTTGTCCAGTAGAATCCAATAGGGTAGGGGTACCTGTAAAAATAAAAATTATACTTAACACATCCACAGGAGAGAGAGAGGGAGAGAGACTAACCTGCTGCTGCTGGGGAGAGCCGCATACACTGCAGGGCCATGCCGCTGCTCCTGTCAGTGGGAGGACGGAGCCGGCGGAGGAGGGGGGAGAGCCGCATGTGGGAGAGCCCCCCCAGTGCCAGATACATTGCCCCACAGTCCCAGATACATTGCTCCCCTAGTGCCAGATACATTGCCCCACAGTGCCAGATACGGTGCCCCCCCAGTGCCAGATACGGTGCCCCACAGTGCCAGATATGACCCCCAGTGCCAGGTTACATTGCCCCACAGTGCCAGGTTACATTGCCCCACAGGGCCAGATATGCCCCCCCAGTGCCAGTATACATTGCCCACAGTGTCAGATATGCCCCCCCAGTGCCAGGTTACATTGCCCCACAGTGCTAGATATGCCCCCCCAAGTGCCAGTATACATTGCCCCCACAGTGCCAGATACGGTGCCCCCCCCCAGTGCAGATACGGTGCCCCACAGTGCCAGATATGACCCCCAGTGCCAGGTTACATTGCCCCACAGTGCCAGGTTACATTGCCCCACAGTGCCAGATATGCCCCCCCAGTGCCAGTATACATTGCCCACAGTGTCAGATATGCCCCCCGCCAGTGCCAGGTTACATTGCCTCACAGTGCCAGATATGACCCCCCAGTGCCAGGTTACATTGCCCCACAGTGCCAGATATGCCCCCCCCCCCCAGTGCCAGTAAACATTGCCCCACTGTGCCAGAAATGCCCCCCCCAGTGCCAGGTTACATTGCCCTACAGTGCCAGATATGCCCCCCCCAGTGCCAGGTTACATTGCCCCACAGTGCCAGATATGCCCCCCCCCCCCCCCCCCCCCCCCAGTGCCAGTAAACATTGCCCCACAGTGCCAGATATGCCCCCCCAGTGCAGGTTACATTGCCCCACAGTGCTAGATATGCCCCCCCCAGTGCCAGTAAACATTGCCCCACAGTGCCAGATATGCCCCCCCAGTGCAGGTTACATTGCCCCACAGTGCCAGATATGCCCCCCCAGTGCAGGTTACATTTCCCCACTAGTGCCAGATATGCCCCCCCCCCCCCCCCGTGCCAGTAAACATTGCCCCACAGTGCCAGAAATGCCCCCCCCAGTGCCAGGTTACATTGCTCCACACGTGCCAGATATGCCCCCCCAGTGCCAGGTTACATTGCCCTCACCCGTGCCAGATATGCCCTCCCCCCCAGTGCCAGTATACATTGCCCCCACGGTGCCAGATATGTCCCCCCTACGGTGCCAGATATGTCCCCCTACGGTGCCAGATATGTCCCCCTACGGTGCCAGATATGTCCCCCCGCGGTGCCAGATATGTCCCCCTGCGGTGCCAGATATGTCCCCTTATGGTGCCCCCCAGTGCTGCCCCCCAACCCAGCTGCTGATATACTTACGTGTCCTTGGATGGTTTTCTCCTCCACGTGCTGCCGCTGCTGCTGCTCCTTTCTTCCTCCGCGCTGTGAAGAAAATGGACCGGCGGGGAGTGGCCACATGACGCTGATCGGCATCGCAAGCTCATATCGCAAGGTACTAGAAACACTTGCGATATGAACTAGATAGGACACCGATCTAGCAAGGATTGACTTGCCAGCACGGTCTATCTTTTCTTGCGATGCCGACCTGGCGGGGACGCGCATCGGGATCGGATAAGGATCGCAAGGTGACTTTCACCTTGCGATCTGCACTATTTTTTCTTCCGATTCTGACTATATAGTCAGAATCAGAAGAAAAAATCGTACCGTGTGTACACACCTTGACAGTTATGCCAAGCTGCAACTTGGTCGGGATTGAACACATTTGTAAATTTCTATAGATTCGACGCCTTGGTCAATGAACTTCAATTTGGTCAGGCGGTTTTACAGGGGTCTCGGCACTCTCCCACCCGTATGGGAACTTTTGGACTTCCCCATGGTACTAAAGTATAGAACCGCAGTATCCACTAGGACGTTAGAGAAAATAGGAATTTAACACCTACCAGTAATTCCTTTTCTCATAGTCCGTAGTGAATACTGGGTGCCCGCCTCAGTGCTTCAATCCTGCTTACCTGTGTAAGTCTTTCGTTGGCCCGCCATTGTGGTCCCAGTTTGTTGTTGGGATAGCCTTGCTATCTTGGTTTGGCTGGTGTTGCTGTCCTCTGTTCTGGTTAGCGCCCTCCTTTCGGTTATGGTTGTGTGTTGGCTTGGTGCCTCACCGCTGTTGTATTATTCCTTCTCTCGTGGTATGTCTGTCTCCTCGGGCACAGTTTCTTGGTAGGAAGGGCATAGAGGGGAGGAGCCATCACACATACACACACTAAAGGTTTTTAAAGTGCCAGGCTCCAGTGGACCTGATCTATACCCCATGGTACTAAATTACAGAACCCCAGTATCCAGTAAGGACTACGAGAAACGGAAATAACGGTAGGTATTAAATTCCTATTTTTATGTTGTACCTTCTTCCCCATGTTAACATTGGTACGTATTATCAGGAGAATGGACCTCTACTTAGAAAAGAGGATGTACAGTAATTGGTATCCCGACAAGGGTTAGCGACTAGGGGAGGTTTAGGATTAGACTGCGGGTAGAGAGGGTAAAGGTTAGTCTGCAGGTGGGGTTAGCCTATTTACCAAAATATGCCGGTATTCTGACTGATGGGACCTGTACCTAACCCAGCACTGCGATTCAGACTAGGGGTCTATTTACGAAGCCTTGGATGGAGATGAAGTACCATCCAATCAGCTCCTAACTGTCAATTTTCAAACCCAGCCTGTGACATGGCAGTTAGGAGTTGATTAGCTGGCACTTTATCTCTGTCCACTTTATCTCCATCCAGGGCTTAATAAATAGACCCCTTAGTGTACTGGAAGCAGCAAATCAAGAGCGGCACCCCAGACAGGAAAGAAAAACTGCATTGTTTTGAAAGGTGCAGGGTGTTAGAGTGAACACTATAATATAATTCTCAGCAGCCCAGCACTCCACTGAAGTATATAGGTGCTCTCTGGAAACAGGTAGTTTGATGGCAAAGGAGAAAGACTGCAGCACTCTTGAGACTTTAAGCAAAATCATTGTATTATAGCAGCTTAGTGTAAAGAAATGTTTCGGGGCCTATTTGCCCCTTTGTTCCTTTTTCAAGGTGGAATGTTCCACCATAGCAAAGAGAGAGGTCCTGAAACGTTGGTGTACACTATGCTGCTATAATACAATGATTTTGCTTAAAGTCTCAGTGCCACTTACTGTTTCCTAGTTTTATAGTGCATTTGTACTACTTGCTGCAAGAGAATTGTTATATATTTGAATTTTTAGTTTGTTCGTTCGTTGCCACATAACTGTTTCTCTATCGTCCTAGTGGATGCTGGGGTTCCTGAAAGGACCATAGGGAATAGCGGCTCCGCAGGAGACAGGGCACAAAAAGTAAAGCTTTTTCCGATCAGGTGGTGTGCACTGGCTCCTCCCCCTATGACCCTCCTCCAGACTCCAGTTAGATTTTTGTGCCCGGCCGAGAAGGGTGCAATCTAGGTGGCTCTCCTAAAGAGCTGCTTAGAAAAAGTTTAGCTAGGTTTTTTATTTTACAGTGATTCCTGCTGGCAACAGGATCACTGCAGCGAGGGACTGAGGGGAGAAGGAGTCAACTCACCTGCGTGCAGGATGGATTGGCTTCTTGGCTACTGGACATCAAGCTCCAGAGGGACGATCACGGGTACAGCCTGGATGGTCACCGGAGCCACGCCGCCGGCCCCCTTGCAGATGCTGAAGACAGAAGAGGTCCAGAATCGGCGGCTGAAGACTCCTGCAGTCTTCAAAAGGTAGCGCACAGCACTGCAGCTGTGCGCCATTTTCCTCTCAGCACACTTCACACGGCAGTCACTGAGGGTGCAGGGCGCTGGGAGGGGGGCGCCCTGGGAGGCAAAATGATTACCTATAAAGGCTAAAAATACCTCACATATAGCCCTAGAGGCTATATGGAGATATTTAACCCCTGCCTGATTTCTCTAAATAGCGGGAGACGAGCCCGCCAGAAAAGGGGCGGGGCCTATCTCCTCAGCACACGGCGCCATTTCCTCTCACAGTTCCGCTGGTCAGGACGGCTCCCAAGTCTCTCCCCTGCACTGCACTACAGAAACAGGGTAAAACAGAGAGGGGGGGGGCACATTTATGGCGATAATTTGATATAACAAAGCAGCTATAAGGGAGCACTTATTATAAGGCTATCCCTGATATATATATAGCGCTTTTGGTGTGTGCTGGCAAACTCTCCCTCTGTCTCCCCAAAGGGCTAGTGGGTCCTGTCTTCGTTAGGAGCATTCCCTGTGTGTCTGCTGTGTGTCGGTACGTGTGTGTCGACATGTATGAGGACGATATTGGTGTGGAGGCGGAGCAATTGCCAAATATGAGGATGTCACCCCCTAGGGAGTCGACACCGGAATGGATGCCTTTATTTTTGGAACTACGGGATAATGTCAACACGCTAAAGCAGTCGTTTGACGACATGAGGCGGCCGGACAATCAATTAGTGCCTGTCCAGGCGACTCAAACACCGTCAGGGGCTGTGAAACGCCCTTTGCCTCAGTCGGTCGACACAGACCCAGACACAGGCGATGACTCCAGTGGTGACGGTGACGAATCAACCGTATTTTCCAGTAGGGCCACACGTTATATGATTTTGGCAATGAAGGAGGCGTTACATTTAGCTGATACTACAGGTACCACTAAACAGGGTATTATGTGGGGTATGAAAAAACTTCCTATAGTTTTTCCTGAATCAGAAGAATTAAATGACGTGTGTAATGAAGCGTGGGTTGCCCCTGATAAAAAACTGATAATTTCAAAGAAATTATTGGCTTTATACCCTTTCCCGCCAGAGGTTAGGGAGCGCTGGGAAACACCTCCTAGGGTGGACAAGGCGCTAACACGCTTATCTAAACAAGTGGCGTTACCCTCTCCTGAGACGGCCGCACTTAAAGATCCATCAGATAGGAGGATGGAAAATATCCAAAAAAGTATATACACACATGCAGGTGTTATACTACGACCAGCTGTAGCGACTGCCTGGATGGGCAGTGCTGGGGTAGTTTGGTCAGAGTCCCTGATTGAAAATATTGATACCCTGGACAGGGACAATATTTTACTGTCGTTAGAACAAATAAAGGATGCATTTCTTTATATGCGTGATGCACAGAGGGATATCTGCACACTGGCATCACGGGTAAGTGCTATGTCCATTTCGGCCAGAAGAGCTTTATGGACGCGACAGTGGTCAGGTGATGCGGATTCAAAACGGCATATGGAAGTTTTGCCGTATAAAGGGGAGGAGTTATTTGGAGTCGGTCTATCAGATTTGGTGGCCACGGCTACAGCCGGGAAATCCACCTTTCTACCTCAAGTCACTCCCCAACAGAAAAAGGCACCGACTTTTCAACCGCAGCCCTTTCGTTCCTTTAAAAATAAGAGAGCAAAGGGCTATTCATATCTGCCACGAGGCAAAGGTCGAGGGAAGAGACAGCAACACGCAGCTCCTTCCCAGGAACAGAAGCCCTCCCCGGCTTCTACAAAAGCCTCAGCATGACGCTGGGGCTTCTCAAGCGGACTCGGGGATGGTGGGCGGTCGTCTCAAAAATTACAGCGCGCAGTGGGCTCACTCGCAGGTAGATCCCTGGATCCTGCAGATAATATCTCAAGGGTACAGGTTGGAATTAGAGACGGATCCACCTCGCCGTTTCCTGAAGTCTGCTTTACCAACGTCCCCCTCCGAAAGGGAGACGGTTTTGGAAGCCATTCACAAGCTGTACGCTCAGCAGGTGATAGTCAAGGTACCTCTTCTACAACAAGGGAAGGGGTATTATTCCACTCTTTTTGTGGTACCGAAGCCGGATGGCTCGGTAAGGCCTATTCTAAATCTGAAGTCCTTGAACCTGTACATAAAGAAGTTCAAGTTCAAAATGGAGTCACTCAGAGCAGTGATAGCGAACCTGGAAGAGGGGGACTTTATGGTATCCTTGGACATCAAGGATGCGTATCTCCACGTTCCAATTTACCCCTCACACCAGGGGTACCTCAGGTTCGTTGTACAAAACTGTCACTATCAGTTTCAGACGCTGCCGTTCGGATTGTCCACGGCACCTCGGATCTTTACAAAGGTAATGGCCGAGATGATGATTCTTCTTCGAAGAAAAGGCGTATTAATTATCCCATACTTGGACGATCTCCTAATAAGGGCGAGGTCCAGAGAACAGCTAGAGATGGGATTAGCACTGTCTCAAGAAGTGCTAAAACAGCACGGGTGGATTCTAAATATTCCAAAATCCCAGTTAATGCCGACAACTCGTCTGCTGTTCCTAGGGATGATTCTGGACACGGTTCAGAAAAAGGTTTTTCTCCCGGAGGAAAAAGCCAAGGAGTTATCCGAGCTTGTCAGGAACCTCCTAAAACCAGGAAAGGTGTCTGTACATCAATGCACAAGAGTCCTGGGAAAAATGGTGGCTTCTTACGAAGCAATTCCATTCGGCAGATTCCACGCAAGAATTTTCCAAAGGGATCTGTTGGACAAATGGTCAGGGTCGCATCTTCAGATGCACCTACGGATAACCCTGTCTCCAAGGACAAGGGTGTCTCTTCTGTGGTGGTTGCAGAGTCCTCATCTATTGGAGGGCCGCAGATTCGGCATACAGGATTGGATCCTGGTGACCACGGACGCCAGCCTGAGAGGCTGGGGAGCAGTCACACAAGGAAGAAACTTCCAGGGAGTATGGACGAGCCTGGAAACGTCTCTTCACATAAACATTCTGGAACTAAGAGCAATATACAATGCTCTAAGCCAGGCAGAACCTCTGCTTCAGGGAAAACCGGTGTTGATCCAGTCGGACAACATCACGGCAGTCGCCCATGTGAACAGACAGGGCGGCACAAGAAGCAGGAGTGCAATGGCAGAAGCTGCAAGGATTCTTCGCTGGGCAGAGAATCATGTGATAGCGCTATCAGCAGTGTTCATCCCGGGAGTGGACAACTGGGAAGCAGACTTCCTCAGCAGACACGATCTTCACCCGGGAGAGTGGGGACTTCATCCAGAAGTCTTCCACATGCTGGTAACCCGTTGGGAAAGACCAATGGTGGACATGATGGCGTCTCGCCTCAACAAAAAACTGGACAGGTATTGCGCCAGGTCAAGAGATCCGCAGGCAATAGCTGTGGACGCGCTGGTAACGCCTTGGGTGTACCAGTCGGTGTATGCGTTTCCTCCTCTGCCTCTCATACCAAAAGTATTGAGAATTATACGGCAAAGAGGCGTAAGAACGATACTAGTGGTTCCGGATTGGCCAAGAAGGACTTGGTACCCGGAACTTCAAGAGATGATCACGGAAGATCCGTGGCCTCTACCTCTAAGGAGGGACTTGCTTCAGCAGGGTCCCTGTCTGTTTCAAGACTTACCGCGGCTGCGTTTGACGGCATGGCGGTTGAACGCCGGATCCTAATGGAAAAAGGCATGCCGGAAGAAGTCATTCCTACTTTGATTAAAGCAAGGAAAGAAGTAACCGTGCAACATTATCACCGAATTTGGCGAAAATATGTTGCGTGGTGCGAAGATCGGAGTGCTCCGATGGAGGAATTTCAACTGGGTCGATTCCTACATTTCCTGCAATCAGGATTGTCTATGGGTCTCAAATTGGGATCTATTAAGGTTCAAATTTCGGCCCTGTCGATTTTCTTTCAAAAAGAATTGGCTTCAGTCCCTGAAGTCCAGACCTTTGTGAAGGGAGTGCTGCATATACAGCCTCCTGTGGTGCCTCCAGTGGCACCGTGGGATCTCAATGTAGTTTTGGATTTTCTAAAATCTCATTGGTTTGAACCACTAAATAAGGTGGATTTGAAATATCTCACTTGGAAAGTGACCATGCTTCTAGCCCTGGCTTCTGCCAGGAGAGTGTCAGAATTGGCAGCTTTATCTTACAAAAGCCCATATCTGATTTTCCATTCGGACAGGGCAGAACTGCGGACTCGTCCGCATTTTCTCCCTAAGGTGGTGTCAGCATTTCATCTGAACCAGCCTATTGTAGTGCCTGCGGCTACAAGTGACTTGGAGGACTCCAAGTTACTGGACGTTGTCAGAGCATTAAAAATATATATTGCAAGAACAGCTGGAGTCAGAAAATCTGACTCGTTGTTTATATTGTATGCACCCAACAAGATGGGTGCTCCTGCGTCTAAGCAGACGATTGCTCGTTGGATCTGTAGCACAATCCAACTGGCACATTCTGTGGCAGGCCTGCCACAGCCTAAATCTGTAAAGGCCCACTCCACAAGGAAGGTGGGCTCATCTTGGGCGGCTGCCCGAGGGGTCTCGGCATTACAACTTTGCCGAGCAGCTACGTGGTCAGGGGAGAACACGTTTGTAAAATTTTACAAATTTGATACTCTGGCTAAGGAGGACCTGGAGTTCTCTCATTCGGTGCTGCAGAGTCATCCGCACTCTCCCGCCCGTTTGGGAGCTTTGGTATAATCCCCATGGTCCTTTCAGGAACCCCAGCATCCACTAGGACGATAGAGAAAATAAGATTTTACTTACCGATAAATCTATTTCTCGGAGTCCGTAGTGGATGCTGGGCGCCCATCCCAAGTGCGGATTATCTGCATAAATTGTACATAGTTATTGTTAACTTATTCGGGTTATTGTTGTTGGAAGCCATCTTTCAGAGGCTCCGCTGTTATCATACTGTTAACTGGGTTTAGATCACAAGTTGTACGGTGTGATTGGTGTGGCTGGTATGAGTCTTACCCGGGATTCAAAATCCTCCCTTATTGTGTACGCTCGTCCGGGCACAGTACCTAACTGGAGTCTGGAGGAGGGTCATAGGGGGAGGAGCCAGTGCACACCACCTGATCGGAAAAAGCTTTACTTTTTGTGCCCTGTCTCCTGCGGAGCCGCTATTCCCCATGGTCCTTTCAGGAACCCCAGCATCCACTACGGACTCCGAGAAATAGATTTATCGGTAAGTAAAATCTTATTTTTTCTGGTTCTGCTCCACTGGAAATGCTTGGGTTGTGTTTTTTTTTTGTGTGTGTGGGGGGGGGGGTTCTGGTGTTTCTAGTGCTTTTTTTTTTTCTCCTTTGGATGTTTATACCCTATACTTTCTGTTTTCTGCTCTCCAGTCATTCTTAATTAAACAATTGACCTACTTCCTGAAACTCCTGTTATTTCATTTGGAAATCCCAAGGCTGGGTTGTAGATTTACTGCACATCACACTCTTATGTAATAGAGAATGTTGCAATGAGATGTGCTGGATGTAGTTTATTACAGCAGTTTTGATGTTTGAGTTATATAATAAGTTGTACTTGTCTGGTGTTGCATCAGGTGTGCCTTGTGTGTATAAAATGTAACCCAGTTTTCCTTTGAATCAATGGGGGAAGTTCAGTAAGAAGTGAGGGCCTGTAGCTCCTGTGGCGAGTGCCTGGAGTTATTCCGTTGCCCATGCTGTAAATCCTCGACTAGCGGGTTTCTGCTCGCATCCTCTGTTCAGAAATCCGCACTAACTTGTGTCTTGGTGATAGTCACGATTTTACTACGTCTGAGTCAGAAAATGGAGTTTACAGTTACATCCCCTCACTTCTAATTGACTTGCTCCTCCATGACTTGCCTCCTATCACTGAGAATCTATGCTTCCAAGCAAAGACTGGCGATTTATTAATGATCGCTATTTCCGGACAGTATTTATGAAGGTTCAAAGGAGTTTTCCCCCATACTTGTAATGTTTTTAGTACGCTTTACAACCAACCAGGCTTGCTGCAAATTTCCATTTGTTTCTGAAAAATTACAAGTCACTTACTTTGATACAGTTTCACCCCCCTCTTGAAGTATCTCTGTGTTTAATGAAATGTTGATTACACCAGGCTTTCCGTTGTGTTATACGGGAAAACTGGAGAAATGGAGAAACTTCTAGGTAGAGTTCTGTTTATAAAAAAAAAAAAAAATGTTAAATGCAAATTTGCTCACTCATATGGTCACTCTTACCTTTATAACAAAGGCGAATGCCTTTGGCAAGTCAATTAGTGGCAAGCCCCCACAGCAGCCTCGCGTGGTATGCAGCTGCACACACATCCAGTTATTACAAAAAATAATGCATTGCAAACATATATAAGTGGCGTTTTTTACATGTAAAGGTGGGTACACACTGATAGATATAGCTGCAGATCAATTGATCGGCAGATATATCTATCTATGGACGGATCGGGCAGTGTGCTGTGCATACACACTGCCCGATACGTCGCGGACTGACGTCATGAACTGGGTGGGCGTGTACACATGGCCACCCTGTTCAGCTGTCAATCACTGCTGGCCGCCGCAGCATGTGTACGGGCGGCCGGCTGGACGCCCGTACACATGCAGCGATGCGCCAATATATCGGTAGATATATTGCCCGTCTGCTGTACTGCGGGGCTGACGCGATATGTTTGTAAACGACTGAGTTCACAGACATATCGCCCGTACACACTGGCCGACGGACCCGCGATATATCGGCCGTTAAATAGAACGGGGGATATATCGGCCAGTGTGTACCCACCTTAATGGGCCCTACACACTGTTCGACCTGCTGCCGAGCTGCCCGACCACCGATACGGCAGAAGGCGGAGGTGACGTGGGGAGTGAAGTTTCTTCACTCCCCCCGTCACCCGGCTCCATAGCAGTGCATGTAAATATGGACGAGATCGTCCATATTGGCCTGCATGCACAAGCGACGGGGCACCAACGATGAACGAGTGCGGGGCCAAGCATCGTTCATGGTTGCTGCCTCCACACTGAAAGATATGAACGGTATCTCGTTCATATCTTTCAGTAATATAGCCCAGTGTGTAGGGCCCATAACAGTCAGCGAGGTTCCTACAGCACCTTATGCTTCATTATATGTATCACATTGTTGGCTAGTATAAGCATTCATACAGGTGTGTTAATGTACTCCTGACTTCATATATACAGTGAGCACTCTTCTTTAAGAAGTGACTGGAACTTATTCTTTATCATTTTAATTATGATATTTTTGTAATGATTTAGGCCATCGGGAACTGACTTTACTCTGGGCAGTATACTGACTTTAGAGGATGCTCTAATTATTGTTAAATTGTATGGAGGCAATTTGATCTCTGATGTGCGACTACCAGGAATTCATGTCAAACCTGGGATGCAATGTTTGTGGCCGGAAAGTTACCGTGCTCCAACTGTTTTTTTTCTCTGTGACTTGCGTCTGATGATTTAATTTCTAATGTTTTTTTTTCTTAATAGCTTGACATTGTAGGAAGATTTGAGAGAAGACGATGGCTTATAGAAACAATATCATTTATAGGGGCTTATTTATCCAGATTGTTTTTCAGAAAACTATGCAGAAACCACTAAGTACCACTGCAGATCGCTGTCACTGTTATTATCAATAGGGATATCAATCTGACCCCTGTGTACTAAAGAACAGCTTTTAGGAGTTTGGTCGCTTTGATTTGCTTCGTCCTTAGATGGCATAAAGGCTTTATGCCTATGAAGGCAAGTCTGCAGGAGAGGGATCTTACTATCCCTCTCCCGCAGCCTCTGGTCGGCACCTAAATCTGATACTGTGCATGTGCACAGTGTAATTTCCCAGAGGAGTGTTCACAAATGTGAGACTGCTCTAGTCTGCTGGGGATGTAACTCGCAGGGACATCTGTTATAGCTACCGCTGTCCCTGCAAGAGGTTGGGGCTGGGTGATCGGAGCTGGAGATCCCGCCGGTCAGCATACTGATCCCGGGATCCCGACAGCAGAATTCTGGCGGGAGCCGGCGAGTGCAATAAAGCACCTTGCGGGCTCGCTGTGCTCTCCACAGGTTCTATTCCCACTCTATGGGTGTCGTGGACACCAACGAGTAGGAATAGTGCCTGTAGGTAGTCATTCTGTATGCCGGCATTGTGGTCGGGATCTTGGCGTCGGCATGGTGACCGCTGGGATCCCGAGCGCCGGTCACATGACCTGATACCCCTGCAAGTTATACTTAGTACCTAGTGGAGATCTTTTCACTCAAAATTAAAATATCCGCTGCAAAACTGACCATTAATAATTGCGGCAGTGCCATGATTATTAATACATAGGCCCCTAACTCTGTCTGCTATGCTACTTTGATAACAGCTCACGGTCATTTGGAGTTGACTTTTGCTACATTGTTAGAGAAATTATTAGGTTTAGCCTCTGTTTGAAGCCCATGTTTGTCCCTATAGTATTAGCATTGTTTTCATGCTGCACTGGTAAATTTGGCTACTCCCTGGAAATGGCTGGTAATGTGTATTTCTATTGCTGTCTCTTCCCACTCTCCAAAATAAATTCTTTGTTAATTGGGCTTCTACATAAATTGCCTCAGGTGTGTATAGGGCTATGGTCAGTGACTGGATTGTACATTCTCCTGGAGCAAGTACTCATGCTTGTAAAGTTTTCAGGCTGTACCATGCAGTGTCATATATTATAGCCATATAAAAAAAGGATACTGTTTTTTGTTTGTTTTTACCGTAGCTACCCAAAACAAAAACAGCCTTTAAGCTTTCATTTTACTGCACTGAAACCATGAGCTAGTATTACAATCCAAGCTCAAGGAAAACCACAAAAGATTGTGCCTGTACGGATGTGCAAAAGCTGAATTGTGAGCTTCTTGAGATCCAGGTATAGAGCAAGCATGGGAATGTTAAATATTTTAATGTTTTTACATGGAAATATGTGTTTTATTACTGAACATTTCACAACCTTCGTGCTTGGAATGTTTTCAGTCATGATTGATTTTATTTCATTTTTTTTTCCTCTCCTTTTAGGATTAGGTTTAAAGTTGAATACTTGCAGCAATCTGGTTATCATAGTCAAGCTTTGCAACATAAGCCGTCTTTCTGCTCCTGAAAGCCTTGTTAGAGATTACTTGAACCTGCTTTTGGTACTGGCTCACACACTGATGCTGGGAGACTAGGTGAAAACAAATGAGTGCTTTAGATGTGTCTATGGGGCTTCGATGAGGATTACTGGTGGGCAGGATACCGGCTGTCAAAATCCCGCCAGCAGCATCCCGTCCGCCAGAATGCCGGGAGCGGAGTGAGCGCTAAGAGTCCCCTTGTGGTCTCTCTGGCTCGCTGCGCTCGCCACAGGATCTGTTCCCACTCTATGGCTGTCATGGACACCCACGAGTGGGAATTGTCCTGTTGCGCCGAGATTCCGGCCGACTGCATTGTTGGCTTTTGGGATTCCAGCATCGGTATCCTGACTGCCGGGATGCAGATTAAACGCATCCTTTTTATGGATTGATGAGCCATGTGTTTTTTATGCGTTGTGCTTTTACCAACACAACTTCTGTGTAAGCTTCAATGTATATGAAAATATATGAATATACTAAAATTTCAAGAGCAGCATTGACGTTTTTAGGGGGCGCGTCAATTGTTTTTTTTCACTCCTGCAGTTTTCTATCTAAAGTGTTTGGTAATATTCAGTTTTGTGCTGCTGGGCGTGAGTTACTGGACGCGCAGTGCTTATTGTGCATGTTGCGCCCGATTGCCACAGGTTTTTTTTAATGTGTTAAATGTCTAAACCCATGCAAAGTACTTGACGTGCTGTGTTTGGGCACCCAAAAGCCCAACTTTGGGTGAATTTGTGTGCTCACCACCTCAGGAGACTGCGAGGAGAAATAATGGGTGCCCATGGCACTCTCTCCCAGTGGCACAAACAATTGTTAATAGTGACGGGTGCTGCGGCCCCATTAAAGCAATTGAATTGCCCCGTTGTTTTGGGTGCCTGTACAGTCCTTCTAAATTGACAGTCGCAATTCAGTTGTTTTTTTTTTTTTTGTGCGACTAGCCCTGCATATTCTCTTAAAATGCACAAGCTTTGCCGTGTAAAGCAGCTTCTTCTATGTTATGTACCGGGTGCACCTTAACTGCGGCACGCCCAAAGCTTAACTTGAGAGAAGCTGCTTTACGCTACTAAGCATCTAGCCCTAAAGCTCTACTTTACCTCCTGGGTTGCAAGCAGAAATTCACAATAAATGCATAAATGCAGCCTTGGGAAAGGGCGTCCTAAACAATTCAGATGCAGCAGCAGATCAGAGAAGCTGGTAGGAGGCATCCATTTACACAAGATGCCTGCTGCGGCATTAGCATACTGTCACACAGCTTCTGCGTTACTAGCATATTTTCTCTGACGTCCTAAGTGGATGCTGGGACTCCGTAAGGACCATGGGGAATAGCGGCTCCGCAGGAGACTGGGCACAACTAAAGAAAGCTTTAGGACTACCTGGTGTGCACTGGCTCCTCCCACTATGACCCTCCTCCAGACCTCAGTTAGAATCTTGTGCCCGGCTGAGCTGGATGCACACTAGGGGCTCTCCTGAGCTCCTAGAAAGAAAGTATATTTAGGTTTTTTATTTTACAGTGAGATCTGCTGGCAACAGACTCACTGCAGCGAGGGACTAAGGGGAGAAGAAGCGAACCTACCTAACAGGTGGTAGTTTGGGCTTCTTAGGCTACTGGACACCATTAGCTCCAGAGGGATCGACCGCAGGACCCGACCTTGGTGTTCGTTCCCGGAGCCGCGCCGCCGGCCCCCTTACAGAGCCAGAAGCAAGAAGTGTTCCGGAAAATCGGCTGCAGAAGACTTCTGTCTTCAACAAGGTAGCGCACAGCACTGCAGCTGTGCGCCATTACTCCTCATGCACACCTCACACTCCGGTCACTGATGGGTGCAGGGCGCTGGGGGGGGCGCCCTGAGGGCAATATAAGACACCTTGGCTGGCAAATCATCACAATATATAGTCCCAGGGCTATATATGTGATAAATTACCCCTGCCAGAATCCATAAAAAAGCGGGAGAAAAGTCAGCCGAAAAAGGGGCGGGGCTATCTCCCTCAGCACACTGGCGCCATTTTTTCTTCACAGTGCAGCTGGAAGACAGCTCCCCAGGCTCTCCCCTGTAGTTTTCAGGCTCAAAGGGTTAAAAAGAGAGGGGGGGCACTAAATTTAGGCGCAATATATGTATACAAGCAGCTATTGGGGGAAAAATCACTCAGTTATAGTGTTAATCCCTGCATTATATAGCGCTCTGGTGTGTGCTGGCATACTCTCTCTCTGTCTCCCCAAAGGACTTTGTGGGGTCCTGTCCTCAGTCAGAGCATTCCCTGTGTGTGTGCGGTGTGTCGGTACGGCTGTGTCGACATGTTGGATGAGGAAGGTTACGTGGAGGCGGAGCAGAGGCCGATAAATGGGATGTCGCCCCCTGTGGGGCCGACACCAGAGTGGATGGATAGGTGGAAGGTATTAACCGACATTGTCAACTCCTTACATAAAAGGCTGGATGACGTAACAGCTGTGGGACAGCCGGCTTCTCAGCCTGCGCCTGCCAGGCGTCTCAAAGGCCATCAGGGGCTCAAAAAAAAAAAAAAAACGCCCGTTACCTCAGATGGCAGACACAGATGTCGACACGGAGTCTGACTCCAGTGTCGACGAGGTTGAGATATATACACAATCCACTAGGAACATCCGTTACATGATCTCGGCAATGAAAAATGTGTTACACATTTCTGATATGAACCCAAGTACCACATAAAAGGGGTTTTATTTTTGGGGAGAAAAAGCAGCCAGTGTTTTGTTCCCCCATCAGATGAGTGAATGAAGTGTGTAAAGAAGCATGGGTTCCCCCGATAAGAAACTGGTAATTTCTAAAAAGTTACTGATGGCGTACCTTTTCCCGCCAGAGGATAGGTCACGTTGGGAGATATCCCCTAGGGTGGATAAGGCGCTCACACGTTTGTCAAAAAAGGTGGCACTGCCGTCTTAGGATACGGCCACCTTGAAGGAGCCTGCTTATAAAAAGCAGGAGGCTATCCTGAAGTCTGTATATACACACTCAGGTTCTATACTGAGACCTGCAATTGCCTCAGCATAAATAGTGCTGCTGCAGCGTGGTCTGATACCCTGTCAGATAATATTAATACCCTAGACAGGGATAATATTTTGCTAACATAGAGCATATTAAAGACGTCGTCTTGTATATGAAGGATGCACAGAGGGATATTTGCCGGCTGGCATCCAGAATTAATGCAATGTCCATTCTGCCAGGAGGGTATTAGAAACCCGGCAGTGGACAGGTGATGCTGCCTTTAAAAGGCACATGGAGATTCTGCCTTATAAGGGTGAGGAATTGTTTGGGGATGGTCTCTGGGACCTCGTATCCACAGCAACAGCTGGGAAGAAAATTTTTTACCTCAGGTTTCCTCACAGCCTAAGAAAGCACCGTATTTTTAGGTACAGTCCTTTCGGCTTCAGAAAAGAAAGCGGGTCAAAGGCGCTTCCTTTCTGCACAGAGACAAGGGAAGAAGGAAAAAGCTGCACCAGACAGCCAGTTCCCAGGATCAAAAATCTTCCCCCGCTTCATCTGAGTCCACCGCATGACGGTGGGGCTCCACAGGTGGAGACAGGTGCGGTGGGGGCGCGTCTCGGGAACTTCAGCGACCAGTGGGCTTGCCCACAGGTGGATCCCTGGGTTCTGCAAGTAGTATCACAGGGATACAGGCTGGAGTTCGAGGCGACTCCCCCTCGCCGTTACCTCACATCAGCCTTGCCTGCTGCCCTCGGAGAAGGAAGGTAGTACTGGCGGCAATTCACAAGCTGTACTTCCAGCAGGTGAAATCAAGGTACCCCTCCTTCAACAATAGTACTGGCGGCAATTCACAAGCTGTACTTCCAGCAGGTGAAATCAAGGTACCCCTCCTTCAACAAGGCCGGGGTTACTATTCCAAAATGTTGTGGTACCGAAACCAGAAGGTTCGGTGAAACCCATTCTAAAATTGAAATCCTTGAACACTTCTATACGAAGGTTCAAGTTCAAAATGGAATCGCTCAGGGCGATTATTGCAAGCCTGGAGAATTTCATGGTATCACTGGACATCAAGGATGCTTACCTGCATGTCCCTATTTACCCTCTTCACCAGGAGTACCTCAAAATTGTGGTACAGGATGGTCGTTACCAATTCCAGACGTTGCCGTTGGTCTGTCCCCGGCACTGAGGTATTTACCAAGGTAATGGCCGAAATAATTATCCCGTACTTGGACGATCTCCTTATAAAGGCGAGGTCCAGGGAGCAGTTGTTCGTCGGAGTAGCACTATCTCGGGAAGTGCTACAACAGCACGGCTGGATTCTGAATATTCCAAAGTCGCAGCTGGTTCCTACGACGCGTCTACTGTTCCTGGGTATGGTTCTGGACACAGAACAGGATAAAAAGGGTTTCTCCCGGAGGAGAAGTCCAAGGAGTTGTCGTCTCTAGACAGAGACCACCTAATACAAATACAGGTGTCGGTGCATCAATGCACGCGAGCCCTGGGAAAGATGGTAGCTTCTTACGAAGAAATTCCATTCGCCAGGTCACATGCAAGAATCTTCCAGTGGGATCTGTTGGACAAGTGGTCCAGGTCGCATCTTCAGATGCATCGGCGGATAACCCTGTCTCCAAGGGCCAGGGTGTTGCTGTTGTGGTGGCTGCAGAGTGCTCATCTTCTAGGGGGCCGCAGATTCGGCATACAGGACTGGGTCCTGGTGACCACGGATGCCAGCCTTCGAGGCTGGGGGGCAGTCACACAGGGAAGAAACTTCCAAGGCTATGGAAAAGTCAGGAGATTTCCCTACACATAAATATTCTGGAACTAAGGGCCATTTACAATGCCCTAAGTCAGGCTAGACCCCTGCTTCAACACCGGCCGGTGCTGATCCAGTCAGACAACATCACGGTGGTCGCTCATGTAAACGACAGGGCGGCACAAGAAGCAGGATGGCGATGGCAGAAGCCACAAGGATTCTCCGATGGGCGGAAAATCAGGTGTTCGCACTGTCAGCAGTGTTCATTCCCGGAGTGGACAACTGAGAAGCAGACTGTCTCAGAAGACACGACCTCCACCCGGGAGAGTGGGGACTTCATCCAGAAGTCTTCCAAATGATTGTACACCGTTGGGAAAGGCCACAGGTGGACATGATGGCGTCCCGCCTCAACAAAAAGCTACAAAGATATTGCGCCAGGTCAAGGGACCCTCAGGCGATAGCTGTGGACGCTCTGGTAACACCGTGGGTGTACCAGTCGGTGTATGTGTTCCCTTCTCTGCCTCTCTTACCCAGGGTAATGAGAATAATAAGAAGGAGAGGAGTAAGAACTATACTCATTGTTCCGGGTTGGCCAAGAAGAGCTTGGTACCGAGAACTCCAAGAAATGATCTCAGAGGACCCATGGCCTCTGCCGCTCAGACAGGACCTGCTGCAGCAGGGGGCCTGTCTGTTCCAAGACGTACCGCGGCTGCGTGTGACGGCATGGCGGTTGAACGCCGGATCCTGAAGGGCATTCCGGAGGAAGTTATCCCTACGCTATTTAAAGCTAGGAAAGAAGTGAACGCAAACCATTATCACCGCATATGGCGGAAATATGTTGCGTGCTGTGAGGCCAGGAAGGCCCCAAAGGAGGAATTCAGCTAGGTCGATTTCTGCACTTCCTACAGTCAGAGGTGACTATGGGCCTAAAATTGGGTTCCATTAAGGTCCAGATTTCGGCTCTATCGATTTTCTTCCAAAATAGAACTGGCTTCACTGCCTGAAGTTCAGACTTTTGTTAAGGGAGTGCTACATAGTCAGCCCCCGTTTGTGCCTCCAGTGGCACCGTGGGATCTCAACGTGGTGTTGGATTTCCTGAAGTCGCATTGGGTTGAGCCACTTAAATCCATGGAGCTACAATACCTCACGTGGAAAGTGGTCATGCTGTGGGCCTTGGCGTCGGCCAGGCGTGTATCAGAATTGGCGGCTTTGTCATACAAAAGCCCTTATCTGTATTTTATATGGATAAGGCGGAATTGAGGACTCGTTCCCAATTCCTTCCTAAGGTGGTATCAGTTTTTCATGTGAACCAACCTATTGTGGTGCCTGCGGCTACTTGGGACTTGGAGGATTCCAAGTTACTGGACGTAGTCAGGGCCCTGAAAAGTATATGTTTCCAGGACGGCTGGAGTCAGGAAAACTGACTCGCTATTTATCCAGTATGCACCCAACAAGCTGGATGCTCCTGCTTCTAAGCAGACTATTGCTCGCTGGATCTGTAGCACGATTCAACTTGCACATTCTGCAGCTGGACTGCCGCACCCTAAATCTGTAAAAGTCCATTCCACGAGGAAAGGGGCTCTTCTTGGGCGGCTGCCCGAGTGGTCTCGGCTTTACAACTTTGCCGAGCTGTTACTTGGTCGGGTTCAAACATTGTTGCAAGTGTTTACAAGTTTGATACCCTGGCTGAGGAGGACCTCGAGTTTGCTCATTCGGTGCTGCAGAGTCATCCGCACTCTCCCGCCCGTTTGGGAGCTTTGGTATAATCCCCATGGTCCTTACGGAGTCCCAGCATCCATTTAGGACGTCAGAGAAAATAAGATTTTACTCACCGGTAAATCTATTTCTCGTAGTCCGTAGTGGATGCTGGGCGCCCATCCCAAGTGCGGATTGTCTGCAATACTTGTTTATAGTTATTGCCTAACTAAAGGGTTATTTTTGAGCCATCTGTTGAGAGGCTCAGTTATATTTCATACTGTTAACTGGGTATAGTATCACGAGTTATACGGTGTGATTGGTGTGGCTGGTATGAGTCTTACCCGGGATTCAAAATCCTTCCTTATTGTGTCAGCTCTTCCGGGCACAGTATCCTAACTGAGGTCTGGAGGAGGGTCATAGTGGGAGGAGCCAGTGCACACCAGGTAGTCCTAAAGCTTTCTTTAGTTGTGCCCAGTCTCCTGCGGAGCCGCTATTCCCCATGGTCCTTACGGAGTCCCAGCATCCACTACGGACTGCGAGAAATAGATTTACCGGTGAGTAAAATCTTATTATTGCACAGTATTAGCATATAGTCGCACAGCTGTTGCGACATTGGCATATAATCGCACAGCCGCTGCGGCATTGGCATATAATCGCACAGCCGCTGCGGTATTGGCATATAATTGCACAGTTGCTGCGGCATTGGCATATAATCGCACAGTTGCTGTGAAATTATCATATTATCACACATACATTGGAACAGGACTACTTTCATTTGGATCTGAACCAGCCCGTGTCATCTACCAGTTATCCAGAGGAGCTACAGAGAGGCACCACCTAACCACCGCATTGCATGAGGTACTCATCTATATATGGGACACGCTTCATAATCCTCTAGCGGTGTATGGAAAATATATTGGACTCTCTAATCTCATAAAAGACTCTCCAAATTGGACCTTTTACTGGACCTCAATTTCATCTAAGGGCATCATTTGGAACGGTTCCCTGCATTGCACTATGCTATATGTCCTGACCCAATATATCGGGTAAATAATTCCCCTTTTAAGAATTCATGAATTCATGTGGTATATTAATTATTGCACAGGATACTGTTTTTTAGAAATATAATTAGTTGCTCTTTCCTCCTGGAGCGCAGCCTCTCCCCTTTTTTTCTTTTCTGGCATATAATCACACAGCTGCTGCTGCATTAGCATTATCACACAGTTGCTGTGGAATTAGGATATTATCGCACTGCATTGGCATATAATCACACAACTGCTGCTGCATTAGCATTATCACACAGTTGCTGCGGAATTAGCATACTGTCACACATCTTCTGCGTTATTAGCATATTATTGCACAGTATTAGCATATAATCGCACAGCCGCTGCGGCATTGACATATCGCACAGCCGCTGTGGCATTGGCCAGTGATCGCAAAAATGCGCTATAGCGCGTTTTTTACCCCAAAATGAGGACTGGGGACTCACTTTTTAAGAATGGGCGGGTCCCCGGGGACGCGCTCCGTTGAAATTGCTCTCTGGCGCTTGATTGGTCACTAGCTGACTTTTCTCTGACCTTATTGGTCAGAAGTCAGCGGCGGCTGCTGCTGCTGGGCTGGAAGATGCGGTGCCGGGAGTCAGACAGGAACACGCTGAGAGAACTGACGGGAAGCTGCAAGATGATATGGGAGGTGTAGGAGCCGCCGCCAGATGACATCACCCTTTAGAGCGATGAAGCAAGTCGGACCCGCCACCTGTGAACAGATCCCTGCACAGAGCTGGCATTTCAGAGGTAATTTAGCTGAGCCAGTGTGCGGGGCCAGGCAGAAACTGAACAGCAGCAGGCCAATGCTGCCTTAACAGTGTCTGCCAGCCCAGTGTCCCCCACCATTACTGACCCTGCCAGCCCAGCGTTTACACCTTCCCTCCCCAACTAGTCCACTGTGCCATCTCACTGCCCTCCCATCTAGAACCCCCCTGTCAGTCCAGACACATTGATTCCCCTCCCCAGCACAGCCCAGTGTTAACTCCTCACACCCCTATATCTCTGCCCCTCTACCTGGTGCAGTGTGTATAACGTGCTCTACCTGGCGCAATGTGTATAACATGCTCTGCCTGGCGCAATGTGTGTAACGTGCTCTTCCTGGCGCAATGTGTATAACGTGCTTACCTGGCGCAATGTGTATAACGTGCTCACCTGGCGCAGTGTGTGTAATGTGCTCTGCCTGGCGCAGTGTGTGTAACGTGCTCTGCCTGGCGCAATGTGTGTAACGTGCTCTGCCTGGCGCAATGTGTATAACGTGCTCTGCCTGGCGCAATGTGTGTAACGTGCTCTGCCTGGCGCAATGTGTATAACGTGCTCTACCTGGCGCAATGTGTGTAACGTGCTCTACCTGGCGCAATGTGTGTAATGTGCTCTGCCTGGTGCAATATGTATAACGTGCTCTGCCTGGCGCTAAGTGTATAACGTGCTCTGCCTGGCGCTAATAACATGCTCTGCCTGGCGCTAATAACGTGCTCTACCTGGCGCAGTGTGTATAACGTGCTGTACCTGGTGCAGTGTGTATAGCGTGCTGTACCTGGCGCAGTGTGTGTAACGTGCTGTACCTGGCGCAGTGTGTGTAACGTGCTGTACCTGGCGCAGTGTGTGTAACGTGCTGTACCTGGCGCAGTGTGTGTAACGTGCTGTACCTGGCGCAGTGTGTGTAACGTGCTCTACCTGGCGCAGTGCATATAACGTGCTCTACCTGGTGCAATATGTATAATATGCTCTGCCTGGCGCCAATAACGTGCTCTGCCTGGCGCTAATAACGTGCTCTACCTGCAGCAATATGTATAACGTGCTCAGTGTGTGTAACGTGCTCTACCTGGCGCAGTGTGTGCAGCGTGCTCTACCTGGCGCAGTGTGTATAACGTGCTTTACCTGGCGCAATATGTATAACGTGCTCTGCCTGGCGCTAATAACGTGCTCTGCCTGGCGCTAATAACGTGCTCTGCCTGGCGCTAATAACGTGCTCTGTCTGGTGCTAATAACGTGCTCTGCCTGGCGCTAATAACGTGCTCTGCCTGGAGCAATATGTATAACGTGCTTTACCTGGCGCAATATGTATAACGTGCTCTGCCTGGCGCTAATAACGTGCTCTGCCTGGCGCTAATAACGTGCTCTGTCTGGTGCTAATAACGTGCTCTGCCTGGCGCTAATAACGTGCTCTGCCTGGAGCAATATGTATAACGTGCTCTACCTGGCGCAGTGTGTGTAGGAAGTTCTACCTGGCGCAATGTGTATAGGAGGTTCTACCTGGTGCAGTGTGTATAGAAGGTTCTACCTGGTGCAATGTGTATAAGCGGCACTACTGTGTGGTATAATGTGAATTGGTACTATTATGTGGCCACGCCCCTTCTCCATTAAGCCACGACCCTAATTTTTTTGCGCACACTGCCTATACATAGAGTTCTAGGAGGTGGAGAACCAATTCACTTTCTGCCAAGGGGCACCAAAATGTCTAGTTACAGCTCTGGTGCGAGGTGTCCTGCATGCTACACAGCCCAGTAGCACTGTCACCCCATCCCCCCACCTTGCAACAAGATTAAGATTAATAAGAACCTTCATTCCGATGTGACCCAGAAAAGGACCGGTAGGACCCCAATTTTTAAAAATGAGGGGTCCCTGGGACCCACTTGTTTTTTTTTTGGCTCAGCGCGATCACTGTTGGCATATTATCGTACATCCACTGTGGCATTAGCATTATCGCACTGCATTGGCATATAATCACACAGCTGCTGCTGCATTAGCATTATCACACAGTTGCTGCGGAATTAGCATAGTATCGCTGGCATTCACATGTTTTTGCACAGCTGCTGCAGCATTAGCGTATTGCGCAGCTGCTCCGGCTGTGTGATTTGCATACATCCCTGAAGCGGGCCCTCTGAGCATTACAAAATCAGTATGGCCTGACTGTCGTATCAGACCATATTAAAAGCGTAAAATGGTTATCACTCTGCATTACATGTGCATTACTGCTATTAAAATATGGTGAGCACTACTGTGACGAGTATGATTTATAGATCGAGAGACACTTTTAATGGTAAATATTACATGCATTTATAGTTTCATTCCATGCCTATAAAAGGCCATGTGCACCACACGTATGTACATAAGAAAAATCACAGCTAATTATGCTTAGTCACTGAATTTCTTAGCTTATTGTGTACATATTGAGTTTATGAGTATGATGTATACTTGTAGATTTATAGTAGAAGTTATATAATTATTAAAAAAAGCAGTTCAGAGAATCTGGAAGGAGACATCTATTTACACAAGATGCCTCCTGCGACATTGACATATTATGATGCAGCGTCTGTGTCCATCTCGGAATCAGCCCCTATGTCCGTTACTGTGGATTGAATTCCCCCTCCCCTGGGTCTTTGCTGATGTAGAAACATAGCCTATTTTATTCTTTGGGCTGTATTCAATTCTTTTCACCCCCTTCCATATCCCTTCTGTTTCTGCTAACGGGCATGGTATAATAATTTCAGCTTGCTACCCCTAGGTTAGCAAGCGCTCCCAACCCTTTACGCAGCTAAACCTGATTACTCTGGGCGCGATATGCGCAATAAAGGAGATTAGGCGTGATATATAATTTGAATAACGCCCTTTAAGTCAATAGAAATTCCATGATTCAAGTCTCCAGGCTCTCTAATGGAAGTACCGTATATGCTCGAGTATAAGCCGACTTTTTCAGCACCCTTTTTTGTGCTGAAAAAGCCACTTCGGCTTATACTCGAGTGAGTATTTAGGAGGGACACGGAGGGCACAGCGCGCGGCACTCCTGTGTCCCTCCTGCGTCTCCGGCGTGTGTGTGTTAAAGGAAGTGCACGAACCGGCACTTCCTTTAACACACACACGCCGGAGACGCTGGAGGGACACAGGAGAGCCGCGCGCTGTGCCCTCCGTGTCCCTCATTCAGAAGACAGCGCGGGAGCGACGGAGGTTAAGTAACAATCTGGCACTGTGGGGCATATCTGGCAGTATGAGGGCATATCTGGCACTATGAGGGCTGTGTACGGCTAGAGCTGCATTTCCCACCCTAGGCTTATACTCGAATCAATAAGGTGTCCCAGGTTTTTGTGGTAAAATTAGGTGCCTCGGCTTATATTCGGGTCGACTTATACTCGAGTATATACGGTAAATCCTCAAGGGGCCACATTTTACTAGAATACTGTTTGTAGAAACGGACGTACATTCTGCAATTTTTGTTTCTCTGACGTCCTAGTGGATGCTGGGACTCCGTCAGGACCATGGGGATTAGCGGCTCCGCAGGAGACAGGGCACAAAAATAAAAGCTTTAGGACTAGGTGGTGTGCACTGGCTCCTCCCCCTATGACCCTCCTCCAAGCCTCAGTTAGGTTTTTGTGCCCGTCCGAGCAGGGTGCAATCTAGGTGGCTCTCCTAAAGAGCTGCTTAGAAAAAGTTATTAGGTTTTTTTATTTTCAGTGAGTCCTGCTGGCAACAGGCTCACTGCAACGAGGGACTTAGGGGAGAAGAAGTGAACTCACCTGCGTGCAGGATGGATTGGCTTCTTAGGCTACTGGACACCATTAGCTCCAGAGGGATCGAACACAGGCCCAGCCATGGAGTCCGGTCCCGGAGCCGCGCCGCCGACCCCCTTGCAGATGCCGAAAAGTGAAGAGGTCCAGAAACCGGCGGCAGAAGACTTTTCAGTCTTCATGAGGTAGCGCACAGCACTGCAGCTGTGCGCCATTGTTGTCAGCACACTTCACACCAGCGGTCACTGAGGGTGCAGGGCGCTGGGGGGGGGGCGCCCTGGGCAGCAATGATAATACCTTGTTCTGGCTAAAAATACATCACATATAGCCCCTGGGGCTATATGGATGTATTTAACCCCTGCCAGGTCTCACAAACACCGGGAGAAGAGCCCGCCGAAATAGGGGGCGGGGCCTATCTCCTCAGCACACAGCGACATTTTCCTGCACAGCTCCGCTGCGAGGAAGGCTCCCAGGACTCTCCCCTGCACTGCACTACAGAAACAGGGTAAAAAAAAACAGAGAGGGGGGGCACTTTTTTGGCGATATTGATATATTAAGCTGCTATAAAGGAAACAACACTTCGGTAGGGTTGTTCCTATATATTTATAGCGCTTGGGTGTGTGCTGGCAAACTCTCCCTCTGTCTCCCCAAAGGGCTAGTGGGGTCCTGTCTTCGATAAGAGCATTCCCCGTGTGTCTGCTGTGTGTCGGTACGTGTGTGTCGACATGTATGAGGACGATGTTGGTGTGGAGGCGGAGCAATTGCCGGTAATGGTGATGTCACCCCCTAGGGAGTCGACACCGGAATGGATGGCTTTGTTTATGGAATTACGTGATAATGTCAGCACGTTACAAAAATCAGTTGACGACATGAGACGGCCGGCAAACCAGTTAGTACCTGTCCAGGCGTCTCAGACACCGTCAGGGGCTGTAAAACGCCCTTTACCTCAGTCGGTCGACACAGACCCAGACACGGACACAGAATCTAGTGTCGACGGTGAAGAAACAAACGTATTTTCCAGTAGGGCCACACGTTATATGATCACGGCAATGAAGGAGGCTTTGCATATCTCTGATACTGCAAGTACCACAAAAAGGGGTATTATGTGGGGTCTGAAAAAACTACCTGTAGTTTTTTTCCTGAATCAGAGGAATTGAATGAAGTGTGTGATGAAGCGTGGGTTAACCCCGATAGAAAACTGCTAATTTCAAAGAAGTTATTGGCATTATATCCTTTCCCGCCAGAGGTTAGGGCGCGCTGGGAAACACCCCCTAGGGTGGATAAGGCACTCACACGCTTATCAAAACAAGTGGCGTTACCGTCTCCTGAAACGGCCGCCCTCAAGGATCCAGCTGATAGGAGGCTGGAAACTACCCTGAAAAGTATATACACTCATACTGGTGTTATACTGCGACCAGCCATCGCCTCAGCATGGATGTGCAGTGCTGGGGTGGTTTGGTCGGATTCCCTGACTGAAAATATTGATACCCTGGATAGGGACAGTATTTTATTGACTATAGAGCAATTAAAGGATGCTTTTCTTTATATGCGAGATGCTCAGAGGGATATTTGCACTCTGGCATCGAGAGTAAGTGCGATGTCCATATCTGCCAGAAGAAGTTTATGGACGCGACAGTGGTCAGGTGATGCGGATTCCAAACGGCATATGGAAGTATTGCCGTATAAAGGGGAGGAATTATTTGGGGTCGGTCTATCGGATTTGGTGGCCACGGCAACAGCCGGGAAATCCACCTTTTTACCTCAGGTCCCCCCCCAACAGAAAAAGACACCGTCTTTTCAGCCGCAGTCCTTTCGTTCCTATAAGAACAAGCGGGCAAAAGGACAGTCATATCTGCCCCGAGGCAAAGGAAAGGGTAAGAGAGTGCACCAAGCAGCTCCCTCCCAGGAGCAGAAGCCCTCCCCGGCTTCTGCAAAGCCCTCAGCATGACGTTGGGGCTTTACAAGCGGACTCAGGGGCGGTGGGGGGTCGACTCAAGAATTTCAGCGCACAGTGGGCTCACTCACAGGTGGACCCCTGGATCCTGCAGGTAGTATCTCAGGGTTACAGGTTGGAATTCGAGAAGTCTCCCCCTCGCCGGTTCCTAAAGTCTGCTCTGCCAACGTCTCCCTCAGACAGGGCGACGGTATTGGAAGCCATTCACAAGCTGTATTCTCAGCAGGTGATAGTCAAGGTACCCCTCCTACAACAGGGAAAGGGGTATTATTCCACACTATTTGTGGTACCGAAGCCGGACGGCTCGGTAAGACCTATTCTAAATCTGAAATCTTTGAACCTGTACATACAAAAAATTCAAGTTCAAGATGGAGTCACTCAGAGCAGTGATAGCGAATCTGGAAGAAGGGGACTTTATGGTGTCCCTGGACATCAAGGATGCTTACCTGCATGTCCCAATTTGCCCTTCACATCAAGGGTACCTCAGGTTCGTGGTGCAAAACTGTCATTATCAGTTTCAGACGCTGCCGTTTGGATTGTCCACGGCACCTCGGGTCTTTACCAAGGTAATGGCCGAAATGATGTTTCTTCTGCGAAGAAAAGGCGTATTAATTATCCCTTACTTGGACGATCTCCTGATAAGGGCAAGGTCCAGAGAACAGCTGGAGGACGTAGTAGCACTAACCCAAGTAGTGCTGCAACAGCACGGGTGGATTCTGAATTTTCCAAAATCTCAATTGACCCCGACGACACGTCTGCTGTTCCTGGGAATGATTCTGGACACGGTTCAGAAAAAGGTGTTTCTTCCGGAGGAGAAAGCCAGGGAGTTATCCGAACTTGTCAGGAACCTCCTAAAACCAGGAAAAGTGTCTGTGCATCAATGCACAAGAGTCCTGGGAAAAAATGGTGGCTTCTTACGAAGCGATTCCATTCGGCAGATTCCACGCACAAACTTTTCAGTGGGATCTGCTGGACAAATGGTCCGGATCGCATCTGCAGATGCATCAGCGGATAACTTTGTCTCCACGGACAAGGGTGTCTCTTCTGTGGTGGTTGCAGAGTGCTCATCTGTTAGAGGGCCGCAGATTCGGCATACAGGACTGGGTCCTGGTGACCACGGATGCCAGTCTGAGAGGCTGGGGAGCGGTCACACAGGGAAGAAACTTCCAGGGAGTGTGGTCAAGCCTGGAGATGTCTCTTCACATAAATATACTGGAGCTAAGAGCGATTTACAATGCTCTAAGCCTGGCAAAACCCCTGCTTCAGGGTCAGCCGGTGTTGATCCAGTCGGACAACATCACGGCAGTCGCCCACGTAAACAGACAGGGCGGCACAAGAAGCAGGAGGGCAATGGCAGAAGCTGCAAGGATTCTTCGCTGGGCGGAAGATCATGTGATAGCACTGTCAGCAGTGTTCATTCCGGGAGTGGACAACTGGGAAGCGGACTTCCTCAGCAGACACGATCTCCACCCGGGAGAGTGGGGACTTCATCCAGAAGTCTTCCACATGATTGTGAACCGTTGGGAAAAACCAAAGGTGGATATGATGGCGTCCCGCCTCAACAAAAAACTGGACAGGTATTGCGCCAGGTCAAGAGACCCTCAGGCAATAGCTGTGGACGCTCTGGTAACACCGTGGGTGTTCCAGTCAGTGTATGTGTTTCCTCCTCTGCCTCTCATACCAAAAGTACTGAGAATTATACGGCAAAGGGGAGTAAGAACGATACTCGTGGCTCCGGATTGGCCAAGAAGAACTTGGTACCCGGAACTTCAGGAGATGCTCACGGAAGATCCGTGGCCTCTACCTCTAAGACGGGACCTGCTTCAGCAGGGACCGTGTCTATTCCAAGACTTACCGCGGCTGCGTTTGACGGCATGGCGGTTGAACGCCGAATTCTAAGGGAAAAAGGCATTCCGGAAGAGGTCATCCCTACCCTGGTAAAAGCCAGGAAGGAGGTGACTGCACAACATTATCACCGCATTTGGAGAAAATATGTTGCGTGGTGTGAGGCCAGGAAGGCCCCGACGGAGGAATTTCAACTGGGTCGATTCCTACATTTCCTGCAAACAGGATTGTCTATGGGCCTCAAATTAGGGTCCATTAAGGTTCAAATTTCGGCCCTGTCGATTTTCTTCCAGAAAGAATTGGCTTCAGTTCCTGAAGTCCAGACTTTTGTAAAAGGAGTACTACATATACAGCCCCCGGTTGTGCCCCCAGTGGCTCCGTGGGATCTTAATGTAGTTTTGGATTTTCTCAAATCCCATTGGTTTGAGCCACTCAAATCGGTGGATTTGAAATATCTTACATGGAAAGTAACCATGCTACTGGCCCTGGCTTCAGCCAGGAGAGTGTCAGAATTGGCGGCTTTATCGTATAAAAGCCCATATCTGATTTTCCATTCGGACAGGGCAGAACTGCGGACGCGTCCTCAGTTTCTGCCTAAGGTGGTGTCAGCGTTTCACCTGAACCAGCCTATTGTGGTGCCTGCGGCTACTAGCGATTTGGAGGATTCCAAGTTGCTGGACGTTGTCAGGGCATTGAAAATATATATTTCAAGGACGGCTGGAGTCAGAAAATCTGACTCGCTGTTTATACTGTATGCACCCAACAAGCTGGGTGCTCCTGCTTCTAAGCAGACGATTGCTCGTTGGATTTGTAGCACAATTCAACTTGCACATTCTGTGGCAGGCCTGCCACAGCCTAAATCTATCAAGGCCCATTCCACAAGGAAGGTGGGCTCATCTTGGGCGGCTGCCCGAGGGGTCTCGGCATTACAACTCTGCCGAGCAGCTACGTGGTCGGGGGAGAACACGTTTGTAAAATTCTACAAATTTGATACCCTGGCTAAAGAGGACCTGGAGTTCTCTCATTCGGTGCTGCAGAGTCATCCGCACTCTCCCGCCCGTTTGGGAGCTTTGGTATAATCCCCATGGTCCTGACGGAGTCCCAGCATCCACTAGGACGTCAGAGAAAATAAGATTTTACTTACCGATAAATCTATTTCTCGTAGTCCGTAGTGGATGCTGGGCGCCCATCCCAAGTGCGGATTGTCTGCAATACTTGTACATAGTTATTGTTACAAAAAAATCGGGTTGTTATTGTTGTGAGCCGTCTGTTCAGAGGCTCCTACGTTTGTCATACTGTTAACTGGGTTCAGATCACAGGTTGTACGGTGTGATTGGTGTGGCTGGTATGAGTCTTACCCGGGATTCAAAATCCTTCCTTATTGTGTACGCTCGTCCGGGCACAGTATCCTAACTGAGGCTTGGAGGAGGGTCATAGGGGGAGGAGCCAGTGCACACCACCTAGTCCTAAAGCTTTTATTTTTGTGCCCTGTCTCCTGCGGAGCCGCTAATCCCCATGGTCCTGACGGTGTCCCAGCATCCACTACGGACTACGAGAAATAGATTTATCGGTAAGTAAAATCTTATTTTTTCTTTGGCGTTCTTCATTTCAAAAGATATATACTTAAGCCACTGCTGGAAAATTGCCCTTTTTACAATGTGACCTATGTATCAATGTGCTTTCTGGAAAACTGCCAGAAAAAGGGCCATAAGTCCAGCCGGAATAAAAGCAGTGGACGAGAATGGTGAGGTTACTCCCTTTATACAGAATGTAGTTCCAGCTATCCTGCATCTCCGTAGTGTGTAACGGTCCATCCTGTTCATCATCTGGCCTGGACGGGTGGGCCTGTACTAATGTTCCTAGAGGTGCCTGATCCAATACTTAGTAGCACTGGCCCTCTTCTGCTACAGTTGGCAGGTGTTTACCAGGGAAGGAGTTCTGGTTCAAGTTCAGAATATGGACCCCCTGAGTTAGCAGAACTAAACTGCTTCAGAACATCATTAAACATTCAAATGTGTACCCTCGCAGGCCACACTCCCAATACATGTCCATATGGATAGTGTTCTGAGGCAGTTTAGTTATGCTGTGCCGGGGGGACCCATAAATTAGTCAATCACTATGCCCCATTGATACTCTAGTACAGTGATTTTCAACCTTTTTTTTTTACTTGCGGCACACCGAACAATATTTTAAAACTGCCAAGACACACCATCAGTTCACCACAGAAAAAAAACAAAACACACATTGGACCTCATAGTAAAAAAAAATCTACACATACATTGGCCTACACAGAAAAAACAATCACATTGCTCCCCACATAAATCATATCACTCCCCACATGAATTATTTACATTGTTCCCCCCATAAATCCTTATTCTCCCCACATAAATCCTGTTCCCCACAGGAGAAAAAAAATAACAAATATTAGCCCCTACCGGTCAGCTGTCCTCCCTGTCCCTTAGTGGCGGGGACTGTTCATAGTGGAGTGCTGCGAATACTGAGCAGCGGGCGGTCGGGCAGGTGTGGATGTGGGTGGGCAAGGAAATCTGTGTAAGCAGGCGGGAACTTGAAGATGTGTATGCAGGTGTGTGAGCTGGCTGGGTGGTGAGAAGCGGCGGCCGTGACCTATGATATCACACCACCGTGTCTTCAAGGCATACGTCACAGCCGGAGCACGACTGATCCTCTAAGAAGAGCCCGGGCCAACAGTTCACTCTGAAGGTGCAGGAAGCTGCTCTGGCTCCGCGGCACACCTTGCAACTGGTCGCGGCACACTGGTTGAAAAAGCCTGCTCTAGTAACTTGAGTGCTGTGGTTTATTAAAAAATAAAAATAACATGGCCCCCTTTGTTACATGTGATATTGCTACCTCTGTTTATTAAATACATAATTCATGCTTCATAAATATAATACAGTATATGGTTCCTGTTTTTGTAACATATAAGTGATACTAGGTGATTCATCGCGCCCTACGGGCGCTCTTCACACCGTCGTAAGGGGCTACGCCCCCTTAACCCTTGCACACCCTTGTGGTGTGCAATATTTTTATTATATGGAGTATTACCTCCAAGCAGAATTGTGTGAGTGGTTAAATATTGCACGGACAAAGGGTGTGCAATGGTTAAGGGGTGGAAGCCCCTTGCAACGGCGTGAACAGCGCACGCAGGGCCTGGTGAATCACCGAGTAGGTGCTTTGGTTGGGGGAGTAGAGGGTGCGGGGAAGAGGCGGATGGGATCCTGGGGTGCCACGGGAGGTTGCGGTGGTGCCGCAAGTGTGGGAGGGTGCGTGGGTGCCGCGGGTGGTGGTCCGGAGGCGCTGCGGGTGGGGGAGGAGCAGTTGCGGGGTTGCCCCGAGTGGGGGAGGGGTGGATGGGGTGGTATGGTGGGAGGTACGGGTGTGGGGTCGCTGCGGGTGGGGGAGGGGGTCCAGAGCTATCGCGGGCGCTGGAGGGGGTGTGTGGGGGTGCCGCGGATGGGGCCCGGAAGTACTGCGAGGGGGGGAGAGGCGGGTAATGCTTATCCTGCTTCTCCTCCTGTCAGCAGCTAAGCTGCTGTCCTCCCTTTGGCAGCGGCTCTCCCAGAGACTCGCACAGCAGCCAGTCACTATTGTTCACGCCGGTGTCCCAATGTGCCGCATTACAGGGAAGAAGATGTACGCAATAAACTACAGCTCCCAGCAGCCCTAAGGGGCGGAATGCTTCGTCGCTAAGGGCTGCTGGGAGCTGTAGTTTATGTAGTACGTCCACTTCCCTGTAAGGCGGCGCGTTGGGACACTGGTGCTAACAATAGTGACTGGCTGGCAGAACTGTGTGACTGGCTGAATCAATGTAAAAGGTGAGAGTGCTGTGCAGTGTCAGTGACACTACACACATGCAGCGGCGCCGGAAGCACAAAACCTTTTCTCCCCCTCTGTGCCGGCAGCACAAAGCCTCCTCTCCCCCTCGGCGCCGGCTGCACAAAACCTCCTCTCCCCTCCCCTGTGTAACATTCAGTGGCCGTGAGGGAGCCAAAGTGGGCGGAGCTAGATGGGAGTAAGGGGCGGAGCTACACGGGACCATGCTGCAGCAGGAGGATGATCTGCTACAGCTTCGGCCAGCCAGACTTCATTAGATAAGTGTCTGGAAAGAGAGTGAGTGTGTGTGTGTGTGTGTGTGTATATATACAGTGTCTGTGTATACTGTATATATGTGTGACTGTGTATGTGTGTAATGTATGTACAGTATGTATGTGTGTGTGTTTGTATATATGTGTGTGTGTGTGTGTGTATGTGTGACTGCTGTATAATGTGTGTAAGTGTTACTGGTACAGGGGGCCTTACGTGTCTAAGCGGCACTGGTACAGAGGGCGTAACGTGTGTAAGCGTCACTGCTACAGGGGGCATTACGTGTGTAATTGTCACTGCTACAGGGGGTGTTACTTGTGTAAGCGTCACTGGTACGGGGGGGGCCGTGACATGTGTAAGCGTCACTGGTTCAGGGGGCATTACATGTGTAAGCGTCTCTGGTACAGGGGGCATTACATGTGTAAGTGTCTCTACTACAGGGGTCATTATGTGCGCTGTGCGTTTGTAAAGTATGCAAGGGTGCAAATTTATAGTTTGCAGGGGGGCGCCGAACACTCTAGCAACGGCCCTGACTGCACACCCACTGCAGTGCACAGCACTGTCACCTTTTACATTGATTCAGTGTCCAGACATTACCCTCCGCAATATCACCCTCTCTATCCGCTACATTAACCATCTCGGGGCTTCCAGGCCGGCAGGCCAGGTGCTGTGTTGCGGAGTCAGGGCCTCTGGGCATCTGGGTGCATCTGGGGAGGCACTTCTGTGACATCACATGTAGAGCAGGCTCTGGGGCTCAGAGAGTATGTGGCGCAGGGAGGCCTATGAAAGTCTTCCGCTGCGCCGCTTTCATACACATCTATGCCAGTGGCCGCAGCAGCTTTTGTTCCACCTGCGGTGCGGCTAGGGAGTGGGGATTGTTGATGCCGGAGGGGGCAGGTGGACTTGCAGCAAGACATTGGTGGTCATTCCGAGTTGATCGCTCGCTAGCAGTTTTTAGCAGCCGTACAAACGCTATGCCGCTGCCCAGTGGGAGTGTATTTTAGCTTAGCAGAAGTGGGAACGAAGGGATCGGAGAGCGGCTACAAAAATTTTTGTGCAGTTTCAGAGCAGCTTCAGACCTACTCTGCGCTTGCGATCACTTCAGACCATTCAGTTCCTGATTTGACGTCATGAACACGCCCTACGTTCGGCCAGCCACGCCTGCGTTTTTCCGAACACTCCCTGAAAATGGTCAGTTGACACCCAGAAACGCCCTCTTCCTGTCAATCACTCTGCGGCTGCCTATGCGACTGAAAAGCATCATCGCTAGACCCTGTGTAAAACTACATTGTTTGTTGTAATAGTAAGCCGCACGTGCGCATTGCGCTGCATATGCATGCGCAGAAGTGCCGAGTTTTTGTCTGATCGCTGCACAGCGAACGAATGCAGCTAGCGATCAACTTGGAATGACCCCCATAGGACGCTGCAGTAAAAGGATTGTTTTTTACCCTATCTACAGCGCAGAGACTTGCTGCAGATGCAGTGGCATACCCTCCAGCTGCACCTTTTTGGCAGGTACAGGACCTTTTTTTTTTTTTTTTATGGTCTGTACCGTTTTTTGGCTCTCCAAGCTTCCATTGAAAGTATAGGAAAAGGGGCGTGGCTACGCAGTTGTACTCGTGGCCACGCCCCCTTTCGAATTTGCATCAATGTTTATGTGTAAATTGTTGGAGGGTGTGTTGCTGCAGATGCAGTGGGACTATTTTGGGTTGTGGGGCTGGAGCTGCAGCTCCATCAGTCCCATTGCTAATCCTGCTCTGTGAAAACACAATAGGCAAAGGGCAGAGCCTCCCATTGGATGTAACCTGTGTGGGAGGGCGTTTCTCGGCCAATCAGCTGTGGGCTGGGTGTGATAGACCTGCCACTAACCCAATGGGAGCTCCTAGCCACGCCCAGCGTTAGAAACCCAGGCACAGAATCACAGGGCTATTATATAGGAGATTATGTAATATATTGTTTTTACACATCTTTAGCAACTATAAAATCCAGCAGCTTGAAGAGTAAGAGCTCCAGTTTCCAAACCAGCAAAATAAAAACCTTTAGTAGATTTACCCACAGAGGGGTATCTATGTAGTAGAAACTGTAACCAAGAAGTGATTGAACTTTCTGCAGGGCCAATCCTCTAAGGACGACAACAGCCAGTGAGAGGGTAGTGTTGTAACACAATAGACCGTCCCAATGCACTTGAAGCAGTGTCCGAACAAAGCTCACTAGAATCGCCATGGGGGATAATGTAATACGACACCCAATGTGGAAGATTCAGACAGTGCTCCTCAAGAATCATATTCTTGCCAGCATTCTAGGTGTTTTAAAGAAATCATATAAATATATGTAATATACGTTTTTAAGTAAAATCTACAGTATATTGCTCCTTGTGAATTTACAATGGGAACTCTCCTATATTACCCTTTGGGATGTGGTCAAGATGCCGGCGGTCGAAATACCGACGCCGGAATCCTGACCGCCACAATCCCGACATATTCTCCCTCCGTGGGTGTCCACGACACCCATAGAGGGAGAATATAATAGTGTGCCGAGCGAATCGAGCCCGCAAGGGGCTGCGTTCCGCTCGCCACCCCTGTCGGGATTGTGTGGTCGGGATTCCGGCGTCGGTATTTCGACCGCCGGGATTCCGTCCAGCGGCATTTAGTACTGATCCCTACCCTTTACTCAACAGAACATGTACTGTAGGTTTTCAGTGTAAAGAAGGCAGAACCAACAGGCACTGTACTTATTGCTTCAACAGAAGTCACAGGATTATGAGTCATGAATTACAGGAAAAGTCCTGCATGTTTGGTGGTGAGATGGGGACTGATTTGGAAGAAGCAGGAACAGGTTTGGAGTGGGTGAGGAAACACAGATTAGGATGAAGCTGGAACAGTCTTGTGCAGCATATGTGTACACTGCTTGGTCAGATAATGCTGGCTTATGTTTAATGAGGATCAGTATGAAATACCTACAATCAAAATCACGACAAGGCCAAAATACGTACATTTAAAATATTGACAAGGTCAAAATACAGACGTTTAAAATGTTGACATGGCAAAAAGCAATTGCGCTGTGTGCTGAGCGTTCTGTGCTAGATCACTCAGTACAAATCTCCCTGTGTGTACTGGGCTTTAGATTACTACTGCACACTAGATGTGCATTTTGTCACGGTCGCCGCATTCACTATGTATGTTCCACACCTAAGCAGTGGAAGCAGGCAGGAAACATACTACAGGTGACATGCTTTATAAAAAAAAATATATTTTCTTTAACTTGCTTTTAGACGTTTGATCAAACCAGTTGTGTGCGATTACACTTACAGAAAATAAATAAATATATATATATATATATATATATATATATATATATATCCATGTGCAGAACCCGGCACTCATAAGGGACAGCGCGGCCCCAAAGGTAAACTTACTGGAGTGCCTTCCCAGAGAGATTGACTCCCATATGTACAACGAAGAAAAGAGAGGCGGCACTTCCAGATTTGTAAAGATGAAAACTTTAAGACATGAATCAACGTTTCGGGGGGTCTCACCCCGTCATCATGACGGGGTGAGACCCCCCGAAACGTTGATTCATGTCTTAAAGTTTTCATCTTTACAAATCTGGAAGTGCCGCCTCTCTTTTCTTCGTTGTATATATATATATATATATATATATATATATATATATATATATATATATAGGCTGTTTTAGCACGGTGCTGCTCCCTGGCCAATTTTTAAAGGGAAAATGTGCCCTGCCCCTTTAACAGCACCCTGCATAAAAAGCTTGCTGCTGCTGTGTGAATAGATGAATTCACATTAAATGGAGAGCTTGGAGGGTGCAGGGCACGCCCCAATCAGTGATGCCATGTCTGGGGCACGTCCCAATCAGTGACGTCATGGGGGCCTGACAGCCCCCATCAGCGATAAGGACGAATGCACGCTACCTGCCAGGCACCCCTGTGCTCTGCCGGAATCCTCAGAGGAACACTATATACAGGGTGGTCCATAAGTGCGGAAACACCATTATAAAAAGGAAATGAGTAATGGGTGGCCTATTTCGGTGATTTTGGTAGAAATAATTTGCAGTAGCACGTGTGCTTCGTTCTCCAGATATCAAGACAATCTCAGCACGTTCTGTTTGTGTCTGTGCCATTGTCATTAATGTCGCTAACTCCAAAAAAACTCTGTTAAAACTCAAGAATGACTAAAGATACGTTAAAACAAAGAACACCATTGGTTTTTCTTATGAAATTCTACATCTTTGTGATGTTACATGACTGTCTTCCCAAATGAAAAAAAGAGTTGCATCCAAGATGGGCGGTGATATGCCTTAAAAAGTTTTTTCCGACTCCCACATCATATGTGTAGACACTGGATTAATGTTTCCTTACTCCTTTCCTTTTTATAAGTGTGTTTCCACGCTTATGGACCACCCTGTGTATATATGTATGTCTATATTTATATTTTAGGCACAATGTTCTAGTGTTGCGAAACATAAGCAGTGACTAACATGTTGAGACGGGTCATATTTATATACTGTGGTTCAATTTTCCGTTCTCCGTTTTTGTTGTCATTATTACATCACCACATCAGTTGTTTCTAATTCTTTCATGTTTTCATGTTGACGTGATTGTAACATGTTATGTAATTGAACAGGTTGTTGTTTCCGTGTGATTTCCCCCCCCCCCAAACTGCCTTTTGGCAGGCTTTCATGAAACTGATTATAAGGCCTCAGAGCTGACCTCTAAGAATCCTATTGCCTGCTTAAACAATGATGCCATTGTATTCAAACCAGATTCCTTTTAGATTGCAATTTCTAAGTTAAAATGTTGTTCTTAAGGGCCATATTCACGGCACGATATGGGGAGAGATGTGTGCTGAGCGAACACATCTCTCCTCCCGCTCAGCACAGCGCGGTGTGGGGGTGGGCGCTCATTTCACCCAGCGGGTGAAGTGAGCGACCTGCTAGATTGGCCATGCAGGCCAATCTAGCAATAGCGATGCGCGGGGCTGCGTATCGCTATCGCTATGAGGGGTATACACGGAGTGATCGCTGCTTAAAATCTAAGCAATCTAGTCAGATTGCTTAGATTTTAAGCAGAGATCGCTCCGTGAGTACCCCCCTTTACAGTATTTCTCAGGCTGTAATAAGACTGTGTGTCCTATTAAGGTGCACAGCCAGCGCTGACAAGGGGTCTCCCTTTGGTAAAAGCGCTGTGTGTGGGTTGGCTCCACTCTGTGTCTCTTGCCATTCTTGGGGGCGAAACTGTCTGCCCTCACCTGTGTGTGTGTGTGTGTAGAGTGTTTGGTGGTCTCCTTTAGCTATGTCCAGGGACACCGTGTCATATGCTGTAGAGGATTTATCCTTCCAGGATGATCCCATTCCATGTAATCAGGATAGCACTGGTTTAGCACAGATACCAGCAAGGGAGCCTGAGTGGTTTTCCTCTATCAAATCTTGGATTTCTCAGATTTCTGACAGGATTGCAAGTACTGAATCTGCAACCCAGGTATTACAGAGCTCTATGGCAGTATGGCCGGTTTCTGGTACCTCCGGACGCTCCGCTATATACCCCCATAAGCGTGCGCTACAGCGGGTAAGTCTCAGTTTCTTCCCTCAGCAGCACCTGCTCCGAAGAAATCCTTCTCTTCCTTTCGGCCTAACAAACCTAGAAAGGCCAGACCGTCCAATACCTTTTTTAGGGGAGGCCGAGTTAAGCCCAAGAAACCTGCAGCTGCAGGTTCCCAGGAACAAAAGCCGGCTTCAGGTACACCAAAGTCCACCGCATGACGGTGGACAGCGCGACCTGGAGGTGGGGCCGGTGGGAGCGAGACTCAGACAGTTCAGTCACGACTGGGTGTCGTCTGACCTGGATCCCTGGGTGATAGATATTGGGTCTCAGGGATACAGGCTGGAATTTCAAAATCTCCCTCCTCACCGATTTTTTTTTTTTAAATCGGGCTTGCCAGTTATACTGGCAGACAGAACTGTACTACAGGAAGCTGTCCAGAAATTGGTGGAGGCACAGGTCATTGTACCAGTCCCCCCTCATTTACAAACCACAGGTTTCTATTCGAACCTTTTCCTGGTACTGAAACCGTATGGTTCTGTCAGGCCCATTCTGAACCTAAAATCACTGAACCTCTTTCTAAAGGAGTTCAAGTTCAAGATGGAGTCTCTCAGGGCGGTGATATCAGGTCTGGAAGAGGGAGAATTCCTGGTATCCCTGGATATCAAGGATGCGTACCTCCACTTTCCGATCTGGTTGCCGCATCAGGCTTATCTCCGTTTCGCATTGCTGGACTGTCATTTTCCAGTTCTAGGCCTTGCCATTCGGCCTTTCCACAGCGCCGAGGGTGTTTACCGAGTGATGGCAGAAATGATGGTTCACCTCCGCAAATAAGGGGTGAACATCATTCCATATCTGGACTATCTGCTGATAAAGGCATCGTCCAAGGAGAAGCTGCTGCAGTCCATTTTTCTCACAACATGCCTCCTCAAGAGTTATGGTTGGTTTCTGAACCTTCCAAAGTCACATTTGGAACCAACCCAGAGGTTGTCCTTTCTGGGAATGATCCTAGACACAGAAGTGCAGAAGGTGTTTCTTCCGCAGAAAAAGGCGTTGGTGATACAAACTATGGTCCGGGATGTCCTGAAGCCAGCCCGGGTGTCTGTTCATCAATGCATTCGCCTGTTGGGGAAGATGGTGGCCTAATGCATTCGCCTGTTGGGGAAGATGGTGGCCTCTTACAAGGCTCTCCAGTATTGGAGGTTCCACTCCCGGACCTTCCAACTGGATCTCCTGGACAAGTGGTCAGGATCTAATCTCCACATGCACCAGAGAATTTCTGTCGCCGAGGGCCAGGATTTCGCTTCCCTGGTGGTTGCAATTACCTCACCTTCTGGAGGGCCGCAGGTTCGGGATTCAGGACTGGGTCCTTCTAACCACGGATGCAAGCCTTCGGGCTGGGGAGCAGTCACTCAAGGAGTAACCTTCCAAGGACGGTGGTCAAGCCTGGAATCCGGCCTGCCCATCAACATCCTGGAACTAAGAGCAGTCTACAACTGTCTTCTTCAGGCGGCCCCTCTTCTAAGAAATCGGGCCATTCAAGTGCATTTGGACAATGTAACAACAGTGGCTTACATAAACCGACAGGGCGGAACGAAGAGCGGAGCGGCAATGTCAGAGGTGACAAGAATACTCCTCTGGACAGAAAAACACGCGTTGGCGCGGTCAGCCATCTTCATTCCGGGAGTAGACAACTGGAAAGCAGACTGCCTCAGCAGGCACAATCTCCATCAAGGTGAGTGGGGTCTCCATCCGGAGGTATTCAAGGAATTAACAGACCTTTTGGGTTTTACCCCAAATAGACATGATGGCCTCTCGTCTCAACAAGAGGCTTCGGCGTTATTGTTCCAGGTCGAGGGACCCACAAGCAATGGCAGTGGACGCCCTGGTGTCTCCGTGGGTGTTCCAGTCAGTGTACGTGTTTCCACCACTCCCACTCATCCCAAGAATCCTAAAGATCATAAGGAGAAGAAGGGTTAAAGCGATCCTCATTGCTCCAGACTGGCCAAGAAGGGCTTGGTACATGGACCTTCTGAATCTACTGCAAGAAGAACCGAGGCCTCTTCCTCTTCGGGAGGACCTGCTGCAGCATGGGCCGTTCGCCTATCAAGACTTACCGCGGCTATGTTTGATGGCATGGAAGTTGAGCGCCTGATTCTTGCTCTGAAGGGCATTCCGAAGAACTCGGACGATTTCTCCTCTTGCTGCAGGCAGGTGTGGATATGGGCCTGAGATTAGGACCTGTGAAGTTCAAAATTTTGGCCCTATCCATTTTCTTTCAGAAACAATTTGCTGCCCTCCTTGAGGTTCAGACTTTTTTGAAGGGAGTTCTGCACATCCAACCTCCCTTTGTACCGCTTACGGCGCCTTGGGACCTTAACGTGGTGTTGCAGTTTCTCCAGTCGGATTGATTTGAGCCTCTACAGCAGGTTGAGGTCAAATTTCTTACATGGAAGGCGGTCACGTTGTTGGCCTTAGCTTCTGCTAGACGTGTGTCCGAATTGGGTGCTTTATCCTGTAAAAGCCCTTACTTGATCTTCCACGAAGATAGAGCTGAGCTCCAGACACGTCAGCAGTTTCTTCCGAAGGTTGTGTCGCCATTTCATATCAATTAACCTATTGTGGTGACAGTGGCTACTGACTCCTCAATTACATCAAAGTCCTTGGATGTTGTGAGGGCTCTGAAGAAATATATGAAGAGAAAGTCACACTCTCTGTTTGTCCTATATGATCCCAAAAATTGGGTGTCCTGCTTCTAAGCAGACTATTTATTGCTGGATTCGGTTCACTATCCAGCATGCTTATTCTACGGCAGGACTGCTGTGTCCAAGATCTGTTAAGGCCCAGTAGGGGTCTTCCTGGGCAGCTGCCCGGGGAGTCTCGGCAGTCCAACTTTGTCGAGCTGCAACTTGGTCTGGGTTGAACACGTTTGCAAAGTTTTACAAGTTCGATACTTTGGCCTCTGATGATCTGAAATTCAGTCAATCAGTTCTGCAGGAGCCTCCGCGCTCCCCCTCCCGTTCTGGGAGCTTTGGGGCATCCCCATGGTACTAATGTAGACCCCAGCATCCTCTAGGACGTAAAAGAAAATAAGATTTTGGTTACCTACCGGTAAATCCTTTTCTCGTAGTCCGTAGAGGATGCTGGGCGCCCGCCCAGCGCTTTGTTTTCCTGCAAATGTTATTTGGTTCAGTACAACTTCGTTTTAGTTGAGTACTGCATTGTTACTTGGTAAATAATGTTTCAGCGGTTGCTGAGTGTTCAAGCTACGTTTGCTTGACGTGCCTTGTATGTGTGAGCTGGTGTGAATCTCGCCACTATCTGTGTATAATCCATCTCTCGAAGATGTCCCTCTCCTCGGGCACAGTTTCTAGACTGAGTCTGGTAGGAGGGGCATAGAGGGAGGAGCCAGCCCACACTCTCAAACTCTTAAAGTGCCAATGGCAACTAGTGGACCCGTCTATACCACATGGTACTAATGTGGACCCCAGCATCCTCTACGGACTACGAGAAAAGGATTTACCGGTAGGTAACCAAAATCCTATTAAAACAGATAACTGTTTTATTTAAAAAAAAAACCCCAAAAGGTTGTTTTTTTTTTGTAAACGTCAATTGTTGAAATATCAGTCCATCTATGATTGGAACATCAAGACCATTGGGAACCTACATTTCTCTGACGTCCTAGTGGATGCTGGGAACTCCGAAAGGACCATGGGGATTAGCGGGCTCCGAAGGAGGCTGGGCACTCTAGAAAGATTTATGACTACCTGGTGTGCACTGGCTCCTCCCACTATGACCCTCCTCCAAGCCTCAGTTAGATTTTGTGCCCGGCCGAGGTTGGATGCACACTAGGGGCTCTCCTGAGCTCTTAGAAAGAAAGATAGACTTAGGTTTTTTATTTTCAGTGAGACCTGCTGGCAACAGGCTCACTGCAGCGAGGGACTAAGGGGAGAAGAAGCGAACTCGCCTGCTTGCAGCCGGATTGGGCTTCTTAGGCTACTGGACACCATTAGCTCCAGAGGGATCGATCGCAGACCCAGCCTTGATGTTCGGTCCCGGAGCCGCGCCGCCGTCCCCCTTACAGAGCCAGAAGCAAGAAGATGGTCCGGAAAATCGGCGGCATGAAGACATCAGTCTTCACCAAGGTAGCGCACAGCACTGCAGCTGTGCGCCATTGCTCCTCTCACACACTTCACACTCCGGTCACTGAGGGTGCAGGGCGCTGGGGGGGGCGCCCTGAGGCAGCAATAAAAACACCTTGGCTGGCAAAAATACCTCAATATATAGCCCCAGGGGCTATATATGAGGTAAATACCCCTGCCAGATTCCATAAAAAAGCGGGAGAATAGGCCGCGGAAAAGGGGCGGAGCTATCTCCCTCAGCACACTGGCGCCATTTTTCCCTCACAGCTCCGCTGGAAGGAAGCTCCCTAGCTCTCCCCTGCAGTCTACACTACAGAAAAGGGTTAAAAAAGAGAGGGGGGGCACTAAATTTAGGCGCAGTATACATTATATAGAAACAGCAGCTATAGGGCACATAACTCAGTTAGTCCCTGCATTATATAGCGCTCTGGTGTGTGCTGGCATACTCTCACTCTGTCCCCCCAAAGGGCTTTTGTGGGTCCTGTCCTCGTTTAGAGCATTCCCTGTGTGTCTGCGGTGTGTCGGTACGGCTGTGTCGACATGTTGAATGAGGAGGCTTATATGGTGACGGAGCAGAGGCCGATATATGTGATGTCGCCCCCTGTGGGGCCGACACCAGAGTGGATGGATAGGTGAAAGGTATTAACCGACAGTGTCAACTCCTTACATAAAAGGGTGGATGACGTAACAGCTGTGGGACAGCCGGCTTCTCAGCCCGCGCCTGCCCAGGCGTCTCAAAGGCCATCAGGGGCTCAAAAACGCCCGCTCTCTCAGATGGCAGACACAGATGTCGACAAGGAGTCTGACTCCAGTGTCGACAAGGTTGAGACATATACACAATCCACTAGGAACATCCGTGACTTGATCCCGGCAATAAGAAATGTGTTATACATTTCTGACATTAACCCAAGCACCTCTAAAAATGGGTTTTAGGTTGGGGAGAAAAAACAGGCAGTGTTTTGTTCCCCCATCAGATGAATAAATGAAGTGTGTGAAAAGCGTGGGTTCCCCCGTTAAGAAACTGGTAATTTCTAAAAAGTTACTGATGGCGTACCCTTTCCCGCCAGGAGGATAAGTTACGCTGGGAGATATCCCCTAGGGTGGATAAGGCGCTCACACGGTTGTCAAAAAAGGTGGCACTGCTGTTTTAGGAACGGCCACTCTGAAGGTACCTGTTGATAAAAAGCAGGAGGCTATCCTGAAGTCTGTATTTACACACTCAGGTACTAGACTGAGACCTGCAGATCGTGCTGCTGCAGCGTGGTCGGTGACCCTGTCAAGCATACTAGTTTGCTAATATGAGAACATATTAAAGACGTCGTCTTATATATGAGGGATGCACAGAGGGATATTTTGCCGGCTGGCATCCAAAATGAATGTAATGTCCATTCTGTCAGGAGGGTATTAGAGACCTGTCAATGGACAGGTGATGCTGACTTAAAAGGCGCATAGAGCCTTATAAGGGTGAGGAATTATTTGGGGATGGTCTCTGGGACCTCGTATCCACAGCAACTGCTGGGAAGAAATATTTTTACCTCAGGTTTCCTCACAGACTAAGAAAGCACTGTATTATCAGGTACAGTCCTTTCGGCTTCAGAAAAGCAAGCGGGTCAAATGGCGCTTCCTTTCTGTACAGAGACGAGGGAAAAAGCTGCACCAGTCAGCCTGTTCCCAGAATCAAAATTCTTCCCCCGCTTCCTGTGAGTCCACAGCATGACGCGGGGGCTCCACAGGTGTAGCCAGGTACGGTGGGGGGCCGTCTCAAAAATTTCAGCAATTAGTGGGCTCGCTCACAGGTGGATCCCTGTTTCTTTCAAGTAGTATTTCAGGGGTACAAGCTGGAATTCGAGATGTCTCCCCCCCGCCGTTTCCTCAAATATGCCTTGCCGACAACTCCCTCAGGCAGGGAGGCTGTGCTAGAGGCGATTAATAAGCGGTATTCCCAGCAGGTAATACTCAAGGTGCCCCTACTTCAACAAGGACGGGGTTACTATTCCACACGGTTTGGGGTACCGAAACCGCATGGTTCGGTGTGACCCATTTTATATTTAAAATCCTTGAACACATACATAAAAAAAAAAAAAAAAAAATTCAAGTTCAAGATGGAATCGCTCAGGGCGGTTATTGCAAGCCTGGACGAGGGGGATTACATGGTATCCCGGGACATCAAGGATGCTTACCTGCTTGTCCCCATTTACCATCCTCGCCAGGAGTACCTCAGATTTGTGGTACAGGTTTGCCATTACCAAGTCCAGACACGGCCGTTTGGACTGTACATGGCACCGAGGGTGTTTACCAAGGTAAAAGCCGAAATGATGATACTACTTCAAAAAAAAAGGGAGTTTCAATTATCCCGTACTTGGACGATCTCCTAATAAAGGCACGGTCCAAGGAACAGTTGTTGGTGGGAGTAGCACTATCTCAGGAAGTGCTGCGCCAGCACGGCTGGATTCTGAATATCCCAAAGTCACAGCTGGTTCCGACTACACGTATACTGTTCCTGGGTATGATTCTGGACACAGTCCAGAAAAAAGTGTTTCTCCCGGAGGAGAAAGCCAGGGAGTTGTCTTCTCTAGTCAGAGACCTCCTGAAACCAAAACAGGTATCGGTGCATCACTGCACGCGGGTCCTGGGAAAGATGGTAGCTTCTTACGAGGCAATTCCATTCGGCAGGTTCCATGCCAGAATCTTTCAGTGAGACCTGTTGGACAAGTGGTCCGGATCGCATATTCAGATGCATCGTTTAATAACCCTGTCTCCAAGAACCAGGGTGTCTCTTCTGTGGTGGCTGCACAGTGCCCATCTTCTAGAGGGCCGCAGATTCGGCATACAGGACTGGGTCCTGGTGACCACGGATGCCAGCCTTCGAGGCTGGGGGGCAGTCACAAGGGGAAGAAACTTCCAAGGACTATAGTCAAGTCAGGAGACTTCCCTTCACATAAATATTCTGGAACTAAGGGCCATGTACAATGCCCTAAGTCAAGCAAAATCCCTGCTCCTACACCTGCCGGTGCTGATCCAGTCAGACAACATCACGGCAGTCGCCCATGTGAATCGACAGGGAGACACAAGAAGCAGGATGGCAATGGCAGAAGCCACAAGAATTCTCAGATGGGCGGAAAATCATCTACTAGCACTGTCAGCAGTGTTCATTCCGGGAGTGGACAACTGGGAAGCAGACTTTCTCAGCAGGCACGACCTCCACCCGGGAGAGTGGGGACTTCATCTAGAAGTCTTCCAAATGATTGTAAATCAGTGGGATTGTCCACAGGTGGACATGATGGCGTCCCACCTAAACAAAAAACTAGAGAGGTGTTGCGTCAGGTCAAGAGACCCTCAGGCGATAGCTGTGGACGCTCTAGTGACACCGTGGGTGTATCAGTCAGTTTATGTGTTCCCTCCTCTGCCTCTCATACCAAAGGTATTGAGAATAATAAGAAGGCGAGGAGTAAACACAATTCTCGGGGTTCCGGATTGGCCAAGACGAGTGTGGTACCCGGAACTTCAAGAGATGATCTCAGAGGACCCGTGGCCTCTGCCGCTCAGACAAGACCTGCTACAGCAAGGGCCCTGTCTGTTCCAAGACTTACCGCGGCTGCGTTTGATCATTATCACCGCATATGGCGGAAATATGTTGCATGGTGTGAGGCCGAAAGGGCCCCAATAGAGGAATTTCAACTAGGTCGATTTCTGCATTTCCTGCAAGCAGGAGTGAATATGGGCCTAAAATTAGGTTCCATTAAGGTACAGATCTCGGCTCTGTCGATTTTCTTTCAAAAAGAACTAGCTTCAGTACCTGAAGTTCAGACATTTGTCAAAGGAGTGCTGCATATTCAGCCCCTATTGTGCCTCCTGTGGCACCTTGGGATCTCAACGTGGTGTTGAATTTTCCTAAAATCACATTGGTTTGAGCCACTAAAGACCGTGGATCTGAAATATCTCACGTGGAAAGTGGTCATGTTATTGGCCTTGGCTTCGGCCAGGCGAGTATCCGAATTGGCGGCTTTATCATGTAAAAGCCCTTATCTGATTTTCCATATGGATAGGGCAGATTTGAGGACTCGTCCCCAGTTTCTCCCTAAGGTTGTGTCAGCGTTTCACCTGAACCAGCCTATTGTGGTGCCTGCGGCTACTAAGGACTTGGAGGACTCCAAGTTGCTAGACGTTGTCAGGGCCCTGAAAATATATGTTTCCAGGACAGCGGGAGTCAGAAAATCTGACTCGCTGTTTATTTTATATGCACCCAACAAGCTGGGTGCTCTTGCTTCTAAGCAGACTGTTGCTCGTTGGATTTGTAGTACAATTCAGCTTGCACATTCTGTGGCAGGCCTGCCACAGCTAAAATCTGTCAATGCCCATTCCACAAGGAAGGTGGGCTCATTTTGGGCGGCTGCCCGAGGGGTCTCGGCTTTACAACTTTGCCGAGCTGCTACTTGGTCAGGGGCAAACACGTTTGCAAAATTCTACAAATTTGATACCCTGGCTAAGGAGGACCTGGAGTTCTCTCATTCGGTGCTGCAGAGTCATCCGCACTCTCCCGCCCGTTTGGGAGCTTTGGTATAATCCCCATGGTCCTTTCGGAGTTCCCAGCATCCACTAGGACGTCAGAGAAAATAAGAATTTACTCACCGGTAATTCTATTTCTCGTAGTCCGTAGTGGATGCTGGGCGACCATCCCAAGTGCGGTTTATCTGCAATACTTGTACATAGTTATTGTTAACTAAATCGGGTTATTGTTGAGCCATCTGTTGAGAGGCTCAATTATATTTTATACTGTTAACTGGGTATAATATCACGAGTTATACGGTGTGATTGGTGTGGCTGGTATGAGTCTTACCCTGGATTCAAAATCCTTCCTTATTGTGTACGCTCGTCCGGGCACAGTGTCCTAACTGAGGCTTGGAGGAGGGTCATAGTGGGAGGAGCCAGTGCACACCAGGTAGTCATAAATCTTTCTAGAGTGCCCAGCCTCCTTCGGAGCCCGCTGATCCCCATGGTCCTTTCGGAGTTCCCAGCATCCACTACGGACTACGAGAAATAGAATTACCGGTGAGTAAATTCTTATTTTTCCCAGCAGCTGCTTCTCTCTGCAGCCACTGGGTGTACATAAGCAAGCTAAAGGGGACCTCTATTACATTTTCCTGCAGCCGCAGGGTGGGGGGTGCTGCTGGGCTGCTCTATCAGCAGTAATTAACTGGAAACCAAAAGGCAGAGGGTTGGGGAAATCACTCTGAGAGTGGCAGCTGCTTGAAGAATTTGCTTTCTGCAGCTGCACAGTGGTCTTTCTCACTGGTCACATCAGTTGCGACCACACCAGTCTGCTGCCGCTTCTCGGTGTGTCGAGGTCCGAAATACAATATAAAATGACGATGGTCTGGTGCTGCGGTGGGATGCATAGAGGATGAAGGGCAGGAGGAGGGGCAATGTCATCTCTCTCCGCTCTTCATCCTCTCATCCTCCTGAGTGCAGAGGACTGGATGAGTGTTGAGGGGGAGGCGGTGCGATGACGGCTAGGAGGAACAAAGTTACAGCACCCAGGCTGAGCCACGCTGCCATCAATGTGTGGGGTAATGTGAATTTTGTCTCATTCTGGTTGGCGTATTGTGAGTCTGGCTCATACTGTGTGGGGTAGGGTGAATTTGAGCCACACAATATGAGCCAATGTGAATTTGGTTCATACTGTGTGGTGTAATGTACATTTCGGCTCATACTGTGTGGCGCATTGTGAATTTTGTCTCGTACTGGGTGGCGCAATGTGAATTTCGGCTCATACTGTGTGGCGTAATGTGAATTTTGGCTCATACTGTGGTGCAATGTGAATTTTGGCTTATTGGCGCTATTATGTGGCCACGCCCCTTCCCCATGAAGTCATGCCCCTAAATTTTTTCAGCGCGCCTTAGGCGCGCACTGTCCATGCTTTGGTATATGGGAGAGGGAGCACTTTCTGCCGAGGAGCGCCATAATGTCTACTTACAGCTCTGGTGCAGAGTGTCCTGTATGCTACGTCAGCATTGTCACCCCCTCAAAGCGGCACTACTAGGCGGCATATCTACAGAGGGGAAAACATACTGGGGGCATAACTACAGGGGGCAGGGTAATTTTTAAGTTGATCATTTTTGTATGGCCCCTGAAAGATTTTTATAAATATTCAAATGGCCCTTGGTAGACAAAAGGTTCCCCACCCCTGGATTAGAGCAACAATTGAACTGCTCTGTTGGGCCCAGGCCGACCAAAACAACAATTGATTTCCTCAAACCATTGCTAAACAAATTTTACAGTGTGAAGTGACACATTATCTTTCTGAAAGAGGCTGCTGTCCTCAGGGAATACCATTGCCATCAATTTGTGTACTTGGGACTTTAACAGGAATGCCAGGACCCATGGTTTCCCAGCAGAACATTGCCTAGAGCAGGCATTCCCAACCACGGTCCTCAAGGCACACCAACAGTGCAGGTTTTAGTGATATCCAGCCTTCAGCACAGGTAACTTAATTAGTAGCTGAGTTATTTTGATTTAACCATCTGTGCTGCAGCCTGGATATCACTAAAACCTGCACTGTTGGTGTGCCTTGAGGACCGTGGTTGGGAATGCCTGGCCTAGAGTATCACACTAACTCCAGCAGTCTGGCTTCTTCCCATAGTGCATCCTGGTGCCATTTCTTCCACAGGTAAGCGACACACTTGCACACAGCCATCCTCATAATGTAAAAGAAACGTGATTCATCAGACTAGGCAACTAACCTGCTTTCATTGGTCCAGTCCTGATGCTGCCCATTGTGGGTGCTGTTGGTGGTGAACAAGGGTCAGCTTGAGCACTCTGATTTGTCTGTGACTACACAGCACCATACACACCAAGCTGCGATGCACTGTGTGTTCTGACACCTTTCTATCATAGCTAGCATGAACTTTTTCAGCAGTTTGTGTTACAGTAGCTCCTCTGTGGGAAAGGACGTGAGGGCTAGCCTTTGCTCCCCACGCACATCAATAAGCCCAGCGGAACACTGTTTTTGTTCTTTGGACCACTTTTTAGAAGGTACGCTAATAATTGCATATCAGGAACACGAACAATACCTACTGTTTTGGAGATGCTCTGACCCAGTCATCTAGTCGTCACAATTTGACCCATGTCAAAGTCACTCAGATCCTTACGCTTGCCCATTTTCCTGCTTCCAAAACATCGGTTTCAAGAACGGACTGTTCATTTGCTGCCTAATTTATCCCACTCCTTAACAGGTGTCCTTGTAATGAGATAATCACCATTATTCACTTCACCTGTCGGTGGGTTTAATGTTATGGCTGATGTGTGTGTGTGTGTCTGTGTCAACCACTTCCCCCACCCACCTGCTTTCCTAGGTAATGATATTTAAGATACCCGGGTCTGTTTCTTGCTAATATTGCTCCCAGTGCTGCCGGGCATGTAGGCGAGCTAACAGGTCTCCAGCAGCGGCTGCCGTGACGTAAACGGACACCAGTGGGATGACAGTACAGCAGCCAGCATAGTAAGGGTGGCTGGCTCGCCCACACCTAGCAACGGCCCTGATTAATAAATACCCTCTGGATTCAGGACCCTGATGTTGGGTAGCTATACCCAGCAGTGCAGAGACATTGGCTTGCCAGACACTGGCAATGCTGGAATGATGAGCTCCTGTACCTTATGTTAGATGACAGTCACTGGTTACGTTCATTGGCCAGAATATTGAAAATAGTTTAGCATGTTACTGGTACAAATTTTGGTATTTGTAACATCAACAGTAAATAAGTTTGGTGTGGGAGAGTTTTATTATAAGCCTTGTGAACGTAAAGGCAATATAGGTATGGCAATATGGTTTGATGATGGGTGTAAGCTTTTTGCTCTGGGCTATATAGGATCCGATATAGTATTGTGTAAGTAGAGCATGTTGCTGTAGAAGTCCACAGTGTGTTGATTGCTAGGTAATGGAGCTGTGTTGCTGACCACAATATAAACACTGCGCTCCCTTTTATGTAATGGTTTTCTAAATTCTGCAAGAATATCTGCTTTTGGCTCAAAGGTTCTGCTCTTTATTATAGGCCCTACACACTGGGTGATGTTACTTAAAGATATGAACGATCTCGTTCATTAATGAACGAGATACCGTTAATATCTTTCAGTGTGGAGACACCAGTGATGAAGGATGCGCGGCCCCACGCTCGTTCATCGCTGGTGCCCCGTCGCTTGTGCATGCCGGCCAATATGGACGATCTCGTCCATATTTGCCTGCACTGCTGTGGAGCCGGGTGACGGGGAGAGTGAAGAAACTTCACTCCCCCCGTCACTGCCCCCCGCTGCCGGGACGCCCATCTGCTGTATTCGCCGTCGGGCAGCTCGGCGGCGGATCGCATAGTGTGTAGGGCCTTCAGTTACATAAACTGCATCATTTAGCATGTCTGAGACTTATGAGCGTCTCCTGTAAAATGATTGTTTAATAAATGCTGTGCTGCTTTGTATTTTTAATTCTATGATACATTCATGTAAGGATTATGCTGCTTTTATTTTATAATGATAGAAGTTGAGTATATGGGTGGGCAGAATACTGGCTTGAAAAATGTCTACCTTTTATATTAACACCGTGTTGCGGTCAGTCTGGCTTCCAGCTGGGTTTATTGGTTCCCCCGACTCCCCCTTCCTCCTCCTGCACCATCTTTTCCTTAGTATTTGCACCTGGAAGAGGAGGAGCTCAGGTGTTGGTCCATGCAGCAACTCCTGCAGTGAGCTGAAAGAGGGCCTGATTCACAGACGTTCACATTGCTGATATTTATGCAGTTGAACAATTATTGTCCGACTACGCATGTGACGCGGTCACACTACGCACGTGCAGTCGCTTGCACTGAGAATTTATATGCAGTGTGACAGTGAGGGACCATTTGGGTACGGTTACAGGGAGTGAAGGTATAAAAGCAGTCGTGTTGCAAACATTCTCGGCGCATGACTACTATCTCATACGCAGAAACCATGGCGCCAGAGTCTCCATTCCTTGACGTTCATGCGTGATATTAGGGCTGCTCTGATTACTGGAGGATCTGTGACCCCCACGGCCTATTTTGTACGCAGCTGCTGATATATGCGAGCCCACCGGTGGGTGTATATTTCCAGGCGGCTGCAGCATTAGCATGCTTTCATAAGGACGCCGTGTACAATATCGCAGCTGCGAATGCATTAGCATACTTCTCGGAGTTACGCCAAGTCTGTGCAGGTAAGGACTGTGAAGGTTTAGGGCAGCAGTTTTTTAATAATGATGCGAAGGGGGAACCTTACTTGCTAGTTTAAGCATAGAGCTACTGCAGAGCAGAATTATGAGTGGTCTCTGGGGAAGGCGGATTCTGTGACGGGCCTCATTGCCACTCATTATACAGTGAAGCGGAGTTTGAAGAAGGACACTTCTCAGAGCTCACTAATGAGTTTTACCCCACCTGCTGTATGTTGTCATATTATTCGTTGCTGCTTGCTCTCCACCCGTGTTCACTATCATGGGGGAATATGCGTTGTCACCCAACTTTAAGTGCACTTTCCAGTTTAATATATCATACTGTAAAACATGCATTATTTGTTACAGTGCTGTTCTGTTTGAATGTTGAGTATTGAATATCATAAGTGAATTGTTGACCTTGGATGGTAACGCTGTCAGGATATGAACTGGAAAGATGTCATATGTGATAACTATTTGGCAAATGATTGTTGTTAATTGGGATAAGTGTCTGTCAATGACCAACCTTTGACCTATTGCAAACAAATGGATCAATACAAAACATGCTCTGTGCCCTTGTAGCTTTGTTTTAGTTGTCATAGTTTAACTTTTCAAAGCCAGAATTGTTGACACAATAGTAGAAGATGCAATTACAGACCTCTAGACCGTTGACGATCAATTTTCTTTTATTTTTTGTGTGTGTTTGGGACACCACCGTATAATAGAATTTCTGATTTTGCCGCTCAGTGTGGAATCACAGTTGCAGCTCTGCAGATAACCTGCAGGAGATAAAACCCAATAAGGCCCCAGAAAAACAAACTTGAAAATGACCTAAAACATAGCCAATTGGTTACAGTTTACCAGTACTACCTCCAACTTATGAATGTGGCTCTTATATTTCAGTAGATAGTACTGTTAATTTTCATATCTTTGTTTGATACCTTGTCTCCATATCTGTATACTTTACTGATTTAATTGGAGCAAACAAAATAATTATTACATGGATCGTAGTTTCTTTTCTGAATGCTGTAGGAGGGAGAAATCAAACGCAGGACCCAAAGTATCAGATAGCTAGTGATGCCACTGTCATAGTGTTCACCATTCTGCATGAGTACCGCCCACACACCTACCTACCATATTATAGACAGTAACTTCTCTGTTCAAAAACTAGACAAATTCAAAAGTGGATTATTTAGGTTAATCCTTATATTTTACGCCTTTTTTTATTCTAAGCGATTGACAGGCGATGGGCTGTGGTTACAAGGAATTGACAAGTTAATCTTTTTGTGCTACACCCGCTTTGTGTTAGTGTTACAATGCTAACTGGTATTTCCACAGAGCTCTGTGAAACCAACTACGAATGGCTTTCCTTACATAATATTGTGTCATCTCCTTTTATAAAGGCTGTGTGGATTTTTTTATTTATTTTAATCTTAAAACACATTTCTGTACTAACCAGTACAGCTTGATAAAGCGGTGTATTTGCTGGCACTGTGCGTCTTGTCCTGTTCTGCAGTGTGTACCATGCTCTACAAAGCTCTGCATGTGGAACACAAAACTCCCTTTGTATTTTGAAACTCTGACATCTGTTGCTTGATGTTCCTAAAGTTTGTAGCTGTAACAGGGCATTCCATTGTAGAAATTCCCTCTTGAACTCATTTGAAGTTTATGTACTACTGACAGAAGTGTCAAGCCACTGAGAAATAGGAAGGTGTATGAATTCTTTCTTTGTGAGTTAGTTTAATCTAAAATTATTTGTATTGTTTAATGTTTTTCTTTCTTCAGCAAAACGTTCTTACTCATGTTGTCAGAATGACCATGATCAGCGAGGTTGTGTTCTACTGGTGCATACACACTTGCCGTGTGTGTATGCACCAAAAGACATCGCTCATTTTCTCGGCAAGTGTGTATGCTGCCGCCAACCCAGCAATGCGCGGGTTGTTAACGGCCCTCGTTGGCGGCCATGTAGCCTGCTCAATCTGGACTGTCGTCCAAAAGCTGCCTGCACAGCCCGAGCGCTGCGTGACGTCACTGAGCGATATGAACGTCATATCTCTGTGTGTATGCCCGACCACCTGGCCCGGGAGGGGGAAACAATAGGCGACGTCACTTATAGAGCACGTTTCCTAGTGTGTACCCACCTTATGATTTTCTAGAGGAGATAGTCATTGACCCCCCCCCCCCCCCCATAAGTTCCTGCAGCAACTTGTGTATTTTAATATTTATCACATGCATCACAAGAGTGCAGTAAGCGTTTGAAATGAAATACACCAATGCTAATACAGAAAGATTTCTGAGCACTATATTTATCTGAAGAGGGTACAGGTAGATTTTCAGGGTTATTCACGGTCATGACTTTGATTTCAGAGTTTAGTGTTTATATATAGAGGATGATCATCCACTGGTATATGTAATAATTGCAGTTTTCTCTATGACTACTTTGCTTTGTTGCGGGCATAGTTACTGTAGGAAAGTAAATGGGTTCACTTACCGCTGATAAAATGTAACTTTTTGATCAAAATTAGGTAATTACACTTTATTTTCCGTAAGCTATCCTACATTTGAGTGTTGTAGTCTTTCAATACTTCACAACAGTGTTTTGAAATTGGTGTTCATCAGTCTTCATAGACCTTGAAGTTTTTATTTTGTTTTTTGTTTTTAAGTACTACAATACAGAGAATAACTTTTTTTTTTTTTTGGAGAACTTGTGTGATCTTTCTACAGAAAAATTACGTGGCTCTCTGGGGATTTATGATGAGGAGTAGAATATCTCCTTGTTTTCTAAATGACTGCAATGAGACCATGTCCTCCCAAGCCACCGCTTTATGTACAACATAATTTAGAGTTATCATGACGTACTTAAAATGCAGTTCTTTGTTCTGAAGATGCTCACAATTGTCCTAAATTAGTAACTATAAAACATACTTGAGTATGGATTTATTTATTTTCTTACTAAAAAAATAAAATAAAATCCAGACAATCCACCCAGTCAGTACTATGTTTTAGATGTCAAAAATGTATCTTAAAAATTTCAGCTATGTACCCTACACAAACAAACTTCTGTGTTTAACATAAATATATAATGTATGCGCAGGAAAATCGTGATATGCAAACAGTACAGCCGAGTGATGCTTACAGACTCGTATGCAGTGAACCGTCTATGAAGGTTAGAAAACCAAAAAAGTTTGCTGTTGTGCAAAACCTTATTGCACTGCAGGTGGGGCAGATGTGATGTGCAGAGAGATTCAAGGCCCATGCACACTGGGCAATTATGAGCTCAAAGTAGCTCACTTTTGGCATTTTGAGCTCAAACTCGTCCTGTGTGTATGGGCTAACGATGAGGGGTGAGCGCTGATGGGTGCTCCCACATCATCGCTAGCCACTGTTCGTCGGGCTGTTTGTGCAAGGTGCTTCACTCGGCTGTTCAGTCTCCTACTGTGGAAAGTGCTCCCCCCCCCCCCCCCCCGTGAACATCGCTGGGCACAGGGAAAATCACTCTGTGTGTATGCACTGAGCTATTTTCCTGTCAGTGATGTCCACGATTATCGCTGTGCATACACACTGGGCAAAAACGCCCAATGTGTATGCACCTTTGGATTTGGGTGGGTTATATTCTCTCTGTGCAGGGTAAATACTGGTTGCTTTATTTTTACACTGCAATTTAGATTTCAGTTTGAAAACACCCCACCCAAATCTAACTCTATCTGCACGTCCCATTCCCCAGCTAGAGACACGGAGGGTGGTACTCTTGTCGGTTCCAGCTATGCAACATTGCTCGCATCAGGCCATTTCTCTCCCAGAGTGCAACTAAACTTATCATCCACTCACTGGTCATCTCACGACTTGACTACTGCAATGTGCTCCTCACTTGCTCCCACATCGCTCCCCTCCAATCTGTCCTCAACTCTGCAGCTAGGCTCATCTTCCTCTCCCGCCGCTCCACTTCTGCCACTCCCCTTCAACAAAATCTACACTGGCTCCCATTCCCCTACAGAATCCTCTTCAAACTCCTCACCCTCACATACAAGGCCATCTCTAATTCCACTGCTCCCTACATCTCCAACCTCCTCTCCCTTCATACTCCCTCCCGCCCACTACGGTCGGCTGATGACCGTCGCTTCTCCTCTGCCTTGGTCACTGCTTCCCATGCACGAGTTCAGGATTTTGCCCGTGCTGCACCCCTTCAGTGGAATGCGCTCCCCCGCTCCATTAGACTCTCCCCGACCTTGCAAAGCTTCAAACGGGCATTGAAAACCCACCTATTTATCAAAGCGTACCCCTCCAATGCATAACCTAGTCCTTAGGCTGCTCCTCCATCCCCCTGCCCCATGCCTTGGACATCTCTGCTTTGCTCGCATACCACCATCAGGCTTCTACCTGCTTGCACCTCATGTCATCTGTCTGTTGACCCTCCCCACTAGATTGTTAGCTCTTCAGAGCAGGGCCCTCTTTCCTCTTGTCTAAACCCTCTTCTTGACACATTTCACTCAACGACCATCTTTACCTGCTTTCTCTCCTGCTGGTAAAGGCACATCTCTATCTATGGCCGCCAGCCCCAAGTAGTACAATGATTACTCCTTCGCTACTTACATCTAAGCTGTATTATGTTTTGAGAATTGTGTTCCTCTTTGTTACCTGCACTCCATTTTTGTTATTTATTTACTGTTATGCTAAGTTTTGTCTCCCTGTACTGTCCTTTGTACGGCGCTGCGAAACACTTGTGGCGCCCTATAAATAAAATGTAATAATAATAATAATAATACTCTTGCAGCCCCAGCTAAAAACTGACTAGTGATGTGTGAGAGCTAAACACAAGCCGCCGTCAAGAAATGTCAGTTTGTGATTGGTTCCCCTGCTCACACACTGCTTTAGTCACCATTTACGAAACAGGTGGTAGTGCAGCCTTATCCAACAGTTGCATAAACCTATATGGAAGTCATGCAGGTGTTTCACATACGTAGTACATGGTTTGTGCCTCGATTTGAGCAATAACTGATGCCAACCAGCCAACTAAGAACTCCTTTTTATTTCTCATCCATTATTTCCCCATGCAATCCTTGCTTCATTCCTCTTTTTGGTGGCAAAATATAAAAGATAAATGTATTTTATTGCACGCATAAATGTATTCTAACAGATTATGGGGTAGATTTACTAAAACTTAAAAAAAGAAAAGAGGAGATGATGCCCATATTAACCAATTAGATTATAACTATAATTTTTTAGAAGGTGCTAGATAAATGATAGCTATATCTGATTGGTTACCTACCGGCAACACCTCTTCTTTTCTATCTACCATCATATATGAAAGAAGGAAGGTAGTTGTCTGGATACCTGTAGCTGGATTACAGCCCCCAGGCGACTGACATCACATGGTTACAGTTGTAGTCCTGCTGCAGCAGGTGATCTACTGTATACTGCTATAGCTGGGTTCAGTTGTGGCAAAGGAAATCTGATTTGTTTTCCATTAGCAAAGTTATGTAATACAGGAGGGTGCAGACTTTTTTTTTTTAAACTTGTACAAACTTGTTTGTAATTATCCTATAACTTCCTCTGAGCTTAAAACATGTTTTCCTTTCTTTATTAGGTGTCGGACATCTTAAGGATGCTCTTTTAAAAGCAGAAAACCTTGTTTTGTTAGTTTACCCGGAAGCGTCTTGCACTGATCGACACCAAGCCTGTGCATAGAAGGGGATGTATGTACAAACAGTAATCGTTAAAATCATGGAGTACCTTCAAGACCAAGTTACACTCGAACAGCCGTCAAATTCAGTGAAGTGAACACTGTTTCGAATTTGCTTTCAGACATCAAGGATAAGGAAGTGACATTATCTGTTACAGTTACCTATTGTTTAGTGAGAATATTTATTGGTCCCTCCCTAACGATCTTAAATATTATTTAATTGCATCTGTTAAAACTAGAGTTCTTAGTCTTCCTCGTCACCGCTTTCCCCACCCCCCTGACAACGTCTTCTCCAAAGGCTGTGAGTTTACTGTGGGAGGTCAGATTTGCCAGACTTGGCAGCACACCACAAAACAATGCAGCTCAGTAATTAAGTGACGCAACACCTTGCATTTCTCCTTCTCGCATATAAACTCCTTGTCTGCCTGGGATTTCCAGTTATAAAGGAAAGAAGCCAGGATGAGCACGGCTGTCTAAAAACACGTTTATTAGGAGTGTCTTGGAATAGGAATAAACCGAACGATTCTTGTAGTTTCATGCTACAACCTGCTGTTGCTGTCTCTGCTACTTCTCACATGACTGAGTGCCACCCCCCCCCACCCCCCCTGTGAAGTGTTGCTGCTGTGTGGGTCGGAGTTTCTTCCAGTTTTTTTAAGTTTACTTTTAAGTTATTTTTCTTCACTTCTTCTATGTTCCTGCCTTGCCTCACCCTGTTGAGAAATCTGGAGGGGATTAAGACACATCTTTGTGCTGGACATCTGTAAACACATTCTCTGGACCGCTAATAAATCTGCAGTATTTTAATTCTTGTTGCTGAAACTCCCCCAAGGATTTTCTTATTAAGTGATTTACTTGGAACACGTTTACCCTCCTTTTCATCCAAGTATTTCAACTCCTGCATCAGCATCACTTCTACACTTTGCTCCTTTCTTACGGGCAAAGCCGCAGGAAATATTTCTGTATTTATTTGTTCATGTCGTTTGTTTTAAACTTTTGAGTTTTACAAAGGATCTTTGGATTTAGTATCACTTGAATCGTGTGGTTACAATCTGTGTATTGTATTTATTCACGTTTATTTTTGCACTGCCCTCAATGATGTCCTGGAAGAGAAATTATTTTTCTACGGGTCGAGGAGGTGTTAATGAGATGTTTACGCCACGCAATTCCATATCCATTGCTCCAAGCAAAGGCCTGAGTAATGAGCCCGGACAGAACAGCTGCTTCCTCAACAGTGCACTACAGGTGAGTGCAGTGGATTGCTAGTAATTGCTAGTGTTGTATTTCTTCCCTCACTCTTGACATATGCCTTAAATATTTCCATACAAACTATTTCAAGTATTTTCAGGGGCAAGATATATATATATATATATATATAAGTATCCCATATCCAAATATTCCGAAATACGGACTTTTTTGAGTGAGATAGTGAAACCTTTGTTTTTTGATGGCTCAGTGTACACAAACACTTTGTTTAATACACAGTTATTATAAATATTGTATTAAATGACCTTCAGGCTGTGTATATAAGGTGTATATGAAACATAAATGATTTGTGTGAATGTACCACACTTTGTTTAATGCACAAAGTTATAAAAAAATATTGGATAAAATGACCTTCAGGCTGGGTGTATAAGGTGTATATGTAACATAAATGCATTCTGTGCTTAGATTTAGGTCCCATCACCATGATATCTCATTATGGTATGCAATTATTCCAAAATACGGAAAAATCCGATATCCAAAATACCTCTGGTCCCAATCATTTTGGATAAGGGAGACTCGAGCTGTTTGTTTATATTGAGAGAGGGACAAGTAGAACTAGATTTCAGTTTATTGCAACCGTTGTCATACAATAAACCGAACCATTGCTAACAATATGGGGTGAGGGCCCATTTATTGATATGCCAAGACCTATGAGTGCCGCTTGTTCTCTACTTGACTATAGCAGTCGTGTACTTTTGTTGGCACTGGGCTATTTTCAAGTCCAAAGCATTGGATTGCAAAGTACTTCCATATAGCGTGTGTATGTGTGTGTATATAAAATAATAATATAAAGAATTATATTATATATATATATATATATATATATATATATATATATTTATCAGTCGCCTGGAGTGCTGCATCTTTAGATATATATATTGAATTGGATCTATGCGGGCACCTGGCGCAGTATATCTAGCAGATGGGAGAGCCGGTAATATTGCATATATGTGTGTATGCATGTATGTATGTATGTATGTGTGTGTATATGTATGTATATATATATATATATATATATATATATATATATATATATATATAAAACCACAGCACTCGCCACCCCAGAAGCGGGATGCAATGTCTGCACTCACCACTCATAGGGTGGGGTGCATGCAGCCCATGGCCACCTACTTAAACATATACAAACAGAAAATTCAGCACTCACCAAAGCAAGCTCACTTATCCTCACATCATCAATAAATAAATGATGGGGGTTTAGTTAGTGAATTGGCCAATGCACGGAAGCCTGCAAACTGCTCGCCAAGGTACCCCACCTAATTTTTATGACTCTTTGATAGTGTAGGACCTGCAAGACGGTGGGGTACCTTGGCGAGCGGTTTGCAGGCTTCCGTGCATTGGCCAATTCACTAACTAAACCCCCATCATTTATTTATTGATGTTGCGAGGATAAGTGAGCTTGCTGTGGTGAGTGCTGAATTTTCTATGTGTGCATGTATGTATATATGTGTGTATGTGTATGTATGTATGTATGTATGTATATATATATATATATATATATATAATATATAAAATCGTTTTTCCCTAAATTTCCTTGATGTTGAAGACTAGTATTGTTACCTTGAGGGATACGGGATCAGTATGCTTTGTTGATGGACGGGATGCCGGCCGTCAGTATACTGATATACCATCAAACTCCCGCCAGCCCGTCAGGAAGCCCCCTACCCCTCACCTTTTGCCTAAACCTAACCCTCCCTACCCGGTGCCTAACCCTCATATTTCCGGCGCTGCAGTCGAACCCCAACACCCCCTCCCCCCTCCCTGCAGCCTAAACCTTAACTACTCCCATGGCAGGACGGCAGTGCGTTCCGCTCTCAGGATGGTCGGGATGCTGGCTGTCGGTATATTGACGCCAGCATCCCGTTTTGTGTTGGTATAGTGACGCTGGGTTTCTGTCCTCCACCGGGATCCCGTTCGTCGGGAAGCTATCTGCTTCCTGGGAATACCTGTGTTTGTTAGCTAGGTATCACCTTCTTATTGTATCTAAGATCTACTTCTTTTACATCCAGATAATGGGTCGGTCTTATGCTGGGAGAGTTCTTGTAACAAACTTAGTAGATCCAAAGCAGGTAGCCGTTAAATTGAATGTGTGATAAATGTCAACGAACAAACTGATAAACTACTGCAGTTTCATTACCCTCGCCCCCACACACCCATTTGGTTATGTTGTTGTTAAAACTAATGAAACTAAAAGATGTTCCCAAAATTAGTTTGGGGGAGAATGTAAATGAAATGTGAATAAATTAATGCAATGATGGGTGATGGCAAAAATGTAGATCAGGGACTATCCAACATTTAAAAATAAAGGGTCATACTGTGAGTTGTCATTTGCTAACAAAATTAAATGTATGGCTTAATTACAGAGTGCATGGTTGCAATACTTATATTAATTCAAACAATTGGTAAGCTACATTTAAAGTTGAGTAAATATATCCACATCGATAGACCATACCTCCCAACATGACCCTCTCCAGGAGGGACAGAATGTTCTGCTCCTGGACTTCCCTCTTAATTTATGATTTGCCATGGCCTGTGGTGAAACACCTTTCTTATCCATTGACCTGTTCAAAACAGGTGATGGCAATAACAAATTAAGAGAAATGTCCAGGGGCAGAGCATTGTGTCCCTCCTGGAGAGGGTCATGTTGGGAGGTATGATAGACTGAGACAGAAAAAAAACGAGTAACGTACATGTAGCTATAACATGAACTGAGCTAAAACCAAAAGCCATCCTTTCAGGTTACTATAAAATAAGAAAAGGTACAAACTATAGAGATCATCGCTAGGCATTTTGGTGGATGATGAATAAGATTAAGTGGCATGTACTGACCTTTAAATAGTAGCAGTCTTAAAATATAAATGCAGTATGACGTAGCATAGTAAGTAACTACCAATGACACACGTTTCACTCGTGAATCATTAGTTTGTGCTTTTATGAGTAATGACATTCCTTATTACCTGTGGGCACAAATAGATGGCACTCCACCTGGGCTAGTTCCCCTGTATAACACAGAAAATTAGAGCATTTTGGTTTTGTTATGCTAAGCCCAATGGTCTTTTCAAGGTGGCGTTGTGTTTGTGTCCTAATGGAAGGGTTTGGAGGGGGACCCAATCTGAAATCCGGGGGTGTATCTAGAGTTGATGGGACCCGTGTGCAGTCTCTGGGTGTGGGCCCCCTCCTCTCCCATCCTGTAGCCGGCAATAATCAGAAAAATGGCGTGGCAGCCATGTTTTCGGAGACCTGCGCATGCGCTGTAGACTCTGGCACTGTACCGGAGTCTCTAGTGCTCAGACAGAGCGCTAACAGCGCTGCTGCAGCTGCCGGCTACGGGACTCGGGAGAGGAGGGGACCCACACCCGGACACCAGAAAGGTAAGAAGAAATAGAAGAAATGTGTGCAGTGTAGGCCCCTCTGGACCCAGGGACCTGTTTGCACCACACACACTGCACCCATTATAGATACGCCACTGCTGAAATCCTCTTATGGAACAGGTCTCAAATTGGAACCAAGTTGGACTAATTTGACTCAAAGCAAAAGAATTATGGAAAATTGACAGATGCGTTAAGCACCCGAGCAAAAAGAAAGAAAGAAAGAAATCAAATGAGACTGCTATAGGACACTGATGGGTCTGTGAATAATTTAAGAATATGATTTTTGTTCCTCCTGTTCTATATCCTTACAGGGACAGATTGAGTTGTGTGCATGTATCTAAATGTGGATATTTGCCTGTATGCCAATTTATATACGTCCGTGTGACCACAATGCTCCTATTTATACGCTTGCTCAGATAGCAGTAGTCATTATCAGAACGCACTTGTATCAACCCTATACCTGGTGCAAGGGATCTGACTGAAGTCAGACCGAGTTCTACATACCTACAACTCTGCGTAGTCCACAGTTCCAACTATAAGTTCTCACTGAACTTCACCTAGAGAAGATGCTCCATTGCCACTCAGCTATGCCTATTCAGGTGCAAGTGGCGTTATGATTGAGATGTGTCTGACTTGGAATTGCCTGTAGGTGTGTGTGCACTATGGAGTATACGCATTACTTAGAAAACAAGATCCGCATGGAAAATAGACATGCGTGAAACTCTTGAGTCATGTGTGTAGAGTACAATATTGATTTACATGTGAAACAATATTACATACCTCTCTGCAAGGAGATGCATAGGCACATGGCTGCCAATAGGTCCTCAGCAAGGGCGACATTAAGTGGGGCTGTCATGACTGAGTCCTGATTGCCAGTTGTGAGGGAAGAGCAAGTTAATAGCTAAGGGGATTCCCCAGATCACTGTTTGATCCGAGGATACATAAGGCAGCAGAAACCCTGTCCTCATGGGAAGTTCTGGGGTCACTTCTTGTCTTAGCAGCATAGGGCGAGCTATAGCAGCAAAGACACAAGCTGTCACAAATAAAGGTATGAGCGCTATAAGAGATCTAAAGACTGGAGAGGACATGGAGAGTTGTAGAGGGGATAATGAGATCTATAGATTGGAAAGGTAAGGAAGAGCTGTGGAGGGGTCAGTGACAGATCTATACACTGGAGGGGACATGTTTTTGGCATTTTTATATATAATAATACATATATTCAATATTATTATTTTATTTTATTTTTTAAATCTGAGGTCCATAAATATAGATCTAGAGATATATATACAGGTTGAGTATCCCATATCCAAATATTCCGAAATACGGAATTTTTGGAGTGAGATAGTGAAACCTTTGTTTTTTGATGGCTCAATGTACACAAACTTTGTTTAATACACAGTTATTATAAATATTGTATTAAATGACCTTCAGGCGGTGTATATAAGGTGTATATGAAACATAAATGAATTGTGTGAATGTACACACACTTTGTTTAATGCAAAAAGTTATAAAAAAATATTGGCTAAAATGACCTTCAGGCTGTGTGTATAAGGGGGGTAATTCCAAGTTGATCGCAGCAGGATTTTTGATAGCAACTGGGCAAAACCATGTGCACTGCAGGGGAGGCAGATATAATATGTGCAGAGAGAGTTAGATTTGGGTGTGGTGTGTTCAATCTGCAATCTAATTTGCAGTGTAAAAATAAAGCAGCCAGTATTTACCCTGCACAGAAATAAAATAACCCACCCAGATCTAACTCTCTCTGCACATGTTATATCTGTCTCCCCTGCAGTGCACATGGTTTTGCCCAGTTGCTATCAAAAATCCTGCTGCGATCAACTTGGAATTACCCCCAAGGTGTATATGTAACATAAATGCATTATGTGCTTAGACTTGGGTCCTATCGCCATGATATCTCATTATGGTATGCAATTATTCCAAAATATGGAAATATCCAAAATACCTCTGGTCCCAAGCATCTTGGATAAGGGATACTCGACCTGTGTGTATATATATATATATATATATATATATATATATATATATATATATATATATATATATATATATATATATATTATCATTGCGGTGTAGAGTTGGAGCTTGATCCGAGTCACCAACAGGCTGCAAGCTTTGACTGTTCCCAAGATGCTCAGCGCCGCCTCCTCTATAACCCCGCCTCCGTGCACAAGGAGCTCAGTTTGTAAGTTGGTGCCCTGCAGGCAGGACACTAACAGGCAGGTCTGCTCCAGCAGCCCTGAAAAGAGCTTTTAAAAGAAGATAGAAGACTTCAAGGGCTGCAGCATAGGCACTCTTAGTGCTAGATGTCATTTTGACATCTCATGCTGCTGCTCCATCACCTCCCCCGGCGGTGCTGTATACTCCCGCGCGCTGGTTCCGGGTACTTACAGCGGAGGGCTCCTTTTTTTTCTCATCAGGCACACACATTATTATTATTTTCTCTAACGTCCTAGTGGATGCTGGGGACTCCGTAAGGACCATGGGGAATAAACGGGCTCCGCAGGAGACATGGGCACTTTTTAAGAAAGAATTTAGATTCTGTTGTGCTCTGGCTCCTCCCTCTATGTCCCTCCTCCAGACCTCAGTTTGAATCTGTGCCCGGACGAGCTGGGTGCTGTTCAGTGAGCTCTCCTGAGCTTGCTGTAAGAAAGTATTTTGTTAGGTTTTTTATTTTCAGGGAGCTCTGCTGGCAACAAACTCCCTGCATCGCGGGACAGAGGAGAGAAGCAGCCATACTCTCTGAAGATAGGTCCTGCTTCTTAGGCTACTGGACACCATTAGCTCCAGAGGGATTGTACACAGGATCTCACCCTCGTCGTCCGATCCCAGAGCCGCGCCACCGTCCCCCTCGCAGAGCCGGAAGACAGAAGCCGGGTGAGCATGAGAAGCAAGAAGACTTCGAAATCGGCGGCAGAAGACTCCGGTCTTCACTGAGGTAGCGCACAGCACTGCAGCTGTGCGCCATTGCTCCCACACACACCTCACATACTCCGGTCACTTTAAGGGTGTAGGGCGCAGGGGGGGGGGGGGGGGGACGCGGCGCCCTGGGCAGCAATTAAAACCTCTTTGGCAAAAGTTTAGCAATATATACAGTTGGGCACTGTATATATGTATAAGCCCCCGCCAAGAAAATGTATATTTAAGCGGGACAGAAGATCGCCGTCAAGGGGGCGGGGCTTCTTCCTCAGCACTCACCAGCGCCATGTTTTATCTCCACAGCACCGCTGAGAGGAAGCTCCCCAGCCTCTCCCCTGCAGATACACTGTAGAAGAGGGTAAAAAGAGAGGGGGGGCACATAATTAGGCGCAAAAATCAACATAAACAGCAGCTACTGGGTTAACATTAAGTTACTGTGTTATTCCTGGGTTAATAGCGCTGGGGTGTATGCTGGCATACTCTCTCTCTGTCTCTTCAAAGGGCCTTGTGAGGGAATTGTCTTCAGATGAGCATTCCCTGAGTGTGTGGTGTGTCGGTACGTGTGTGTCGACATGTCTGAGGTAAAAGGCTCCCCTAAGGAGAAGATGGAGCAAATGTGTGTGTGAGGGGTGTCTCCGTCGACAACGCCGACACCTGTTTGGATATGTGTAATTAAGTGCTAAGGTGAAATTATTGCACAAAAGATTAGAGAACAGACAGGGAATCTACCCATGTCTGTCCCTATGTCGCAGAGACCTTCAGAGTCTCTCAATGCTCACTATCCAAAATAATAGGCATTGATATCGACACGGAATCTGACTCCAGTGTCGACTACGAAAATGCAAAGTTACAGCCAAAATGGCAGGAAAGTATTCAATATATGATTATTGTAATAAAAGATGATTTGCATATCACTGATGACTCATCTGTCCCTGACACAAGGGTACACATGTTTAAGGGGAAGAAAGCTGAGGTAAATTTCCCTCCTCTCATGATGAAAAAGAGCGGGAATCTCCAGACAAGAGACTGCAGTTTCCCACAAAGGATTCTCAGGGAGTATCCTTTCACTACTAGGGCCAGGATACGATGGGAATCTTCCCCTAGGGTGTCACGTTTGCCCAAAAGGTAGCCCTGACTTAACGGCTATCCTCAGGGATCCTGCAGATAGCGTGCACATTCTGGTACACTACTCAGACCGGCGATTGTGTTGGCATGGGTTTATAGCGCTGTAGCAGCGTGGTCAGGTACCTTATCAGCAGAGATTGAGACCCTAGTATGTGTATATATATATATATATATATATATGTATAATATTAATATATATTAAAGATGCTGTCTTAAGAGATATAGATATATATATATATATATATATATATATATATATATATATATATATATATATATATATATATATATATATATATATATATAAACATGCCCAAAGAGACATTAGTCTACTGGGTTCTAGAGTCAACGCTATGTCGATTTCTGCTTGACGTGTCCTGTAGAATATGCAATGGACAGGTGATGCTGACTTAAGAGGCATATGGAAGGCTGAGGATTGTGTGGAGAAGGGATCTCGGACCTGGTCTCCACAGCTATAGCTGGTAATTCTGATCTTTTGCCTTATATTCCTGCACAGCCTAGGAAAGCACGACATTATCAAATGCAGCCTTTCGATCACAAAGAAACAAGAAAGTCCGAGGTGCGTCCTTTCTTGCCAGAGGCAGGGGCAGAGGAAAGAAGCTGCACAACACAGCTAGTTCCCAGGAACAGAAGTCCTCCCCGGCCTCTACAAAATCCACCGCATGTCGCTGGGGCTCCACAGGCGGAGCTAGGCCCGGTGGGGGCACGTCTTCGTAATTTCAGCCACAAGTGGGGTCACTCCCTGTTGGATCCCTGGGCAATTGATATTGTGTCTCAGGGATACAAGCTGGACTTTGAGGAGATGCCCCCTCACCGACGGCCCTGCCGACTTCCCCCCACGAGAGGGAAATAGTGTTAACTGCAAATCACAAATTGTATCTTCAACAGGTGGTGGTCAAGGTTCCCCTCCTTCAACAAGGAGGGGGTTATTATTCGACCATGTTGTAGTCCCGAAACCGGACAGTTCGGTCAGACCCATATTGAATTTAAAATCCCTGAACATATACCTGAAAAGGTTCAAGTTCAAGATGGATTCGCTAAGAGCGGTCATCGCAAGCCTGAAAGGGGGAGATTTTATGGTGTCTCTGGACATAAAGGATGCATACCTTCATGTCCCCATTTATCCACCTCATCAGGCGTACCTCAGATTTGCGGTACAGGATTGTCATTACCAATTTCAGACGTTGCCGTTTGGTCTCCCCACGGCCCCGAGAATCTTCACCAAGGTAATGGCGGAAATGATGGTGCTCCTGCGGAAGCAAGGTGTCACAATTATCCAGTACTTAGATGATCTCCTCATAAAAGCGAGATTAAGAGAGCAGTTGCTGAACAGCGTATCACTTTCTCTGGAAGTGTAACGGCAACACGGCTGGATTCTAAATATTCCAAAGTCGCAGTTGGTTCCTACGGCTCATCTGCCTTTCCTAGGCATGATTCCAGACACAGACCAGAAAAGGGTTTATCTCCCGATAGAGAGAGCTCAGGAGCTCATGACACTGGTCGGGAACCTATTAAAACCAAAACACGTGTCAGTGCATCACTGCACTCGAGTCCTGGGAAGGATGGTGGCATCATAAGAGGCCATTCCCTTCGGCAGGTTCCATGCGAGGACCTTTTCAATGGGACTTACTGGACAAGTGGTCCGGATCACATCTTCAGATGCATCGGTTAATCACCCTATCCCTCAGGGCCAGGGTGTCTCTCCTGTGGTGGCTGCAGAGTGCTCACCTTCTCAAGGGCCGCAGATTCTGCATTCAGGACTGGGTCCTGGTGACCATGAATGCAAGCCTCTGAGGGTGGGGAGCAGTCGCACAGGGAAGGAATTTCCAAGGTCTGTGGTCAAGTCAGGAGACTTGCCTTCACATCACCATCCTGGAATTAAGGGCCGTATACAACGCCCTACGTCAAGCAGAGACCCTGCTTCGCGACCAACCGGTTCTGATTCAGTCAGAAGCCACCAGAATTCTTCGCTGGTCGGAGAATCACGTAAGCGCACTGTCAGCAGTGTTCATCCCGGGAGTGGACAGCTGGGAAGCAGACTTCCTCAGCAGGCACGACCTCCACCCGGGAGAGTGGGGACTTCATCAAGAAGTCTTCACGCAGATTGCAAGTCGGTGGGAACTGCCACAGGTGGACGTGATGGCATCCCGTCTCAACAAAAAGCTACAGAGGTATTGCGCCAGGTCATGAGACCCTCAGGCGATAGCTGTGGACGCACTGGTGTCACCGTGGGTGTTCCAGTCGGTCTATGTATTTCCTCCTCTTCCTCTCATACCCAAGGTGCTGAGAATCCATAAGAAAAAGAGGAGTGAGAACAATACTCATTGGCCAAGAAGGACTTGGTATCCAGATCTGCAAGAAATGCTCACAGAGGACCCGTGGCCTCTGCCTCTAAGACAGGACTTGTTGCAACAGGGGCCCTGTCTGTTCCAAGACTTACCGCGGCTGCGTTTGACGGCATGGCGGTTGAACGCCGGATCCTAGCAGAAAAAGGCATTCCGGATGAGGTTATTCCTACGCTGATAAAGGCTAGGAAGGATGTGACAACTCAACATTATCACCGTATATGGCGAAAATATGTTGCTTGGCGTGAGGCCAGGAATGCCCCTACGGAGGAATTCCAGCTGGGCCGTTTCCTTCACGTCCTGCAGTCAGGAGTGAATTTGGGCCTAAAATTGGGGTCCATTAAGGTCCAGCTTTCGGCCCTATCCATTTTCTTTCAAAAGGAGTTGACTTCTCTACCTGAAGTTCAGACGCTGTAAAGGGAGTGCTGCATATTCAGCCCCCTTTTGTGCCTCCAGTGGCACCTTGGGATCTTAACGTGGTGTTGAGTTTCCTGAAATCCCACTGGTTTGAACCACTCAAAACGTTGGAATTGAAATGTCTCACGTGGAAGGTGGTCATGCTGCTAGCCTTGGCTTCAGCTAGGCATGTGTCAGAATTAGCGGCTTTTGTCACATAAAAGCCCCCTATCTGGTTTTCCATGCGGATAGAGCAGAATTGCGGACCCGCCCACAGTATCTGCCGAAAGTGGTTTCATCCTTTCATATGAACCAACCTATTGTGGTGCCTGTGGCTACTACTGACTTGGAGGATTCCGAGTTACTTGATGTGGTCAGGGCTTTGAAGGTTTATGTAGCCAGAACGGCTAGGGTCAGGAAAACAGAATCTTTGTTTATCCTGTATGCTTCCAACAAGCTTGGGGCGCCTGCTTCAAAGCAAACTATTGCTCGCTGGATCTGTAATTCGATTCAGCAGGCTCATTCTGCGGCTGGATTGCCGCTGCCAAAATCAGTTAAGGCCCATTCCACTAGGAAGATGGGCTCTTCTTGGGCGGCTGCCCGAGGGGTCTCGGCATTACAGCTGTGCCGAGCGGCTACTTGGTCAGGTTCAAACACTTTTGCAAAGTTCTATAAGTTTGATACCCTGGCTGAGGAGGACCTCTTGTTTGCTCAATCGGTGCTGCAGAGTCATCCGCACTCTCCCGCCCGTTTGGGAGCTTTGGTATAATCCCCATGGTCCTTACGGAGTCCCAGCATCCACTAGGACGTTAGAGAAAATAAGATTTTACTTACCGGTAAATCTATTTCTCGTAGTCCGTAGTGGATGCTGGGCGCCCGTCCCAAGTGCGGACTTCTTCTGCAATACTTGTATATAGTTATTGCTGCAATAAGGGTTATGTTATAGTGGCATCAGGGTTGTATTGATGCTCTGTTGTTGTTCATACTGTTGACTGGGTAAGTTTATCGCAAGTTATACGGTGTGATTGTTGTGGCTGGTATGTATCTTGCCCTGGATTACCAAAATCCTTTCCTTGTACTGTCAGCTCTTCCGGGCACAGTTTCTCTAACTGAGGTCTGGAGGAGGGACATAGAGGGAGGAGCCAGAGCACACCAGAATCTAAATTCTTTCTTAAAGTGCCCATATCTCCTGCGGAGCCCGTCTATTCCCCATGGTCCTTACGGAGTCCCCAGCATCCACTACGGACTACGAGAAATAGATTTACCGGTAAGTAAAATCTTATTCTTATTGTTATTATTATTATTATTATTATTGCAAAGACCAACTATGCAGGAGTGGGGGCCCAGGATCAATGGTTTTTCAGGGGGCCAATAATTCTCATTTGTAGCCCTGCATAGGATGGGTATAAAACAAGCGATAATGTGCCATTATGGTGACAGCCCCGCCCAGTTGTAGCAACCGCAATTTAATTCCTGTCGCAGCAACTGTGGACGACCCCCTGCAGCTGCAGCTAGGCTGCGTATGCAGGAGGTCCGCCGCCATTTTTTAGATTGTATTGGCCGAGTGTGGCGTCATGCAGCTGCCCCAAAAACGCCGCCGACTTGCTCCCCTTTTTCCTCCGAAATGATCTGTCGCCACACCGCAAATGCCTCTGCCTTTCTCTTAGGCAGGGGCGTTTGCAGCCAATGCGATCACATCGCATTTGGCGGATGCGCACATGCAGGACTGTGCATGCGCTCTGCCGCCGCCACCGGGTTTATTGCGGTCGCTTGATTATATCTACAGCTTGATTATTTTACTCCTCTCCTTTTTGCACCAGTTTATATGATACACATCAATGCAAAGATTTGTTCGCTACTACAGTATTAAATTACTAAATTCTATACCTATTTCTGCCAATATAAGATAACTATTTTAAAGAAATTAGTTCTTCTAAAAGTCATTTTTAAATGGCCATAATTTGTATGGCAATTTCCTTTTGTCACTATACTCATTTCCTGAAATCTCCTGGAGGAATACAGTACATTTAAGTCACAAACATTGGTTATAACAACAGAATGTGACTTTCAGGAGACCTTGACAAATGTTCTGTAATGATGGAGACTATTGACATCCAGGTGATTATTAGATACATGGGGAAATCGGTATCTATAGATCTCTACCCCAGTTCTTCACAGTAGAACACGAATAAAAGACAGGAACATACAGTGACATTATTACTGGTATTTACTGCATAAAGGAGATTATCTGGATTTAGTGAAATCCAGATCATTTCTGTCACAGAGCCCCTAATGTCAGAACCTGTGACTAGGACATCATCAGCCCATAATATCTCATCTTAATATGTTTTACTAGTTGATTCCCAATAATCTATTTGGCAAAAAAGTTAATTTTCAAAATAAAAAAAAAGTATCCCTGTAATTCTTAGAACATAACATACCTTTAAAAAATAAATAAAAAAGCATACATGGACATGTCAATTTTTGTTTCCTAAAATTGTTTAATTGTTTTGGGAGACATACTGTATGTACAATTCTTTCTACACATATATATATATATATATATATATATATATATATATATATATATATATATGTGTGTGTGTGTGTACTTCCACTTTTGGATCCCTATGCATGCGGACACATAGGAGGGGTGTAGTACGGCTGACCGCCGGTCAGCTTACAGACGCCAGGATCCCGGCAGCATACCGACGCCGGGATCCCGGCGGGGAGGGGCGAGTGCAGCAAGCCCCTTGCGGGCTCGCTGCGCTCGCCACGCTGCGGGCTCGGTGGCGACCTGCGGTCGCCACGGGTTCTATTCCCACTCTATGGGTGTCGTGGACATCCACGAGTGGAAATAGTCCCTGTTGGTCGGCATGCCGACCATCGGGACAGTGAACCCGTCGGGCTGGTGGAGGAGGTCATGTGACTGTCGGTCAGCTGACCGGCGGTCACATGAATACCACCCCATAGGAGAGCTGCTGGGAAATAAAAGAGGCTTAACGATATTCAGTCCACTTTTGGATCTTTACTTTTATTGACTTATGAAAGAACTGCGGGAAAATTATAAATAAAAAGTTTGACAAACCACTTACAAGTCATTGCTTTGAAGAATAATATAAATTACCAGACGGTCTCAAATAGGACGTTCTACCAAACATTGCTAAATCATGGAAGTTAATGATTTTTTTAAAATAACTTTCAGCAAAATATGGACCATATTTTTATGGGAATACAGCTGTTTCAAATTAAATAATCATCTGTTGTTCATAAAAAATCACCCCTGAAGAAGTCGCTATAAGACGAAACGCGTTTGATGAAAATATATATTTTATTGTTTGGAAAAGTTGAAATTCAATATTGTATCTATAATGAGCAATAATACATTGTGAAAATGTTTATCAACTCTTTTTAATGGAAATGAGAATTTAAAATTGTTTTTAGCAATAAAAAGAAATGTGTTTTAAAGAAATAGGGTGTTTTTGTAAAGTCATCCTCTCTTTATTAGTAACCAAATGTAAGTATACCAAATTGTATTTAACCATCAACCAGATATAAATATACCAAACATACTTTAATAAGTGCGCTCCACAGAGATAATTTTTTTGAGATATATATATATATATATATATATATATATATATATATGCAGCTAAACATATTTTCTCTAAGTAATGGCAGTAGCAGACGTAAAATTTGTTGGTACCCTCCATTGAAAAAAGAACCCATGTGTTTCTCTGAAATAACTTGAAACATGACAATAGTAATTGATGTCCATCATTGTTTAGTCCACGTTTCTTGAATCAAGTCTATCAGTGTTTTCAGGAAAAGAAAAACAAACAACAAAAGCAAACAAATATACCAGACTATGAGGGCAATTCGATTACCCATGGAAATTTGACAAGTGCAAAAAACGGGGTGAGTGGTTAGCCTTGAGGTTTTGGTTTTTTTTTTGCATTTTTAGCTTCAGACTGTTCAATTACAGCCCGTTTTTTGCGCCTGTTTATATTTTCAGGTTTCCTGTGTTAACACCCAGCTTCGCGAAAACTGGCTACTTAACTTTTTGAGCTTGCTGAGGTTTCCCCCCCAAAACCCCCCCAAAAAACAACTCTGTTTGGAGTTCATCTTGTGCAGTACGGATGGTGTAATGGTTAGCATTGCTACCTCTCACAGCACTGAGGTCATGGGTTCGATTCCCACCATAGCCCAAACTGTGCAGAGTTTGTATATTATCTCTGTACTTGCATGGGTTTCCCTCTGGGTACTCCGGTTTCCTCCCACAATCCAAAAATATACTGGTGGGTTAATTGGCTCCAAACAAAAATTAACCCTATCGTTAATGTGTCTGTGTGTACTTGTGATAGGGAATATAGATAGTAAGCTCCACTGGGGCAGGGACTGATGTGAATGGGCAAATATTCTCTGTACAGCGCTGCGGAATATGTGTGCGCTATATACAGTGGGGCAAAAAAGTATTTGGACAGCCACTGACTGTGCAAGTTGACCCACTTAAAAAGATGAGAGAGGTCTGTAATTTCCATCATAGGTACACTTCAACTGTGAGAGACAGAATCCGAAAAAACACCCCAGGAAATCACATTGTATGATTTTTAAACAATTTACTTGTATATTCTTGTGGAAAATAAATATTTGGACACCTACCAAGCAGCAAGATTTCTGGGTCTCGCAGACCTGTTACTTCTTCTTTGAGAAGCTCTTCTATCCTCCACTCATTACCTGTATTAATGGCACCTGTTTGAACTGGTTATCTGTATAAAACACACCTGTCCACACCCTCAAACAGTCAGACTGCTACCTCTCCACCATGGCCAAGACCAGAGAGCTCTCTAAGGACACCAGGGCCAAATTGTAGAGCTGCACAAGGCTGGGATGAGCTACTCGACAATAGGCAAGCAGCTTGGTGAGAAGAGATCAATTGTTGGCGCAATTATTAAAAAATGGAAGAAATACAAGATCACTGACAATCTCCCTCGACCTGGGGCTCCATGCAAGATCTCACCTCGTGGGGTATCAATGATCTTGAGAACGGTGAGGAATCAGCCCAGAACTACACGGGGGGACCTGGTCAATGACCTAAAGAGAGCTGGAACCACAGTCACAAAGGTTACCATTAGTAACACACTACGTCGTCATGGATTGAAATCCTGCAGCACCAGAAAGGGAGAGCATTGAAGATGGAACATGTCTTCTAGCATGACAATGACCCCAAACACACCGCCCGGGCAACTAATGAGTGGCTCCGTAAAAATAATTTCAAGGTCCTGGAGTGGCCTAGCCAATCTCCAGACCTCAACCCAATAGAAAATCTGTGGAGGGAGTTGAAAGTCTGTGTTGCCCGGCGACAGCCCCAAAACATGACAGATCTAGAGAAGATCTGCACGGCCAAAATACCCGCTATAGTGTGTGCAAACCTGGTCAAGAACTACAGGAAATGTTTGACCTCTGTAATTGCCAACCAAGGTTATATTACAAAGTATTGAGTTAACCTTTTTTATTGTCCAAATATTTATTTTCCGCAAGAATATTCAAATAAATTGTTTACAAATCATACAATGTGGTTTCCTAGTTTTTGTTTATCAGATTCTGTCTTTGAAGTGTACCAGTGATGGAAATTACAGACCTCTCTCATCTTTTTAAGTGGGTCAACTTGCACAATCAATGGCTGTACAAATACTTTTTTGCCCCACTGTAAATAACTGGTAATAAATAAAATTAAATCTTGAATCTCTTAGAAGTTTTTCTTAGTACTTTTTTTTTCTTTTTTTTTCTTTTTTTACCATTCTCACTATCCTTGTGCTTAGTCTAATGTTGATTTTCCACATGCGGCTCTTTCCACGAAGGTTGGCTACAGTTCCATGGACTTTAAACTTTATAATATTTTTTATACCTGTAGTCACAGAAACATCAAGCTGTTTGGAGATGGTCTTATTGCTTTGACCTTTTTAATGCGCTTGTCTATAATTATATTTTTTATCTCCTCAGACAACTCACTCCTTTGCTTTCTCTGGTCCATGTTCAGTGTGGTGCACATGATAATACCAAACGTTAGAGTGAAATAGTGCATAGGCTGAATGACTGATTAGTAGATTGAAGACGTGTGATGCAGCAGCAATTAGTTTGAAATATCTCTATCATCCAATTATTTATCATCTTTTCCAAGAGGTACCAACAAATCTTTCCAAGTCATTTTAGAATATCTTATAAGCAATAATTTATCTCTCTTAGCAGTTTCTTTGCTATAGTCCAGAGGTTCTCAAACGCGGCTCTCGAGGCACCCCAACGGTCCAGGTTTTAAGTATATCCATGTTTGGCCACAGGTCACTTAATTAATACCTCAGTCAATTTAATTGAACCATCTGTGCTGAACACATGCTTTAAGGGCCCTACACATTTAACGATCCGCCGCCGAGCTGCCGGACGGCGGATACGGCCGACGGGCGACCCGACGGCGGCGGCAGGGGGGGGGGGGAGGGAGTGACGGGGGGAGTGAAGTTTCTTCACTTTACCCGGCTCCATAGAAGTGCAGGCAAATATGGACAAGATAGTCTATATTGGCCTGCATGCACAGCCGACAGGGCACCAGCGGTGAACGAGCACGGGGCCGCGCATCGTTCATCGCTGGTGCCTCCACACTCAAAGATATGAATGGTATCTTCTTCATTAATGAACGAGATCGTTCATGTCTTTGACTATTATCGCCCAGTGTGTAGGGCCTAGTCTGCAATGTAGCTAAGGCACGCAGGTATACATGGGACAATAGCTTTTTATTTCATTACTTTTTAGGAGGAATAAAGTATTATTTCAATGAGCTGTAAGTGTACTGACATCTGTGAATGCCTGTATATTTCTTACAATTGCTTTAATTTACAATTGTTTGTGTTAAAAATGTTAATGGACTGCCAGGGAGTATCCAGGTGCAAATGACTGAACTACTGGTGTAGGCTAAAGGAACAATCAGTTCCTGTATGTGTACTATATTCATACATTAATTATAGTATATTCAGATATTAAGCCCCTTTACTGTAACTGCCACTATAGTTACCTGTAGAAGGGGTGTGGATTATTAGATCTACACTAAAAAGGTCTACAGTCAGTAGGTCTACCACTAATGGTAGACATGCATTAGGTCGACAGGGTGAAAAAGTCGACCTAGAATAGATAGACAGAAGGAAAGGTCGATAGGGTCAAAAGGTTGACACGAAAAAGGTAGACACAGTTGTTTGGGGTGGGGGGATGTTTTGTCACTTTTCTGCAACAAACAAGTCCCATTAGTGTACTGCGTCCCCTCGCAGCTTCGGGCAAGATTACTATTCCCAATCGTAGTCCACGTGGATGGTAAAGTATGAAAAAGTGAGAAAAAAACAACAATAATTTGTGTCGACCATTGTCATGTCGACCTGTTGACCCTGTTGATCTAATTCAGGTCTACCATTGGTGGTCTACCTATTGATTGTAGACTTTTTTTAGTGTAGCTCTATAGTCCGGATACCCTGTAGAAGTCTTTGGCACTTTTTTTATTTTCTGATTACAAATAACTGATGTCTCTTGGTTCATTGTTTGGCGGTATTTGAATTGTAGTTTTGTACATATTGTCAGTGTCTTTGAAAACCACAGTACTGACCAAACCCAAATATTTCTTGATTAAATCTTAAGGGAAACCTCATTTGTAGATAAATACTAGTAATTATGGCAGTTTGTTGCAATATTATTACCCTTATAGTTCTATTAACCATCAAAACCTTAATTGAGCAATTTGTTGTTCCCCAATAAACTCTGCGGCTTCTTCTAATCGCTTTAGTTAGGCAATTCTCTGAGCCCTATTTGCAATTAGAAGGGATCCCTTAAGGCTCTATAATTTTGCTGTTAGACATACATCAGACAGATTTTTTTACTATTAGGAGTCTGTTAAAAGTTGTTTTCATGGAGGCAAGGTAGCGTTTTGCAGTCGCATATTGAATATGTAATATGAACTTGAAAAACATACCCCACCCCCTAATGCTCAGCACTCAGTGTGAAACTGCCCCATGTGTAATTCACAGAATTAATAATTTCTGAAATGAAAACATCTATAAATGATTGTCACCTAATAAGCAATCTATTTAATATCATGTAACTTATTATGTAATATAGATAACTCACAGTGAAGATAGCGTATTTTGATTTAAGCATCTTTGAACGAGGCTTGATAGCAGGTGCCAGAGAGGCGGGTCACTCCATCTCTGCAATCAACACAAAGTTTGGATTTTCACATGCAACAATTTCAATGGTGTTCAGTGACTGCACAACATCAAGGAAGACCTCTAGCGTGTGACACTGCTGCGGTTGACAAAAAACCTCTGGATGATTGTGGACAGTATCGCCTGGCATGCATTGTAACATCCTACTGGCATACAACATTGCTGCAGATAACAGCAAATTTTAATGCTGGGTCCACAGTTAACATCAGCGTTCCAACAGTGCAATATTCCCTTCTTGTGAGGAACAGGAGCTAAATGTCTACTCTAGTCCCATTGCTGACCCCACGGCGTGAAAAGGGTCCTCTTAACACACGGGTTCACTGGGCAGCTGCCCAAGGCCCTGTGACTTTAGGGGCCTTCAAGCAGGGGTGGGCTGCACCAATTAGAGTGCAGCATTTCTCTACCTGCTTGCCAGCCTACAGCCAAATATCTGAAACTCATTTCGGATATTTTTTTGTAACACCATATCATATAATACAGATTTAGGTAGATGCTTAAGGAGAACAATACTGTGCCCCACAGATGTGTACTGAGGGCAATACTGTGCCCCACGGATATGTAGTGAGGGCAATACTGTGCCCCACAGATGTAAAAAAAAATGTGTAATGAGGGCAATACTGTGCCCCACAGATGCAGAAAAATGTGTAATGAGGGCAATACTGTGCCCCACAGATGTAGACAGATGTGTAATGAGGGCAATACTGTGCCCTATGGCTGTGTAGTGAGGGCAATACTGTGCCCCTGGTATATAGACTGAAATGAGGGCAATACTGTGCCCCATCGATGTAAACATGTGTAGTGAGAGGGATGCTGTGCCCCATGGATGTGGACTGATGTGTAGTGAGGGCACTACTGCACCCCTGACATGTAGACTGAAATGAGGGCAATACTATGCCCCACAGATGTAGACAGATGTGTAGTTAAAGCGATGCTTTGCCCAATGTATGTAGATATATGTGTAATGAGGGCAGTACTTTGCCCCACGGATGTAGATAGATGCATAATGATGTGAAAAATATTTAAGAGGTGCACCGAAAGGACCTCAGTGGAGGGTGTGTGTTGAACGGTTTTAGAAGGATTTCAATTTAGCGTTCGTCCGGTCTGAGGATGTATGAGCAGTATAAAGGAGCAATACAATGAAGGGGAGAGAGATGGGTGGAGGAATATTTGTGATGAAATTGGAGAGGGAATAGGTGTAATTACAGTAGCAAGTGACACGCATATGAAGCAAAAAAAGCAAAACACAGTTACAGTAAGATACTATCTGGTGAAAGTGATAAAATGATAAAGCAATAAATGCAAAAGATGGCAATTTTAGTACATCTGAATGAAATGAACTTAGAAGGCAGGGGAGGGTGGAAGAGAAAGTGGATGCAGCTCGATGGTTGAGTAAGTGGGGGTAGCAGTCCAAGCTATAACAAATTGCTGTTCCATCATCTCTGAAGAAGTAACAATTAGTGGTAACACAGTTTAAACAAGGCTGAAAATATTTTAATTTAATATCAATAAAACCATGTTGGGTAAGCAAATTTTAAGTAAAAAGGATGTAATAGGAATAAAGGTTATTCCTAATTGTAACAATTTTTCAAACTGCGATGGAACTTGGTTTCTCAATCCTTGTACCACAATGTATAAAGTATTAAATAGCCTGATCGACTGTTAGGTGGAATTAATGTTGCATAAAGCTGTAAGGTGTTAATGTCTGGGAATGTCGGTTAATATGATTTGAAGCATGACTGGCAGAAAACGATATAATAGAAGTCCATAAAGTGTAAAGCCTGATTGGCAGTAATGTATTTTCTCTGAAGCCTGTGGTTTGAACATACTCCCGTTCTAACTTTTTTTTTTTTAGAGATTCTGTGGTATTTTTGTATGGAAAAATATTTACATTATGGCACAGTAGATAGTTTGATTGTCCTGCTGGCCAACTTATTTGCCTGGAGCCATAGAAACGTCAAACAGTGGGAAGTAGTCTAACTTGCTAGAGGTAGAGGGAAGGAGACCATTCTGCTTCAATGTTAGCTTGCTCTGTAAGGTGTATGGTCCCAATCTCCATGCGCTCTAGCCTGCACCCTGATCGCGCAGCACCCCATCCACTTCCAGCACCCAAAGGCCACCCCCAGCATTAGAAATCTGTTCAAGTTGCAACAATTGTATTTTCTCATACGTCCTAGAGGATGCTGGGGTCCACTTCATGACCATGGGGTATAGACTGGATCCGCAGGAGACATAGGCACTCTAAAGACTTTTCATTGGGTGTGAACTGGCTCCTCCCTCTTTGCCCCTCCTCCAGATCTCAGTTGTAGAAATGTGCCCAGGTCGACTGGATGCACTCTGAGGAGCTCTACTGAGTTTCTCTGAAAATAATTATGTTAGGTTTTTTATTTTCAGGGAGATCTGCTGGCATCAGACTCCCTGCTTCGTGGGACTGAGGGGGCAGAAGTAGGAACCAACTTCCTAAAGAGTTTCATGGCTCTGCTTCTGGCTGAAAGGACACCATTAGCTCCTGATGGGAACTGAACGCTAGCTGTGTCTAGATGCTCACTCCCACAGCATGCCGTGACCCCCCTCACAGAGCCAGAAGTCAGAAAACAGGTGTTAGAAGACAGATCTTCAATCAAGGGAGCTCAGCGCGCCATGTTGCCCACTCAGGCACTGCGGGGGGGGGGGGGGGGGGTACGCGCCCTGGGCAGCATGAAACCTATGGAAACTGGCATAAATAAGGGGCATAAGTTGCTGAGGCACAGTCCTACCCCCGCCAGTATATAAAATTGCCTCATAAAAGCTGAGGAGAAACACACCATTGAAGAGTGGAGCTTCCTCTTCAGTCAGCCAGCACACTGCTCAGCCCCATTTTCTCTCTCTCCTCAGGCTGCAGAGACAAAACTGGTCCTCCTCCACTACTGACAGAGGGGGCCACAGTGAATTTTGTGCTATATAATTGTGTGATTAACATAAAAGCGCTGAATGTCAGTGGGCATTTTGTGTTCACAGACATTGTGTTACTGGCGCTGGGTTGTGAACTGGCAAATCCCATCTGTGTCCCTCTGACACATTTTACTGTGGGTCTGTCCCATATAAATCCCGGAGTGTCTGTGGTGTGGTTCTGCACATGTGTGACATGTCTGTGGCAGGGAACTCTGCGGAGACATGTTAGGGACACAGAGGTGTAATATGACACCAAGAGCCTGACTGGGTGAAAGGTTACATGATAGTGTGAATCATATCAGTAAGAGGTTGGACTGAATCTCATACAGAAAATGAAAATAATCTGTTGAAGATGTGATTTTAATAGTTCTGCATTTCATCCACAGGGACCTTTCTGAGTCGCATACAAATTTGCACAAGTAGTACAAACTGATACCGACACGGACTCTGATTCCTGTGTCGACACTAGTGATTCCAGGGGAATAGGTCCTAAATTAGCAAAAAGCATTAAAAACATGTTTTAGCTATAAAGGAGGTGTTAGAAGCTACGAAGCCCCCTCTTTTACCACAAGGAGACGGTTTATTTTAGTAAAGAAGTAATGTAATTTTCCCTCCACCTCTGGTCTGATTTAACCTGAAAAGAAATTTCAGATTCCCTAAAGGAATTCAGGCAGCTTACCTTTTTCCAAAAAAAGTGGGAGTCACCCCGCATTTTAGACAGGACCCTGTTATAAAAGAGAAAAGGTGTTTCTTCCTGCGCCTGGAATGGCTTCACTTGAGGAGCCGACAGACCGCAAGTGAGTGAGGTGATTTATTGATGTGGCCAATGGGACACTACTCAGGCCTACCATTGTCTGTGAGTGGGTGAGTAGTGCTATTGAAAAGTGGTCAGAAAACTTGTCATTAGACATTGACACAGTAGATGGAGACGAGATACTCCTAACGTTAGGTCATATCAAAGACGCTGCTGCGTACGTACTAGAATCCATGAAATATATTGGTTCCTTGGGATCAAGAACCGCTACCATGGCAGTATCGGCTCGGAGGGCGTTGTGGATTCGCCAGTGGAATGCTGATGTAGATTCCAAAATAAAATATGGAGGCTCTCCCGTATAAAGGTAAGGCCTTGTTTGGTGATGGGCTGGATGCGTTAGTCTCGGCGGCTACCGCAGGTAAGTCGACATTCTTGCCTTATGCTCCTACACCGGCGAAAAAGACACATCACTCTCACATACAGTCCTTTCGGCCCAACAAATACAAAAAGGCCAAAGGTCTCCCCTTTTTTTGCAGGAAGGGGAAAAGGAAAGAAATCCGCAGCGTCTCCCGTATCGCAGGAGCAGAAGTCCACCCCTGCTTCTGCCAAATCTGCAGCATAACACTGGGGCTCCCTTGCGGGAGTCCGCTTGGGTGGAAGCACGTCTGAAACTTTTCAGCCAAATCTGGATTCAATCTGGCCTGGACCAATGGGTCTTACAAGTAGTGTCCCATGGGTACAAACTAGAGTTTCAAGACGTCCCCCCCATGCCGATTTTTCAAATCGACCTTGCCAGCTTCTCTTCCGGGAAGAGAGGCAGTAACAACGGCAATTCAAAAATTATGTCAGGATCAGGTCATTGTCCTGGTACCCTTGGCACAGTAAGGAGAAGGTTTTTTTATTCAAGCCTCTTCGTAGTTCCGAAGCCGGACGGCTCGGTCAAACCGATTTTAAACCTGAAAAATCTGAATCTCTACCTGAAAAGGTTCAAGTTCAAGATGGAATCCTTGAGGGTAGTGATATCCAGTCTGGAAGAGGGGGACTTCATGGTGTCAGTAGACATAAAAGATGCTTACTTGCATGTTCCCATTTATCCTCCTCACCAAGCTTATCTGAGATTCGCAGTACAGGATTGCCATTACCAGTTTCAGATGTTGCCGTTCGGGCTCTCCACGGCCCAGAGGGTATTCACCAAGGTGATGGCGGAGATGATGGTTCTCCTTCGTTAAAAAGGAGTCAATATAATTCCTTATCTGGACGATCTCCTGATAAAAGCGAGATCCAGGGAACAGTTGGTGCAGAACATCGCACTCTCCCTGTCAATACTCCAACAACACAGTTGGATCATGAATTTTCCAAAGTCGCAGTTGGAACCGACGACAAGATTGTCCTTTTTAGGAATGATTCTGGACACAGAAGTACGGAGAGTATTTCTTCCAGTGGAAAAGGCTCTGGAAATCCAGAAAATGGTCAAACAAATATTGAAACCAACAAGCGTGTCGATTCATCAATGCATTCGGTTGTTGGGGAAAATGGTAGCAGCCTACGAGGCCATACAGTTTAGCCGATTTCATGCCAGCGTATTCCAGTGGGACCTGTTGGACAAGTGGTCCGGATGCCACCTACACATACACCGGAAAATAATCCTGTCCCCCCAAAGCCATGATTTTGCTCCTGTGGTGGCTACACTGTTCTCACCTACTAGAGGGATGCAGGTTTGGGATTCACGACTGGGTCCTAATAACCACGGATGCAAGTCTCCGAGGCTGGAGAGCTGTCACACAGGGGGAAAGCTACCAGGTAAAATGGTCAAGTCAGGAAGCCTGCCTTCACATAAACGTTCTGGAATTGAGAGCCATTTACAACGGCCTTCTACAAGCTGTACATCTTCTTCAAGATCCCGTGCAGATCCAGTCGGACAATGTAACAGCAGTCGCGTACATAAACAGGCAAGGCGAAACGAAAAGCAGAGCGGCAATGGCAGAGGTGACAAGGATTCTCCTCTGGGCAGAAAGACATGTTAGAGCTCTGTCAGCAATTTTCATTCCGGGAGTGGACAACTGGGAAGAAGACTTCTTCAGCAGACACGATGTCCATCCAGGAGAGTGGGGCCTCCGCCAAGAAGTCTTCGCAGAGGTGATGAGTCTTTGGGGGGGTTCCTCAAGTAGACATGATGGCATCTCGTCTAAACAAGAAGCTTCAGAGATATTGTTCCAGGTCGAGAGACCCTCAAGCAATAGCAGTGGATACACTGGTGACCCAATGGGTGTTTCGGTCGGTATATGTTTTCCCTCCACTTCCACTGATTCCAAAAGTTCTCAAAATAATAAGAACAAGAGTTTGAGCAATCTTCATTGCCCCAGACTGGCCAAGGAGGTCTTGGTATCCAGATCTTCAGGAGTTGCTCATAGAAGATCCTCGACCTCTTCCTCCTCGAGAGGACCTACTACAACAGGGGCCGTGTGTGTATCAAGACTTACCGCGGCTACGTTTGACGGCATGGCTGTTGAGCGTCGGATCCTAGCTCGAAAGGGTATTCCCAAGGAAGTCACCCCCACTCTTATTCAGGCCAGGAAAGGAGTAACGTCTAAACATTACCACCGTATTTGGAGAAAATATGTGTCTTGGTGTGAATCCAAGAAGGCTCCTATGGAAGAGTTTGAGTTGGGAAGTTTTTTTTTTTCCATTTTCTGCAGGTTGGTGTGGATGCGGGTCTTAGATTGGGGTCAATCAAGGTCCAGTTTTCAGCCTTATAAGTTTTCTTTCAAAAACAATTGGCCTCCTTTCCAGAAGTTCAGACGTTCGTGAAAGGGGTTCTGCACATCCAGCCTCCATTTGTGCCTCCAGTGGCACCATAGGACCTTAATGTGGTGTTGCAGTTCCTTCATTCGGGTTGGTTTGAGCCTCTACAAGAAATAGAGTTGAAGTTTCTCACTTGGAAAGTGGTGATGCTTTTGGCGTTGGCATCCGCAAGGCGGGTGTCTGAATTGGGGGCCTTATCCCACAAGAGCCCTTACCTGATCTTCCATGAAGATAGGGCAGAGTTGAGAACCCGTCAACATTTTCTTCCAAAGGTGGTTTCTCTTTCCACATAAACCAACCTATTGTGGTGCCAGTTGCTACTGACATGTTCGCTGATCAAAGTCTCTAGATGTGGTTAGAGCTTTGAAGATTTATGTCGCTAGAACAGCTTGAATACGGAAAACAGAGGTTTTGTTTGTCCTGTATGCTCCCAACAAGATTGGGTGTCCTGCTTCCAAGCAGACTATTGCGCGCTGGATCAGAGGTACGATTCAGCAAGCTCATTCTACGGCTGGATTGCCGTTACCGACGTCGGGGAAGGCCCATTCTACTAGGAAGGTGGGCTCCTCCTGGGCGGCTGCCCGGGGGGTCTCTGCATTGCAACTTTGCTGAGCAGCTACTTGGTCGGGGTCAAACACATTTGCAAAATTCTTCAAGTTTGACACCTTGGCCGATGAGGACCTCAAGTTCGGTCAATCGGTGCTGCAGGGTCATCCGCACTCTCCCGCCCGTACTGGAGCTTTGGTATAAACCACATGGTCGTGAAGTGGACCCCAGCATCCTCTAGGACGTATGATAAAATAGGATTTTGATAACCTACCGGTAAATCCTTTTCTCCTAGTCCGTAGAGGATGCTGGGCGCCCGTCCCAGTGCGTACTTTACCTGCAGTTTAGTTATTACAGTTACACAAGTTGTGTTATCTTTGTTCAGCATGTTGCTGCAATTAGTTCATGCCTGTTGGCGTGTGTTATGTTGAATGCCATGTGTGCGGCATGGTTGAGGGTGTGAGTTGGTAGATATCTCACCACTAGTTTAAAGTAATTCCTTTCCTCGAAATGTCAGTCTCCCTGGGCACAGTTCCTACAACTGAGGTCTGAAGGAGGGGCATAGAGGGAGGAGCCAGTTCACACCCAATGAAAAGTCTTTAGAGTGCCCATGTTTCCTGCGGATCCCGTCTATACCCCATGGTCATGAAGTGGACCCCAGCATCCTCTACGGACTAGAAGAAAAGGATTTACCGGTAGGTTATCAAAATCCTATTATTATTTTTTTTGCATGGTGACTGGCCAAATCAGAAATTACTGACTTGTTTACATATAATGTATACTAATAAATTCCACAGTTTTCAATTCCACTGTTATGTTCTCCTTTGAAGAGTATTCTGTATTTCTGCAGCAGGTTATGTTTTCCACAGGGAAAACATCGGAGTGTAGAGTGGATCTTGATCCAGAGGCACCAACGGGCTAAAGCTTTAGCTGTCCCAGGATGCATTGGGGCCTCCTCTATAACCCCGCTTCTAGGCACTGAGAGCTCCATTTCGTGTTGGTGCCTGCAGCTGCAGGTCACCTGACAGGAGGAGGGTTGCACTGGGCTTTTCTAAAAGAAAATTTCTTCATCTCTGGCTGGGCTTTCAGCGCTGTATGTCAGTGACATTCAGTGCTGCAGCTCCATCACCTCCCAAGCGACGTTGGATACTCCCGTGGCCTGGTTCCTGGGTACTTGCGGCGAGAAGTCACTGCTTAGGCACGGAGTCGCAGACCGCTCTCCTGGTTCATGTGGCTGCTACGGAGAGGAGGTAAGAGGGTCCCCCAGGCGGGACCCGCCATTAAATCGCGTTTCGTCCGCAACCTAGGGAGATGGGTCGCGGCGCTGGCGTGGACACGGTCACTGGTCAGGGACCCCACTAGACCACCAGGGCAATAGAACACCGTTTGTACTAACGCTTCATTTAATAAGGCTCAGAGTATCTGGGGTGGAAGTCCATCATAGGGGAGGCTGCGCTTGACCTGTAGCCCCTCCCCCGGCCCAAGGTGCCATCTCCACGCAGATTTCCCACCCTGGAGCTGCCTCACACTCTCTCCCTGACTGAGACACTAGGCACCATCTTCTGAGCATAGCTGCTGCTGGTCTCCGGGATTGCAGGGCAAGGTCTTCCTTGTAAAGCCGCCTGTGCACAGCGCTGAGACTTTACAAACACTTAAGTATCCTACATGTCTTGACACAGATAGCGTTAGTTGAGAAAGAGTGTACCTATTACAGAATCTATTGTAAGCGTATTCTATATTCTCCGGTCTCTGACCACGCTGTGATGAGATATATATATTTCTCTGACGTCCTAAGTGGATGCTGGGACTCTGTAAGGACCATGGGGAATAGCGGCTCCGCAGGAGACTGGGCACAACTAAAGAAAGCTTTAGGACTACCTGGTATGCACTGGCTCCTCCCTCTATGACCCTCCTCCAGACCCCAGTTAGAATCTTGTGCCCGGCTGAGCTGGATGCACACTAGGGGCTCTCCTGAGCTCCTAAAAAAGAAAATATATTTTAGTTTTTTTTATTTTCAGTGAGATGGCAACAGACTCACTGCTACGAGGGACTAAGGGGAGAAGAAGCGAACCTACCTGCTTGCAGCTAGCTTGGGCTTCTTAGGCTACTGGACACCATTAGCTCCAGAGGGATCGAACACAGGGCTCGACCTCGATCGTCCGGTCCCGGAGCCGCGCCGCCGTCCCCCTTACAGAGCCAGAAGCAAGAAGATGGTCCTGAAAATCGGCGGCAGAAGACTTCGGTCTTCAACAAGGTAGCGTACAGCACTGCAGCTGTGCGCCATTGCTCCTCATGCACACCTCACACTCCGGTCACTGATGGGTGCAGGGCGCTGGGGGGGGGGGGGGGGGGGGCGGCGGCCCTGAGCAGCAATATTAACACCTTGGCTGGCAAAATAATCACAATATATAGTCCTAGAGGCTATATATGTGAAAAATACCCCTGCCAGAGATCCATAAAAAAGCGGGAGAAGCCCGCCGAAAAAGGGGCGGGGCTATCTCCCTCAGCACACTGGCGCCATTTTCTCATCACAGTGCAGCTGGAAGACAGCTCCCCAGGCTCTCCCCTGTAGTTTTCAGGCTCAAAGGGTTAAAAAGAGAGGGGGGCACTAAATTTAGGCGCAAATCTGTGTATTATAGCAGCTATAAGGGAAAAATCACCATGGGTAGTGTGAATCCCTGCATTATATAGCGCTCTGGTGTGTGCTGGCATACTCTCTCTGTCTCCCCAAAGGACTTTGTGGGGTCCTGTCCTCAGTCAGAGCATTCCCTGTGTGTGTGCGGTGTGTCGGTACGGCTGTGTCGACATGGTTGATGAGGAGGCTTATGTGGAGGCGGAGCAGATGCCGATAAATGTGATGTCGCCCCCGGTGGGGCCGACACCAGAGTGGATGGATAGATGGAAGGTATTAACCGACAGTGTGAACTCCTTACATAAAAGGCTGGATGACGTAACAGCGGTGGGACAGCCGGCTTCTCAGCCCGCGCCTGCCCAGGCGTCTCAAAGGCCATCAGGGGCTCAAAAACGCCCGCTACCTCAGATGGCAGACACAGATGTCGACACGGAGTCTGACTCCAGTGTCGACGAGGTTGAGACATATACACAATCCACTAGGAACATCCGTTGCATGATCTCGGCAATGAAAAATGTGTTACACATTTCTGACATTAACCCAGGTACCACAAAAAGGGGTTTTATGTTTGGGGAGAAAAAGCAGCCAGTGTTTTGTTCCCCCATCAGATGCGTGAATGAAGTGTGTGAAGAAGCTTGGGTTCCCCCGATAAGAAACTGGTAATTTCTAAAATGTTACTGATGGCGTACCCTTTCCCGCCAGAGGATAGGTCACGTTGGAAGATATCCCCTAGGGTGGATACGGCGCTCACACGTTTGTCAAAAAAGGTGGCACTGCCGTTTTAGGATACGGCCACTTTGAAGGAGCCTGCTGATAAAAAGCAGGAGGCTATCCTGAAGTCTGTATATACACACTCAGGTACTATACTGAGACCTGCAATTGCCTCAGCATGGATAGTGCTGCTGCAGCGTGGTCTATTACCCTGTCAGGACAGGGATACTATTTTGCTAACCATAGAGCATATTAAAGACGTCGTCTTATATATGAGGGATGCACAGAGGGATATTTGCCGGCTGGCATCCAGAATTAATGCAATGTCCATTCTGCCAGGAGGGTATTAGGGACCCGGCAGTGAACAGCTGATGCTGACTTTAGAAGGCACATGAAGATTCTGCCTTATAAGGGTGAGGAATTGTTTGGGGATGGTCTCTGGGACCTCGTATTCACAACAACAGCTGGGAAGAAAAAAACTTTACCTCAAGTTTCCTCACAGCCTAAGAAAGCACCGTATTATAAGATACAGTCCTTTCGGCTTCAGAAAAGCAAGCGGGTCAAAGGCACTTCCTTTCTGCACAGAGACAAGGGAAGAGGGAAAAAGCTGCACCAGACAGCCAGTTCCCAGGATCAAAAATCTTCCCCCGCTTCCTCTGAGTCCACCGCATGATGTTTGGGGCTCCACAGGTGGAGCCAGGTGCGGTGGGGGCGCGCCTCGGGAACTTCAGCGACCAGTGGGCTCGCTCACAGGTGGATCCCTGGGTTCTGCAAGTAGTATCACAGGGATACAAGCTGGAGTTCGAGGCGACTCCCCCTCGCCGTTACCTCAAATCAGCCTTGCCTGCTGCCCTCGAGGGGAGGTAGTACTGGCGGCAATTCACAAGCTGTACTTCCAGCAGGTGATAATCAAGGTACCCCTCCTTCAACAAGGCCGGGGTTACTATTCAACAATGTTGTGGTACCGAAACCAGACTGTTCGGTGAGACCCATTCTAAAATTGAAATCATTGAACACTTATATACGAAGGTTCAAATTCAAAATGGAATCGCTCAGGGCGGTTATTGCAAGCCTGGACGAAGGGGATTACATGGTATCACTGGACATCAAGGATGCTTACCTGCATGTCCCCATTTACCCTCCTCACCAGGAGTACCTCAAAATTGTGGTACAGGACTGTCATTACCAATTCCAGACGTTGCCGTTGGTCTGTCCCCGGCACCGAGGGTATTTACCAAGGTAATGGCCGAAATGATGATACTCCTTCGAAAAAATGGAGTTATAATTGTCCCGTACTTGGACGATCTCCTTATAAAGGCGAGGTCCAGGGAGCAGTTGTTCGTCGGAGTAGCACTATCTCGGGAAGTGCTGCAACAGCACGGCTGGATTCTGAATAAGTCCAAAGTCGCAGCTGGTTCCTACGACGCGTCTACTGTTCCTGGGTATGGTTCTGGACACAGAACAGGAGAAAGGGTTTCTCCCGGAGGAGAAGGCCAAGGAGTTGTGTTCTCTAGTCAGAAACCTTCTAATACAAATACAGGTGTCGGTGCATCAATGCACGCGAGTCCTGGGAAAGATGGTAGCTTCTTACGAAGAAATTCCATTCGGCAGGTTCCATGCAAGGATCTTCCAGTGGGATCTGTTGGACAAGTGGTCCGGGTCGCATCTTCAGATGCATCGGCTGATAACCCTATCTCCAAGGGCCAGGGTGTCGCTGTTGTGGTGGCTGCAGAGTGCTCATCTTCTAGAGGGCCGCAAATTCGGCATACAGGACTGGGTCCTGGTCACCACGGATGCCAGCCTTCAAGGCTGGGGAGCAGTCACGCAGGGAAGAAACTTCCAAGGACTATGGTCAAGTCAGGAGACTTCCCTACACATAAATATTCTGGGACTAAGGGCCATTTACAATGCCCTAAGTCTGGCTAGACCCCTGCTTCAACACCAGCCGATGCTGATCCAGTCAGACAACATCACGGCGGTCGCCCATGTAAACCAGCAGGGTGGCACAAGAAGCAGGATGGCGATGGCAGAAGCCACAAGGATTCTCCGATGGGCGGAAAATCATGTGTTAGCACTGTCAGCAGTGTTCATTCCCGGAGTGGACAACTGGGAAGCAGACTTTCTCAGCAGACACGACCTCCACCCGGGAGAGTGGGGACTTCATCCAGAAGTCTTCCAAATGATTGTACACCGGTGGGAAAGGCCACAGGTGGACATGATGGCGTCTCGCCTCAACAAAAAGCTAAAAAGATATTGCGCCAGGTCAAGGGACCCTCAGGCGATAGCTGTGGATGCTCTGGTAACACCGTGGGTGTACCGGTCGGTGTATGTGTTCCCTCCTCTGCCTCTCATACCCAAGGTACTGAGACTAATAAGAAGGAGAGGAGTAAGAACTATACTTATTTTTCCGGATTGGCTAAGAAGAGCTTGGTACCCAGAACTTCAAGAAATGATCTCAGAGGACCCATGGCCTCTGCCGCTCAGACAGGACCTGCTGCAGCAGGGGCCCTGTCTGTTCCAAGACTTACCGCGGCTGCGTTTGACGGCATGGCGGTTGAACGCCGGATCCTGATGGAAAAGGGCATTTCGGTTGAAGTCATTCCTACGCTGATAAAAGCTAGGAAGGATGCAACAGCAAAACATTACCACCGCATATGGCGAAAATATGTTGCTTGGTGTGTGGCTATGAAGGCCCCAACAGAAGAATTTCAGCTGGGTCGATTTCTGCACTTCCTACATCAGGAGTGACTATGGGCCTACAATTGGGATCCATTAAAGTCCAGATTTCGGCCCTGTCTATTTTCTTTAAAAAAGAACTGGCTTCACGGCCTGAAGTTCAGACGTTTGTTAAGGGAGTGCTGCATATTCAGCCCCCTTTTGTGCCTCCAGTGGCACCTTGGGATCTCAACGGGGTGTTGGATTTCCTAAAGTCACATTGGTTTGAGCCACTTAAAACCGTGAAATTAAAATATCTCACGTGGAAAGTGGTCATGCTGTTGGCCTTGGCTTCGGCCAGGCGTGTGTCAGATTGGCGGCTTTGTCATGTAAAAGCCCTTATCTGATTTTCCATATGGATAGGGCAGAATTGAGGACTCGTCCACAGTTTCTCCCTAAGGTGGTATCAGCCTTTCATTTGAACCAACCTATCGTGGTGCCTGCGGCTACTAAAGACTTGGAGGCTTCCAAGTTGTTGGATGTAGTCAGGGCCCTGAAAATGTATGTTTCCAGGACAGCTAGTGTCAGGAAAAATGACTCGTTGTTTATCCTGTATGCACCCAACAAGCTGGGTGCTCCTGCTTCAAAGCAGACTATTGCTCGCTGGATCTGTAGTACGATTCAGCTTGCACATTCTGCGGCTGGACTGCCGCATCCTAAATCAGTGAAAGCCCATTCCACGAGGAAGGTGGGCTCTTCTTGGGCGGCTGCCCGAGGGGTCTCGGCTCTAAAACTTTGCCGAGCAGCTACTTGGTCGGGGTCAAACACATTTGCTAAATTCTACAAGTTTGACACCCTGGCTGAGGAGGACCTTGAGTTTGCCCATTCGGTGCTGCAGAGTCATCCGCACTCTCCCGCCCGTTTGGGAGCTTTGGTATAATCCCCATGGTCCTTACGGAGTCCCAGCATCCACTTAGGACGTCAGAGAAAATAAGATTTTACTCACCGGTAAATCTATTTCTCGTAGTCCGTAGTGGATGCTGGGCGCCCATCCCAAGTGCGGATTGTCTGCAATACTTGTATATAGTTATTGTTTAACTAAAGGGTTATTGTTGAGCCATCTGTTGAGAGGCTCAGTTATTGTTCATACTGTTAACTGGGTATAGTATCACGAGTTATATGGTGTGATTGGTGTGGCTGGTAGGAGTCTTACCCGGGATTCAAAATCCTTCCTTATTGTGTCAGCTCTTCCGGGCACAGTATCCTAACTGAGGTCTGGAGGAGGGTCATAGAGGGAGGAGCCAGTGCACACCAGGTAGTCCTAAAGCTTTCTTTAGTTGTGCCCAGTCTCCTGCGGAGCCGCTATTCCCCATGGTCCTTACGGAGTCCCAGCATCCACTACGGACTACGAGAAATAGATTTACCGGTGAGTAAAATCTTATTATATATTTATATATACAGGTTGAGTCTCCCTTATCCAAAATGCTTGCTTGGGACCAGAGGTATTTTGGATATGGGATTTTTCCGTATTTTGGAATAATTGCATACCATAATGAGATATCATGGTGATGGGACCTAAATCTAAGTACAGAATGCATTTGTTACATATTCACCTTATACACCCAGCCTGAAGGTCATTTTAGCCAATATTTTTTATAACTTTGTGCATTAAACAAAGTGTAACAATAGGTTGAACTCGATGGACAATTGTCTTTTTTCAACCTCAGATACTATGTTACTATGTTATTCACACAGTTCATTTATGTTTCATATACAACTTATACACACAGCCTGCAGGTCATTTAATACAATATTTTTAATAACTGAGTACTAAACAAAGTTTGTGTACATTGAGCCATCAGAAAACAAAGGTTTCACTATCTCACTCTCACTCAAAAAAGTCTGTATTTCGGAATATTCCGTATTTCGGAATATTTGGATATGGGATACTCAACCTGTATATACAGTGTGTGTGTATATATATATATATATGTGTGTGTGTGTGTGTGTGTGTATGTATATATATATATATATATGTGTGTGTGTGTGTGTGTGTGTGTGTATATATATATATATGTATATATGTATGTATGTATGTATATATATGTATGTATGTATATATATGTATGTATGTATATATATGTATGTATATATATGTATGTATATATGTATGTATGTATATATATGTATGTATGTATATATATGTATGTATGTATATATATGTATGTATATATGTATGTATGTATGTATGTATATATATATATGTATGTATGTATATATATGTATGTATATATGTATGTATGTATATATATGTATGTATGTATATATATATATATATATATATATATATGTATATATGTATGTGTGTGTATATATATATATATATATATATATATATATATATATATATATAGACCAACAGGGGGTACCTTCAACTATCATCCATAGGAAAAGGAAACCAGGCGGCACTCCAAGGGTTTTGTTTAAGCAAAAAGTTTTTGTATGTATATATATATATATATATATATATATATATATATATATATATATATATATAATTTATATTACACATATACAATAGGCTAGAACCCACAGCACTCCTACATCTGCGGTGCCAGTGGTATTTGTGACCACACCATTTAAATAAATAAAAAATCGTACAAATTCAGCACTCCCCTAATATTAAACACTTCAAAATAAAAAAAAATTGTGGTCGCACTTTTTCTTGCACCCCTATTGTCCATATGTAATTTAAATGTTAAGAAATTCCCCAGGTGTTCATTAACTGATATGCTTGCATGTGGTTCCTGTCTCTTTAAAAGAGTGAGACAGGGCCTAAACCCATGATAGAAGCATACTGTGTATTTAATATCCAAAAGATGCCTGAGAGCAATGCTCAGATTTTTGAAAGTCAGCGTAGGGACTGACCAAATGGGAATGGCCGTGAAGTGGCTGATCAGCTTAACAAAGTATTGCAATATTTTGGAACTAACATTCCCTGAATTACAGTTTGAAGTGTTTATTATTAGGTGAGTGCTGAATTTGTATGTGTATGTATATATGTGTATGTATGTATGTATGTATGTATGTATGTGTGTGTATATGTATGTATATATTACTAGTCCCAGTGTAGTTTTACTGTGATACTTTCTGCATTGCCTGTATCTGCTGTGTGATTTCACTCTGTTTTTCCCAGCTATAACAGTCACTATATTCTGTAAAGGGCAGTAAATCAGTGGAAGCTCCTGCATCATGTAGAGCATGATCTGAGGGTTTTCCAGAGGGGTAAGCGTTGTATGATGATCTGTGTATTACTTATCATGCACCTCCCAGTCAGTCCGCAGCTTCTGCTTCTTCACAGGAGCCACCCTGGGCTGCATTCACCACCCTCCTGGGTACTCTTGTGGAACGCCTATGGGACCACTGGTACCACTAACACCACATATTGTCTCTATGGTTAATCAGCCTTGGGTGGAAAATTTGTCTAACCAACTGCAGCAATTAAATCAGTCTCTGGTTAGACAGGTCACTCCCGCACTATCCACAAACATCTGATGTTTCATCTGAAGAGGAGGGGGAGCATACGGTCCTATCAGACACTGAATTCTGTGTTACTGATGAGGATTCTCCCTTGCAAATTAATGTCCCTTCCTTGGTGGTTGCTCTTAAGCATATCCTACAAATCACTAATGATGAGGATTCCACTACTGTGGCAAAGAAAACCGATAAGTTTAAACAGCAGAAGGTGGTCAAAACAATTACCCCATTCTGATCATCTCGTGGACATCAGGCGGGAACCCTGGTCTAACACAAGGAAGATATTCCCTCTGCCTAAATGGGCCTTGGCTCGCTATCATCCCCCTGCAGAGTTGTGTGACAAATGGGAGACTCCACCGCAGTGGCGTCATCCACTCTGCCTGTCACCACTGTCACCTCACTAAAGGAAGCGTGTGGAAGGATGCCTGAAATCTATATACTCCCTTACAGGGGCTATTCATAAACCCACTATAGCTGCCTCCTAGGCCACAAAAGATATTGAGGCGTGGGTTCAGGCATTAGTGGAAGAGCTGCCCGAGGATATTTCTGACAATGCCAGACAATACCTGTCTCACATTACCACCACCGCCTATTACATTCAGGAGGCGTCCTCTGAGGCGGGAGTATTGGTAGCCAAGGCATCGACCACGTCTATCCTGGCTCGCCGCATACGGTGGTTGAGGTCGTGGAAAGTGGACTGAGAATGCTGATTTAGATACAGGAATGAAAGCTATAGCTTAAACACACCTTAAATACACTTTACCGTGGAGCCGCTGCGGCCGCTATACTTAATACACACTCTACGTACTTTTTACGCTATTAGCGTAAAGAGTCCCGTACTGCGTACGGACCTTGCGTACAAACGCCGCGCTGACGGTACAAAGTACACACAGCGCGTACACACCCAATGAATACACTTTAAACCTTATACAGCAATGCAATGCGATACTAATACACTTTAAACCTTAACAGGGAAAGAAAGACACGACACCAGTCTGTAGTTAAACCACTGGGTTCCGACACCACAGCGTATTATTGCTGAAAGGGGGTTACAATACAAACAATACAATACAACAGAATAATGGCTACATTCAATGGTACATACGTGATTGGATTCGCCGCGCTACCCGGTCCGGTCCTCGGTCATCTAATAGATAACTTTGTGAGTCTTGTGTCTGACCAGGCCTGCAGCAGGCTCTCTTTATACAATTCATCCAAAACGTAGCACAATGGATACTGTAATCTCTTTGTCCACTGGACACAGGGATGGTCATTTACAGTACAGGAGAGGTCATAGGTCGGTTTGAATAGGTGGGCGATGTCTGTTCCAACTGCTCTTGTGGGTGGTCTCCTCTGGATTCCCGCCGCATACATATTGTACAGTAAATACAGTTTATATCTATATTCTGCTCCTGCACATAACTATCCGCAGGAACATGCGATCTTTCTCAAACCAACACCGGAATGTTACCCTTAAAATACCCTACAGCTGGATACCAAACACCACCTTATAACCTTGTTCTGTCCCCTCCTATCCTGTAAAGGTGAATCCCTTTGTTCTATTACCATTTAAACTGCTGTAACTTGCTGCTGTAGTGCAGGGAGACTATGTGTACATTGTGCACTATTTGGATTAAATATGTAATGTGTTTTGATAGCTTTCCATGCGTTCACAAACTCTACCGTAAATACCCATACCACGCTATAATGCGCAGGACCGCGGGAGCGACCATACGCAAATTGCGGATATGTGCACGCACGGCAGAATAAGTACGCGCACGGAGGCCATCTGTGTGTAGTTTGTACGTAATGTATGTACTGCAATATTTTTCGACTTTGACAGGACCTAGACTACAAAAAGACCTTGAAGGTACTCCCCTTCACTGGGGACATTTTCCCTGGGGGAAGACCTAAATAAAATTGTGTCTGAATTAGCAGCCCCTAAGACAGCTTTTCTCCCAACTACTAATCCTTCTGCACAGAAGGCAAAAGAGGTACCACTTTTCGGTCCTTTCGGCCTCAAGGGAAAGCAAAAGGTCAGGCATACCCGAGACAGTCTCGTGCTCCCCAAAGCCAAACAATCCTGGGCAGCCAGTCACCTGCTTCAAAACATGACAAGCATGCTGCATGATGGGGCGGGCCTCCCCCCTGGGGGCCCTCAGGGTGGGATGCCGACTTCTACAGTTCGCCCAGGTCTGGTTAAAGACCACTTCAGATGCATGGGTACTGCAAGTTGTCTCACGGGTACGCTGTCTCCTTCAAGAGACATCCCTCTCGACTAGTTCTGTACCACAGCTTTCCCTTCAGATCCGGTGAAGATGCAAGCTCTACAAATGGTTGCGAGTTCTCTCCTGAGTGCAGGCGTGATTGTGCCGGTACCTCAGTCCCAGAGAGGCAGAGGTTACTACTCGACCCTGTTTCTGGTCCTGAAACCCAATGGGTCGTTCCGGCCAATACTCAACCTTAAATCTCTGGACAACTTTGTGAGAGTGTCCAGGTTTCGTATGGAAACTCTTAAATATGCTGGCTATGGAACCCGGAGACTATATGGTATCCCTGGATATACAGGATTCATATCTGCATATTCCTATTGCCATGTCGTATCAGCAGTTCCTGCGGTTTGCTATTAACAACTCTCCCTACCAATTCCAGGCTCTGCCATTTGGACTGGCTACGGGTCCCTTGGATCTTCACCAAGGTCATGGACGTGATGATGGCACATCTCTGTCACCAGGGAATCAGAATCCTGCCGTACTTGGACGACCTGCTGATTCTGGCAAATTCCCACAAGGTCATCCTCAGTCATCTGCAACTGACTGTCACCTTCCTGCAAGCCCATGGGTGGCTAATTAATTGGAAGAAGTCCTTGCTGGTCTCAGCTCAGAGCATGGTACACTTGGGGGCACTCTTGGACACACACAGTCAAAGACTGTTTCTGTCTCCAGAGAGTCCTGAAGTTCAGGACAGGATAAGATGCTTCCTTCGTCACCCCAGAGTGTCGATACACTCTGCGATGCAATTGTAAGAGGATGGTGGTGTACCTTGGGCGCCTACCCTTTCTGTGGTCTTATGAGAGGGCCAAAACAATGGTCACCTTATAACATGGGTAGATGTATATGTGCAAGTGTGATTTGAAAACTGATAACGTAAAGTGTTGTATAAAATGAACACATATTTAATACACAATTACATATAAAACAACTTATAAAAGCGTATCAATAAGGTAAGCTAGGAGCCGCAGGTGTTAAATAGGGCAGGGTGGTCCAAGCTTCACCCTGCTTAGGCTCCTAAGCTTAATAATGGGTCAGTGTCCCCGGATGGATGACGATACTCGTACAGTTTTGTTCAAACAAAGCAGAAACGTACCAGTGAGGTAGCTGAGGAGCCGCAGGTGTTGTAATAAGCAGGGTGATCCAGACTTCACCCTGCTCTGGCTCCCAAGTTTACCACAGGTCGGTGTCAGATGGATGAACAATCTGTATTCCTTCTTTGGTCCAATAGCCGTAGATCCAATAGCCAACGCGTTTCGAGATATGCAATCTCTTCTTCAGGGCTTGATGGTTCCTTCCTTCTTCAAACTTGGCTTTTAAAGATGGTGGAGGATTAATTCCAGGTCATGGGTCACTGGGACCGGAAGTACATGGATGGAGTCCCAAAAGGGTTTATAAACCAATTAAAATAGCCTATTAATGATGTGGTGGCAGTACTAGTTGGGATGTTGATCATAAATAAAGAGATAGGGACTGTGTATTAGACAGAAAGTCCGGTTAGGCAACCGGAAGTGAGTTGCGCCGGAAGTCTATAACCGGAAGTGACGCGTCGTCCCGCATCACTATATATGCAATTGCAGGGTTACCCGCGGTCAGCGGCTGAAGAGACCTTTCTGTGGCAGGAGTCACGGGGGTCTCTGCATTCGGGGAAAGGGGTCCCATGTGTAAACATGGGACCCCTTTCAGTCCGCCTGGTCCGGATGTTCGTTTTTCTTTTTTTTTGCCAAGTACGTGGATTATAATCTGGACACTGGATCATGTGAGTATAATTTTCTTTACAGGTACCCCGGATTGTCGGAGACATTGGAGACGTGCCAGTCGGCGGGTCAACATAGGTAAGTATGTGTGTGTCGGCAGGTGTGAAATAAAGTTTTACTTTCACGGTGTGTGTCTCCTGTTTTTATTTGGGTATTTTTTCCCCAGTAGAACTACAGGTACCAGCGGGCCCGTTTTTCTCCCGCATGCTGGTACTTGTGGTTCTCCAAGTACCAGCTTGCGGGGGAGGCTTGCTGGGACTTGTAGTACTACTGGAAAAACCAATATTCTTTCATTTTTTCAAAAGGCTATCAGCCCCCCATCCGCAGCCCTTGGATGGGGGGGGGACAGCCTCGGGCTTCACCCCTGGCCCTTGGGTGGCTGGAGGGGGGGACCTCTTGATTGAAGGGGTCCCCACTCCTCCAGGGTACCCCGGCCAGGGGTGACTAGTTGCATATTTAATGCAACGGCCGCAGGGCGCTGTATAAAGTGACCCCCGGCTGTGGCATTATCTACCCAGCTAGTGGAGCCCGATGCTGGTGTAAAAAATACGGAGGACCCCTACTCTTTGTCCCCCGTATTTTTTGCACCAGCACCAGGCGCAGAGCCCGGTGCTGGTTTTAAAAATACGGGGGATCCCCTGTCAGTTTTCCCCCCGGATTTTTAGAACCAGGACCGGCTCGAAGAGCCCGAGGCTGGTTATGCTTTTGAGGGGGGACCCCACGCAATTTTTTTTCCTGATTTTTCCCGTTTTTCCCCGTTTTTTTTAAAAATCTAATCAAAATCCGTCAAATCAGCCGTTTTTCGACAGCGGGACTGTCGAATCCGTTTTTTATTGAATATGTTGAATTCCGGCACCCACTTGCCGGAATTCGACGGTTGAATTGTGTCGAATTAAAAAACGGGCGAAAAATTGCCGCGATTCGCCGGCAATTGCATATACCCCATAGTCAGTAAGTTTCCTTCTGCATTCACTGTGAGCACCGATAAACAATTTAAAACTCCAATCATACCAGATAATAGAAAAAATATGGTGTGTATATATTCTTTTATTTTTTTGGCACATAATATGTAAAATGGGCATCTAGCAAATGTGAAAAGGCATTGGTGAAAAATGCTTCAATCTGTGAAATTTTCACGGGCGCAGATGCGAAAATACTTGGATTCACAGATCCACATGTGTTTCGCTCCTGCTGAGTTTTTTGCCTAGGCAAAAAAAAGGCACTGCTTTTGAATACGGCGAATCCCCATTTGCCCTAAAAATTAGCGAAAAGTGCAGTTTTTTCACCTAGACGAAAAAACGTCCCTAATTGAATTTCTCCTTTTAATGTGTTTTGCATAATACAGTAAGAAAATAATAGGCAGCAAAAACAAAACAAACGTTTGTATTGAGGCCTGTAATAACTAAAGATGTAAGCTCTAAAGCTGGTAATTGTAAATTTAAGCACTGTGGAAAGCAGACTTTACTTTACCTGAAATACCACTAATTATTCTACTAGGTAATTGAAAACTACCATTTGAGTCAACATTACGGCGTATGGACAATGGAGGTTGGACAGAATGTGTAGCAGTTTCTTCATGGCTTTACTCCTGATAATTATTTAGTACATGCTGGTATATAAAACAGTAATATGGTTATTTGTGCTTACCTTGGCCACAGACATTCTAGTCAGATCAGATCATAGCAATGTTAGTGGCCTGTGAATAGTTTGACCATTTGGAGAGACACATTTCACAGATCCAATCACATTCAAATAATAAAATAACCAAACCAAAAAATTATAAAATCAGGTGCAATATAAAATTGTCTAATACAGTTAATTAAAACTGATAATCCTTTTAAGCATAAGCAGATTGATTCTGCTCCCAAAAGGCAACTCTGATTTGCCTAAGAAACAAATAATATTTAACATAAATGTGTATCGCCAAATAGTGCGCATGACTAAACCAGTATTCCAAACAATTAAGATCAATTTAACATATATAAAAAAAACATCAAAATAAATCAAGAGTTGTACAATCTCCTTAGAACACAAACAAATATAATTGTAAGACAATTGTACCCCAATCAGGAAGGAATAATTCCCGGCGAGTTTATACTTGTCTAAACAGGGTCCGGGGGGAGAGGGGAGATGGTTAGGTTTACGCTGTGGCCCGGAGAGGTTAGGGTTAGGCTGTGGGGAGGGGGCTTAATATTATGCTCAGCCCACCCCCCTAACTTCTCACTGTGTGAAATACTCTAGCCGCAGGCTAGTATCACCCGTAATCTTATCCAGTCGGTATCTTGTGGTGAAGGAGAGATGGCTCCTTTGTGTTGGAGAGGAGGGAGGGTGCAACCACTTTTTCAGCACTGCCAGAAGCCAACAAATTGCAGGACAGGCAATACTCACCAGAGAATCACGGAGGAGTCCAACGGTGTGACACTTACGCGTTTCTGTGCCCCTGTTAATCGGTGCTTTCTTCTAAAGGGATTTCAGAGAAAGAGACTTTTTACAATTATATTTATACAAGCTTGTGTTCTAAGGAGATTGTCCAACTCTGAATATATTTTACTATTTTTATATATGTTGCTGAAATGTATTATTAAATTGATCTTAATTGGTTTAATACTGGTTCTCTGCATGAGCTCTCTTTGGTGATACTCCGTTATCACGCTTTGATAAGATATATGCAGTGGGTATAGTTCAAATATGTTTCAATACCACTTAACTATTTGCCTAGCATGGTCGCATTATTTGCGACCACACCAGGCAGTACGATATCTTATCTGGTTGCAAATTATGTGACCAGTCAGATATGCAGAGTAGCTGACTGCCAGAAGATAATCTTCTAGCAGCCACCACTCAGAGGGACCTCTGCCTCCATGCACCTTCCCCCACAGTGCCTGCCGTGCTGTCGATCACCAGCAGCACTCTGCATAATTGCCACATATTTTGGGAACAGCTGCTCCCTGCACTAAGAGTAAGGTTCTTGGCACATATTTGGCCAAAACTGTGTGCCTATTAACCATGTGAAGGTGAGCCCCATCAGATGGGTCCCTAAAATCCACAATACTACCACATTATATCAATTTATCAAGGGTGTACCTATAATAGTACCAATTCTATTATGTAGACAGCAATGTAGGAACCAGTGCTGATTATTTTCATACTGGTTTTCTCTAACGTCCTAGTGGATGCTGGGGACTCCGTAAGGACCATGGTGAATAGACGGGCTCCGCAGGAGACTGGGCACTCTAAAGAAAGATTTAGTTCTACCTGGTGTGCACTGGCTCCTCCCTCTATGCCCTTCCTCCAGACCTCAGTTAGAATCTGTGCCCGGCCAGAGCTGGGTGCTTTTAGTAGGTTTTCCTGAGCTTGCTAAGAAGAAAGTATTTTAGTTTAGGTTTTTTATTTTCAGAGAGCTTCTGCTGGCAACAGACTCTCTGCTACGTGGGACTGAGGGGAGAGAAGCAAACCTACTAACTGCGGCTAGGTTGCGCTTCTTAGGCTACTGGACACCATTAGCTCCAGAGGGATCGAACACAGGTACCTAACCTTGATCGTCCGTTCCCGGAGCCGCGCCGCCGTCCCCCTCGCAGAGCCAGAAGTACAGAAGCATGAAGACATCGAAATTGGCGGCAGAAGACTCCTGTCTTCACTTAAGGTAGCGTACAGCACTGCAGCTGTGCACCATTGCTCACGCAGCACACCCACACACTCCGGTCACTGTAGGGTGCAGGGGGGGGGGGGGGCGCCCTGGGCAGCAATTAAGGTACCTTTTGGCAAAATAATGCATATATCCAGTCAGGCACTGGATATATGTTCGAGCCCCCGACATTTTTTACACATAGAAGCGGGACAGAAGCCCGCCGCTGAGGGGGCGGGGCCTTCTTCCTCAGCACACCAGCGCCATTTTCTCTTCACAGCTCCGCTGGAAAGACGCTCCCCAGGCTCTCCCCTGCAGTATCCAGGTGCAAGAAGGGTAAAAAAGAGAGGGGGGGCACATAAATTTAGGCGCAAAACGATCACAAACAGCAGCTACTGGGTAATCACTAAGTTACAGTGTAATCCCTGGGTTATATAGCGCTGGGGTGTGTGCTGGCATACTCTCTCTCTGTCTCCCCAAAAGCCTTTGTGGGGTCCTGTCCTCAGTCAGAGCATTCCCTGTGTGTGTGCGGTGTGTCGGTACGTCAGTGTCGACATGTTTGATGAAGGATATGTGGAGGCAGAACAAGTGCAGATGAATGAGGTGTCACCGCCGACGGTGCTGACACCTGATTGGATGGATATGTGGAAGGTGTTAAATGATAATGTAAGCTCCTTGCATAACAGGTTGGATAAAGCTGTAGCCTTGGGACAGTCAGGGTCTCAACCCATGCCTGATCCTACAATGCAGAGGCCGTCAGGGTCTCACAAGCGCCCACTATCCAAGATGGTTGACACAGATGCCGACACGGAGTCTGACTCCAGTGTCGATGACGATGATGCAAAGTTGCAGCCTAAAATGACTAAAGCCATCCTCTACATGATTATAGCAATGAAGGATATATTGCACATATCAGAGGAAAACCCTGTCCCTGACAAGAGGGTTTGTATGTATGGGGAGAAAAAGCAAGAAGTGACTTTTCCCCCTTCACATGAATTAAATGAATTATGTGAAAAAGCGTGGGATTCCCCTGATAGGAAGGTAGTAATTTCCAAGAGATTACTGATGGCGTATCCTTTCCCGCCAACGGACAGGTTACGCTGGGAATCCTCCCCTAGGGTAGACAAGGCGTTGACACGCTTATCTAAGAGGGTGGCCCTGCCGTCTCAGGATACGGCCACCCTAAAGGATCCTGCGTACTCTGGTACTCTACTGAGGCCAGCAATTGCTTCGGCCTGGATGTGTAGTGCTGTAGCAGCATGGACTGATAATCTCTCGGAGGAGATAGATACCCTGGACAGGGAAACTGTTCTACTGACCCTGGGACATATCAAGGACGCTGTCCTATATATGCGCGATGCCCAGAGGGACATTTGCCTGCTGGGCTCTAGAATAAACGCAATGTCCATTTCTGCCAGAAGGGTCTTATGGACTCTGCAATGGACAGGGGATGCCGACTCTAAAAAAAAACACATGGAGGTTTTGCCTTATAAGGGTGAGGAATTATTTGGGGACGGTCTCTCGGACCTAGTTTGCACTGCTACGGCAGGGAAGTCAAATTTCTTGCCTTATGTTCCCTCACAGCCGAAGAAAGCACCGTATTACCAAATGCAGTCCTTTCGTTCGCAAAAGAGCAAGAAAGTCAGAGGGGCATCCTTTCTTGCCAGAGGCAGGGGGTAGAGGAAAAAAGCTGCACCATGCAGCTAGTTCCCAGGAACAAAAGTCCTCCCCGGCTTCCACTAAATCCACCGCATGACGCTGGGGCTCCACAGGCGGAGCCAGGAGCGGTGGGGGCGCGTCTCCGAAATTTCAGCCACCAGTGGGTTCGCTCACAGGTGGATCCTTGGGCTATACAAATTGTGTCTCAGGGATACAAGCTGGAATTCGAAGTGACGCCCCCTCACCGTTACCTAAAATTGGCCTTGCCAGCTTCCCCCATGGAAAGGGAGGTGGTGCTGGCGGCAATTCACAAGCTATACCTCCAGCAGGTGGTAGTAAAGGTTCCCCTCCTTCAACAGGGAAGGGGTTACTATTCCACTATGTTTGTGGTACCGAAACCGGACGGTTCGGTCAGACCCATCTTGAATTTAAAATCCCTGAATATTTATCTGAGGAAATTCAAGTTCAAAATGGAATCGCTCAGAGCGGTCATTGCAAGCCTGCAAGAGGGGGATTTCATGGTGTCTCTGGACATCAAGGATGCTTACTTGCATGTCCCCATTTATCCGCCTCATCAAGAGTACCTCAGGTTTGTGGTACAGGACTGTCATTACCAATTCCAGACGCTGCCGTTTGGCCTGTCCACGGCACCGAGAATATTTACCAAGGTGATGGCGAAGATGATGGTGCTCCTTCGGAAGCAAGGAGTTACAATTATCCCATACTTGGATGATCTCCTCATAAAGGCGAGGTCCAGGGAGCAGTTACAGATCAGCGTAGCACACTCTCAGGAAGTGTTGCGGCAGCACGGCTGGATTCTGAATATTCCAAAGTCGCAGCTGATCCCTACGAAGCGTCTGACCTTCCTGGGCATGATTCTGGATACAGACCAGAAGAAGGTATTTCTCCCGGAGGAGAAGGCTCAGGAGCTCGTGGCTCTGGTCAGGGACCTCCTGAAACCAAAACAGGTGTCGGTGCATCACTGCACGCGAGTCCTGGGAAAGATGGTGGCGTCATACGAAGCCATTCCCTTCGGCAGGTTCCATGCCAGGATCTTTCAGTGGGATCTGTTGGACAAGTGGTCCGGATCGCATCTTCAGATGCATCGGCTGATCACCCTGGCCCCCAGGGCCAGGGTGTCTCTTCTGTGGTGAATGCAGAGTGCTCACCTCCTCGAGGGCCGCAGGTTCGGCATACAGGACTGGGTCCTGGTGACAATGGATGCAAGCCTCCGAGGATGGGGGGCAGTTACTCAGGGAAGAAACTTCCAAGGGCTGTGGTCCAGTCAGGAGACTTGTCTGCACATAAATACCCTAGAACTAAGGGCCATATACAACGCCCTAAGCCAAGCGGAGCCTCTGCCTCGAGGCCAACCAGTGCTGATTCAGTCAGACAACATCACTGCAGTGGCCCATGTCAACCGACAGGGCGGCACAAGAAGCAGGGTGGCGATGGCAGAAGCCACCAGGATTCTTTGATGGGCGGAGAATCACGTGCAAGCACTGTCAGCAGTGTTCATTCCGGGGGTAGACAACTGGGAAGCAGACTTCCTCAGCAGACACGACCTCCACCCGGGAGAGTGGGGACTTCATCAAGAAGTCTTCACGCTGCTGTCAAATCGATGGGAACTGCCACAGGTGGACATGATGGCGTCACGCCTCAACAAAAAGCTAAACAGGTATTGCGCCAGGTCAAGGGACCCTCAGGCGATAGCTATGGACGCACTAGTAACACCATGGGTGTTCCAGTCGGTCTATGTGTTTCCTCCTCTTACTCTCATACCAAAGGTGCTGAGAATTGTAAGAAAAAGAGGAGTGAGAACAATGGGGGTCATTCCGAGTTGTTCGCTCGTTATTTTTTTCTCGCAACGGAGCGATTAGTCGCTAATGCGCTTGCGCAATGTCCGCAGTGCGACTGCGCCAAGTAAATTTGCTATGCAGTTAGGTATTTTACTCACGGCATTACGAGGTTTTTTTCTTCGTTCTGGTGATCGTAATGTGATTGACAGGAAGTGGGTGTTTCTGGGCGGAAACTGGCCGTTTTATGGGAGTGTGTGAAAAAACGCTACCGTTTCTGGGAAAAACGCGGGAGTGGCTGGAGAAACGGGGGAGTGTCTGGGCGAACGCTGGGTGTGTTTGTGACGTCAAACCAGGAACGACAAGCACTGAACTGATCGCACTGGCAGAGTAAGTCTCGAGCTACTCAGAAACTGCACAGAGAAGTCTTTTCGCAATATTGCAAATCTTTCGTTCGCAATTTTACTATGCTAAGATTCACTCCCAGTAGGCGGCGGCTTAGCGTGTGCAAAGCTGCTAAAAGCAGCTTGCGAGCGAACAACTCGGAATGAGGGCCAATATTCATTGCTCCGGATTGGCCAAGAAGGACTTGGTACCCGGAACTGCAAGAAATGCTCACAGAGGACCCATGGCCTCTGCCTCTCAGACAGGATCTGTTACAACAAGGGCCCTGTCTGTTCCAAGACTTACCGCGGCTGCGTTTGATGGCATGGCGGTTGAACGCCGGATCCTAGCGGAAAAGGGCATTCCGGATGAAGTTATTCCTACGCTGATAAAGGCTAGGAAAGACGTGACCGCAAAACATTATCACCGTATATGGCGAAAATATGTTGCTTGGTGTGAGGCCAGGAAGTCCCCTACAGAGGAATTCCAGCTGGGTCGATTCCTGCACTTCCTACAGTCAGGAGTGACTATGGGCCTAAAATTAGGATCCATAAAGGTCCAGATTTCGGCCCTATCCATTTTCTTTCAAAAGGAACTGGCTTCACTGCCTGAGGTTCAGACTTTTGTTAAGGGAGTGCTGCATAGTTAGCCCCCTTTTGTGCCACCAGTGGCACCTTGGGATCTTAACGTGGTCTTGGGTTTCCTGAAATCCCACTGGTTTGAGCCACTTAAGACCGTGGAGCTAAAGTATCTCACATGGAAAGTGGTCATGCTGTTGGCCTTAGCGTCGGCTAGGCGTGTGTCAGAATTGGCGGCCTTGTCATGTAAAAGCCCCTATCTGGTTTTTCATATGGACAGGGCAGAATTGAGGACTTGTCCGCAATTTCTACCAAAGGTTGTGTCTTCGTTTCATTTGAACCAACCTATTGTGGTGCCTGCGGCTACTCGTGACTTGGAGGATTCCAAGTTGCTGGACGTGGTCAGGGCTTTGAAGATTTATGTTAACAGAACGGCGGGAGTCAGGAAGACTGACTCACTGTTTATCCTGTATGCATCCAACAAGCTGGGTGCTCCTGCTTCAAAGCAAACTATTGCGCGCTGGATCTGTAACACGATTCAGCAGGCTCATTCTGCGGCAGGATTGCCGCATCCGAAATCAGTGAAAGCCCATTCCACAAGGAAGGTGGGCTCTTCTTGGGCGGCTGCCCGAGGGGTCTCTGCATTACAGCTTTGCCGAGCTGCTACTTGGTCGGGTTCAAACACTTTTGCAAAATTCTACAAGTTTGATACCCTGGCTGAGGAGGACCTTGTGTTTGGCCATTCGGTGCTGCAGAGTCATCCGCACTCTCCCGCCTGTTTGGAGGCTTTGGTATAATCCCCATGGTCCTTACGGAGTCCCCAGCATCCACTAGGACGTTAGAGAAAATAAGATTTTACTCACCGGTAAATCTATTTCTCGTAGTCCGTAGTGGATGCTGGGCGCCCGTCCCAAGTGCGGACTTTTTCTGCAATACGTGTATTTAGTTATTGCTTAATAAAGGGTTATGTTATATTGGCATCCTTTGGTTGATGCTATGTTGTTTGTTCATACTGTTAACTGGGTAAGGTTATCACAAGTTATACGGTGTGGCTGGTATGAGTCTTACCCTGGATTCCAAAATCCTTTCCTTGTAATGTCAGCTCTTCCGGGCACAGTTTCCTTAACTGAGGTCTGGAGGAGGGGCATAGAGGGAGGAGCCAGTGCACACCAGGTAGTACTAAATCTTTCTTTAGAGTGCCCAGTCTCCTACGGAGCCCGTCTATTCCCCATGGTCCTTACGGAGTCCCCAGCATCCACTACGGACTACGAGAAATAGATTTACCGTTGAGTAAAATCTTATTTTTTTTATTTAGTGCTCACAAGAGTGGGTAGTAGATTACTTTCAACAGTGCCTTCCTTGACTTCTTCCTATGACCGTGGAATATGCATTTATCTGTTTTCTTTGACACTGTATATAACGCGTGCTCCACACGCTTACTCTGCCTTAAATATAGGTGGGGGCAGTGATTTCCTTATGGATTTATCTGCTATGGTTAAAAAAATAAACGGAAAAAAAAAATTCTGTATAAATGCAGTATGTTCACCATGCATACTTTACATTCTTGTTGGACGACTTTAAAATGCGTTTTGAGCAGTTTTTGATTCACTGTAAAAGAATCTAAAATCACTGGGCTGCACCAAGGTTACAGTATCCTTAATATGACTGCTATTTTAATAACCTAATATAATTTTCCCCAAGCAGTCAACAGGGTGTTCCCTTCATCATCGTGTGACTAAGACATTAATTAGAATTTCTGTGATGTTATTTCTATTTGCATAGCTGAAAGCCTGTGCAGGAAGGACCAGAGGCTCAGCTGGCCACGCTAATGAATATTTTCTTACTGGTAGAGTAACCTTGGAGAAAGGCAAGCTTTAGAGACAAGCTGTTCCGTACATACTCCCTGTAATAAAACAATATTGTTCCAGCTCGTGGGAATACGCTTACCTAGGAATGCAGCATAGCTGCTGTTTGTCTTATCCCAAGCAAAATATTTGCAATGGCATTGTAACTGCCGCCTTTGTTATTTCACTTATTTTTAAAGCTTATTAGGCACTTTATTGTTTGGTTAAAAATGGCATCTATTTGAGTGTTTTGCATCTTCTCTGAGAACTATAAGAAATGTTACCCTTATTTTTTGGCAGGTTATACTAGCGTGTCCAGTCGTGTTTTATTAATTTATAGGTCTAGGATCTTTCTATGTGTTCCTGTTTTGATTACATGTGCAGGGATGTTTTTCTTGCAATAATTCGATGTTCAGTTAAGTAATGTATTATTTAATTTCTCTTTAATCATGGCTGGGGAACACTGAACCATAGGGTTACGAATGGGACCATAGGAGTTGCCACTTAACTGTAACTCTTAGAAGCGTAAGCTCCTCCTCTCTGCAACCTGAGCTACCAGTGCGAATTATGTGACCATTTGGACCATGGACTGGAGCGCTGTGGTCTTTTTGAGGGTCTCTGCAGCTACTCCTCACACAGCGGTGGGTTGGGGGGCCCTATACTGTGGGAAGAGGGTGCGTGGACTGTGGATGCTGCCCTCCCATATTGGTCTGCTTGCTGGGTGCTGCGTAGGATGCTGGCAACCACCATTGAAGGACTGCTCAGCACCTGGACTCTTCAGCATTGCTGTCTGCAAGGTGCCTGATAGTCTCCCTAAGCGCCTGTCCTCTGTGGCAGTTGGTGGTGGCCTGCTGGACGGCTGTTTACCTTCCTATTACTTATTGCTGCTAATTGATTATTTATTTCCTGTGAAATCTTTGCCTCAGTCAACCTGTATTTGTTTTGTTTATGCTTGTTTCCCGTTTTAAATCTGAGTGTCAGGGGTCATTTTACCATGGTTCACATTTCGGTCCCTCGCGGGTCTATGACAGACAGGGCAAAGTCTAGGGGGGGGGGGGGGGGTCACAATTCGCCAGAGGCGGCAGGTTCTGCGGCAAACTGTTGTTTTTCTGGGGCCAACAGATGCTCGGGAGCCAAGGCTCCTGTGAAGCCTAACACCTGTATGGGTCTTACCACATCCAGTCCAGTCAGGGTTAGGTGGACGCCTGCTCCAGTTCAGGGACTGGTGGGGGGGAGTTGTCTTCCAGGGTTACATAGTGCACCTCAAGGGTCCTCCACCACAATGTTTTTTACGCCGCCACATCCCTGGGATTTTTCTCAGGGATGCGGAGAAGACAGTGGTTAGGCTAGGATTTAACTTCTCTGCTTTCAGAGGGAGTAATTGCATGGCGCTGGAACGGAAACTGGAATTCTACTCCAACCTATGCTTTCTTTGGAAGCCGAATTACTCCTTTCAACCGATTTGTAAATCTTTGTGCCTTAAACACTAGGTTTTGTGTGGATCATTTTTGGATGGAATCTCTCTGATCGGTGATCAATGGCATGGAGGCCAACACATTTTTGGCCTCTCCCGATGTTAGGGACGCAATGTCATAAAGCTGCTGGGCACAATGGTCTCCACCTTCGAGACGATTCAGTATGCAAATTTCCACTCAAGGGAACTCCAGTAGGAGATACTTCAGAATTGGTATGGGTGTACGAAGTCCCTCTCATCTCGGCTTCTAGTTCAGTCTTCATGCACTTATCAATCTCTCCTTTTGCGGATGTTTGTGATCATCTGCTCCAGGGTCTCTCCAAATTGGGTAATTGTGACCACGGACGCGAGTCTCCTTGGTTGGGTTACTTTGTGATTACATGTAAGGCTCCAAGGCCTTTGGTCACCATTGGAGATATCTTTTCAAGTCAATGTGCAATAGCTCTGAACCATCTTTCTGGCTCTCTTGGGGGCCCAGTCCATCCTGCTGGCCAGGGCGGATTCAGTTGGACCACGACACTGGCATATTTAAATCATCACAGAGGCACCGAGAGTGAGGGAGCAATGGCGTAGGTGGTCAAAATACTTTCTTTTCTAGGTAGAGGTGCTTGTTCTGACACCCTCAGTGGTGGTAAAACTGGGAGTGGAAAATATAAATTGGAAGCAGATTTACTAAGCATAATCATGTTTCTCCCAGGGGAGTGGTTGCTCCATCCAGAGGTCTTCCAGTTGTTAGTTCACAAGTGCGGCCTTCCTGAAGTGAATCTCATGGCCTCTCATCACAACTTCAAGGTTCCACAGTCTTGTGCATGGTCCAGTGACCTGATGGCTTTTGCAGTGGATGCCATGACGGTTCTATGGGACATTCATCTGGCATATCTCTTTTACCCTGATCCCAATTGTTGCCTCTGGTGTTCAAGCAGATCAAGGATCAGCGGGTGACTGAGAATATCAGCATACCAGGACCTGTGCAACCAGTCCAGAAACCACCAGGATTACAAATTGTCTGTATATCCAAGGTGGCATCTGCCCCTACAGCCAGATCTGCTGCTACAGGGTCCTTTCCTACATGAGGACCTTCCTTCATTGATTTTAACGGCCTGGGTAAAGGTTTTTCTTTCTCAGTGGTCCGTACTATGTTGCAGGCCCGGAAACCAGTTTCCTCACGAAATTACCACAGAGTGTGGAAGATCTATATTTTGTGGTGTGAACAGCAGTGGGTTCATACCTCCCAATTTTTGTCACTCTTGTTACTTGGCCTACTGCAGGGGGGTTTGGAGGCCGGTTTAAAGCTTTGTTCTTTGAAAGTGAGGATTTCTGCTCTATCGATTTTTATTTTCAGCAACGTCTGGCCCTTCTGCATGTTCAGACCTATTTAGAAGGTGTGTTAAGTGTTCAACCACTGTGGTGTTTGCTGGTAGTTCTGTGTGATCTCTCGTCTCTCAAGCAAGCTCCATTTGATCCTTTGGAATCAGTAGACCTTCACTTTGTTACTTGGATGCTGGTTTTTCTTATGGCCATTGCCTCATCCTCGCGTGTTTCAGAGTTGGGGACTTTGTCTTGCAGGCTACCATTCCTCAATATTCTATGACTATAGGTCGGTTCTCCATAGAGTTCCTACATTCTAACCGAAGAATGTTTCGGCTTTCCTTTTTCCAAGGACGGGGATGATCTGGCTCTGATTAGACTTGTCTGAGCTCCGCGAATTTACTTGCACAAGGCTTCTGTCTGATGCACAGATTCTCTGCTTGTTCTTTATGATGCACAGAAACGTGGTTGGATGGCTACAAAGCAGACCATTGCGCTTTGGATCCACTAGACCATCACTCGGGCCTATTCTAGTGTGGAGCAGGCACCAGATCTGGTGTTGGCACATCCCACCAGGGCTGTGGCGACCTTCTGGGTGGCACGACATGTGGCTTCGACGGAACAAGTCTGACATGCAGCTACTTGGTCCTCTGTCCTTACATTTGCTTTTATTTGCCTCAGGCGTTGACCACTTTGGGCATTCAGTTATCCGGTCAAGCAGCATGAGCATTCCCTCCCCTGTGGGCAGCTGTTGAAAGTCCCATTGTCCAATGTCCCCAAGCCATGATGAAAAAGAAAAAAAATTTTGGCTACTTACTATTGAAACTTTTTCTGTGAATCAGTCTGTGGGACACTGCATTCCTTCATGCGGTGATTGTTTTGACTTTTGTTTTCCTGCAGTTCTGTTTGTTTCCAACAGATTCACTGGGTTACTGCTTCTCCTTTCCTGTTAAAGTTGTACATCCAGCTAGGGAGTGGCAGAGGGGCTTCTTAAAGTTACAGTTTTAGTTTAAGTGCTAACGCCTGTGTTTCCTATCGCAACCCCATGTTCCAGTGTCCCCCAACCTGATTCAGAGAGAGAGTCAATGATAAGTAACCAAAAATCCCCTTTATAATTGTTGTATGTGCTGCCTGCAGCTCTGTTCTGTCTGTTGCTGTAGCAGCTGCATGGGTTTAGTGATCTTTGGAGGCTTGGCTGCAGGAGACTGTTGATTGGCTCCAGTTCCCTTTATCTCCTGAATCCGTCTTGCACTGCTTGCTGGTCATAGAGCTTAGCTGCAGTGGGAGCTCTTGTCCCTTGGTATCAGGGCCTAGCTCTTTTGGTGTACGGTCTTCCGCATAATCCCTGTTGTTTGTTCTTGCAACCAGTCCTTTTGTTTGTGTCCCTGTTTCATGTGCTGTCTGTAGGAGTACATTGTATCAATCATCTCCTAACAGTAGTGTTGCTCCTTTATGTAGGTTTGTGCAGTTGCCAGGAGTAACATCCACTGGCCTGGAACATTCTGTGTTATTTGTGTATCTGTTCTGCTCTCCCTGTCTGAACTCTATTGTCATTCACTTTTGTTGTTGCCAGTAACTACTACTGCTGGTTCAGAGCATTCCTTGTTATTTATGTACCAGCTGATACATGTACCTTATCTGTGTCTTTAGTTAGATTACACTGTCTGTTAGTCTGTTATTGCTCCTCCCAGTCCGGAGGCAGCATCCCGGTTCGGGATTCTATTGTTTATCTCTTCTCAGTCTTTACCTCCTCCCAGTTTCCCCCCCCCCCCCCATCCGCCCCCCCCCCCCCCCCACTTATACCTCAGTCTCTGCCCTGTCTCCATAGTTTGCCTACTCTTAAGGGGGGTACTCACGGAGCGATATTCTAAGCAATCTGACTAGATTGCTTAGAATATCAGCATGATCGCTCCGTGTGTAGCCCCCTCAGCGATATCGATGCGCGGCCCCGCACATCGCTATCGCTGCTGCTAGATTGGCCTGCAGGCCAATCTAGCGGGTCGCTCTGGGTGAAGTGAGCGCCCCCATCTTCCCCCGCACGCTCAGCACAGATCGCGCTGTGCTGAGCGGCAGGAGAGATGTGTGCTGAGCGGTTCGCTCAGCACACATGTCTCCTTAATCGGCCCGTGGGTACTGGGCTTTAGCCCTGTCTTCCTCTGCTCTGCTCTGTATTGTATTGGTCCTCGTTCCCACTGGCATTGATTCAGGTTACTCAGGGGTTGAGCTCATACTACGCCAGTGGCGTAAGTCCTGGTGGGCATCCTGGTTCCAGTAGGCGCATCAAGCCTTATGGGAAAAACAGCTCATATAAGCATGAAGACCTGCTGGTAGGTTCTAGGGCCACTGCCAGAAGACCTTCAGGAGACGCAGATAATTCGTAGAAGAAGATCCTCCAGTTATAACAATAATATGAAAGGAGTGTAAAATCTGCACCATGTTAAAAGAAAATGTCTTTTGAATGTAATTTTATTAATGGGATGAAATAAGTATTTAAAAAATAAAAAAAGAACTCTGGTATATTTCTTTGTATAAAATATAGAACTAGCATAACAACAGAAATTTAACAAATTAAGACTTGCCAAATGCATCAAAATTATACACATGCACAATTTTGTTGCACTTTGAGTCGAATTGGATGGTCCTGCATGTATCCGTCACTACACATTCAACTTTTTTGGAGGTGATCTATCTACATAAATCTGAGGCAAAAATGTTGAATTATTTTAAAAGGATGCCATCAAGAGCGACTACTTTCTGTATGCTATGCTTTCACATTGTTTTCTATTTTCTTTTTAGCTTATGCTTTGACACATCCTGGCTTTTGCCCCATGTTTGTTCTGCCATTATTCTGGACAACACACATCGTTTTATGGTTGGTTGACTTTTAATGGGACGGAACAATAATAACAAAAATCTCTGTTCTTCTTTTACAGGTTCTGTGGCATCTCGATATTTTTCGCCGGAGCTTCCGACAACTAACCACGCACAAATGTATGGGTGACTCCTGCATATTTTGTGCACTAAAGGTAGGACATGACATGCTAAAAATTCTTTCTGCAGAATATCTGATCAAACATATATAGTCATTGTGTCATTACCCAGTAATTACGAGTTACAATAACTTCCAAAGATAATATTTTTGTCCCACAAACTTGTGGCTTTTCTTGCTTGCTACTAAAATTTAAAAAGTTCGTCCATAATCTGTTTTTTTGTTAGTTTTTTCTCTTTTTCTGTGCTGCGTTAGTGAAGATTAAAAAAAAAAATGAAAAAATGTACAGGCCCAGATTGAACGGGTATGGGACTCAGGGTCGACACTGTCTAGGTCAACACACATTAGGTCGACGCCTATTGGTTGACAGTGAGTAGGTCGGCACAGGAAATAGGTCGACACTGCCATTAAGTCGATATGGAAAAAGGTCAACATGAGTTTGTTGTTTATAGTGCACCGTGTCCCCTCGCATGGCTCGCTTCACTCGCCATGATTCGGGCAAGTTGCCTCGCTCCGCTACCGCTGTGATCGGCACAGGTAACTGTTCCCAATTGTAGTTCACGTGGATCGTAAAGTATGAAAAATTTTAAAAAACTGAAAAAAAATTAGAAAAACTAATTTCGACATTTTTCAACGTCGACCTTGTTTATGTTGACCTAATTTCCTGTGTTAACCTACTGACTGTCGACCAATAGATGTCGACCTAGAGTCCGAATACCGATTGAACAGCCTGCCTACATTACGGAAAATAGTGATATTTCAACGATTTAGATGGTAGACTTTAAAACAGCAAGGCAAAACTTTTTTTTTTGTCTTTAAAAATAAATAAATAGCTTTTTTAAATGCATAAGGCAGGATGTAATGGCATCCGTGTTTGCCGGAGGTGCAGGACGTCAGCCGAAGTCTGACATTTTTCTTAAAGTGGCAGTCATTTACAAGGTATGGTTTTGCCTTTTAAATGACTATTGCTTTAACAAAAAAAACAAAAAAAATTTCAAGTTCAGCCGGCATCCTGCACCTCTGGCAAACTAGGACACCATTACATCACACCTATAGGCTTTGTTGCCAAATTTTTGTTGCTGTTCGCAAATTTAAAGTATTAGATTTGAACCAAAATTTGTGTCAATATTAAGCTATGGGTGCAGTTCAATTAAATACGATATTGAATAGTACTGACAATGATTAGTGCCCCAAACTATTGAAATAGCTGTATGGCACCCACCACTTAAATTAAGAGATGCAGGTTACTGCTACTAAAGAACTAGGTGATTCAGCGCGCCCTATGGGTGCTCTTCACACCGTCTGAAGGGGCTACGCCCCCTTAACCCTTGCACGCCCTTGTGGCGTGCAATATTTGTGTTATATGGAGTGTTACCTCCAATCATAATTGTGTGAGTGGTTAAATATTGCATGGACAAAGGGCGTGCGATGGTTAAGGGGTCGTAGCCCCTTGCAACGGCGTGAACAACACACACAGGGCCTGATGAATCACCTAGTAGGTGCTGTGTTTGGGGGAGTGGTGGGTGCGGGGAAGACGTGAATGGGGGAGGGGGTCCGGGGTGTCGCTGGTGGGGCAGGGGGTGGTTGTGGGGGTGCCGTGGGTGGGGGAGGGGCTGGTGCGGTGGTGCCACGGGTGGGGGCCCAGAGCCACCGTGGTTGGGGGAGAGGCGGGTGGGGGAGGGGGTCCGGAGCCAACGCAGGTGGTGGAGGGGTGTGTGTGGGGGTGCTGTGGATGGGGCCCGGAGGTACCGCGAGTGGGGGAGAGGCGGGTAATGCTTCTACTGCTTTTCCTCCTGTAAGCTGCTGTCCTCCCATTGGCAGTGGCTCTCCCAGAGACTCGCACTGCAGCCAAGCAGCCAGTCACTATTGTTAGCGCCGGTGTCCCAACGCGCCACATTACGGGGAAGAAGATTTACCCTACAGCTCCCAGCAGGCCTTAGCGCCGGAATGCTTCGGCGCTAAGGTCTGCTTTGAGCTGTAGTTTATTTATTCAGAGACTTGCTGCAGATGCAGTGGCATACCCTCCAACTGTACCTTTTTGGCAGGTACAGTACCTTTTTTTTTTTTTTTTTGTCTGTACCGAGTTTTGGCTCTCCAAACTTTCATTGAAAGTATAGGAAAAGGGACGTGGCCACGCCACTTTACCCATGGCCACGCCCCCTTTTCTAATTTGTACCGATTTTTATGTGTAAATTGTTGGAGGGTATGTTGCTGCAGATGCAGTGGGCCTATTTTGGGCTGTGGACCTGGACAGCCCCATTGTTAGTCCTACTCTGGGAACACACAGCAGCCAAAGGGCAGAGCCTCCCATTGGATGTGACCTGTATGGGAGGGCGTTTCTAGCCCAATCAGTTGTGGACTGGGTGTGATAGACCTGCTGCTAACCCAATGAGAGCTCCTAGCCACGCCCAGCGTTATCCACACAGTGACAGAGTGACAGATCTGGCCTATTATATAGGAGATGCCGTTTATTTGCGGTAAACGTCAATCTCTGACTAAAGTGGCCAGCACGATGCTGTTAGCAGCGAGCCCGCAACGTAAATCGCTGCACTAGTTTTGTCGGATTTCCGCTCACATTTCAGGAGAGTGCGAGCGGAAATCCACTAGTTGCAAGATTACAGCGCAGCTAACTGAATAGTTCCAACATCGCTCTGAATTGAATTTCACACGGTTAATCCTATTTCTCTGACGTCCTAGTGGATGCTGGGAACTCCGTAAGGACCATGGGGAATAGCGGCTCCGCAGGAGACTGGGCACAACTAAAGAAAGCTTTAGGACTACCTGGTGTGCACTGGCTCCTCCCTCTATGACCCTCCTCCAGACCTCAGTTAGAATCTTGTGCCCGGCTGAGCTGGATGCACACTAGGGGCTCTCCTGAGCTCCTAGAAAAAGAAAGTTTATTTTAGGTTTTTTTATTTTCAGTGAGATCTGCTGGCAACAGACTCACTGCTACGAGGGACTAAGGGGAGAAGAAGCGAACCTACCTGCTTGCAGCTAGCTTGGGCTTCTAGGCTACTGGACACCATTAGCTCCAGAGGGATCGAACACAGGCCCAGCCTCGGTCGTCCGGTCCCGGAGCCGCGCCGCCGTCCCCCTTACAGAGCCAGAAGCAAGAAGAGGGTCCTGGAAATCGGCAGCAGTAGACTTCGGTCTTCATCAAGGTAGCGCACAGCACTGCAGCTGTGCGCCATTGCTTCCCATGCACACCTCACACTCCGGTCACTGATGGGTGCAGGGCGCTGGGTGGGGGGCGCCCTGGGCTGCAATATTGAGTACCTTGGCTGGCAAATAACACATAATATAGTCATAGAGACTATATATGTGTTAAATACCCCTGCCAGATATACATAGAAAAAAGCGGGAGAAGTCCGCCGAAAAAGGGGCGGGGCTATCTCCCTCAGCACACTGGCGCCATTTTCCCTCACAGCTCCGCTGGAAGGATCGCTCCCAGGCTCTGCCCTGCAGTTTCCAGACTACATAGGGTAAAAAAGAGAGGGGGGGCACTAAATTCAGGCGCAATATTGTGTATACAAGCAGCTATTGGGAAAAATCACTCAGTTATAGTGTTAATCCCTGTGTTATATAGCGCTGTTGGTGTGTGCTGGCATACTCTCTCTCTGTCTCCCCAAAGGGCTTTGTGGGGTCCTGTCCTCAGTCAGAGCATTCCCTGTGTGTGTGCGGTGTGTCGGTACGGCTGTGTCGACATGTTTGATGAGGAGGCTTATGTGGAGGCGGAGCAGGTGCCGATAAATGTGATGTCACCCCCTGCGGGGTCGACACCTGAGTGGATGGTTATGTGGAAGGAATTACGCGACAGTGTCGACTCCTTACATAAAAGGTTTGACGACATAGCAGATGTGGGACAGCCGGCTTCTCAGCCTGTGCCTGCCCAGACGTCTCTAAAGCCATCAGGGGCTCTAAAACGCCAGCTACCTCAGATGGCAGACACGGATGTCGACACGGATACTGACTCCAATGTCGACGATGATGAGACTAGTGTACATTCCAATAGAGCCACCCGTTACATGATTACAGCAATGAAAAATGTGTTGCATATTTCTGATATTACCCCAGGTACCACAAAAAAGGGTATTATGTTTGGGGAGAAAAAACTACCAGTGGTTTTTCCCCCATCTGATGAATTAAATGAAGTGTGTGAAGAAGCGTGGGCTTCCCCCGATAAGAAACTGGTAATTTCTAAAAAGTTACTAATGGCGTACCTTTTCCCGCCAGAGGACAGGTCACGTTGGGAGACATCCCCTAGGGTGGATAAAGCGCTCACACGTCTGTCAAAAAAGGTGGCACTACCGTCTCCGGACACGGCCGCCCTAAAGGAGCCTGCAGATAGAAAGCAGGAGGCTATCCTGAAGTCTGTATATACACACTCAGGTATTATACTGAGACCGGCTATTGCTTCAGCATGGATGTGCAGTGCTGCAGCTGCGTGGTCAGATTCCCTGTCGGAAAACATTGATACCCTAGACAGGGACACTATATTGCTAACCGTAGAGCATATTAAAGACGCTGTCTTGTACATGAGAGATGCACAGAGGGATATTTGCCGGCTGGCATCTAAAATAAACGCAATGTCCATTTCTGCCAGGAGAGGATTGTGGACTCGGCAGTGGACAGGAGATGCAGATTCTAAAAGGCACATGGAAGTATTGCCTTACAAGGGTGAGGAGTTGTTTGGGGATGGTCTCTCGGACCTCGTTTCCACAGCAACAGCTGGGAAGTCAGCATTTTTACCCCATGTTCCCTCACAGCCAATGAAAGCACCGTATTATCAGGTACAGTCCTTTCGGCCCCAGAAAGGCAAGCGGGTTAGAGGCGCGTCCTTTCTGCCCAGAGGCAGAGGTAGAGGGAAAAAGCTGCAACATACAGCCAGTTCCTAGGAACAAAAGTCCTCCCCCGCTTCCTCTAAGTCCACCGCATGACGGTGGGGCTCCACAGGCGGAGCCAGGTACGGTGGGGGCCCGTCTCAAGAACTTCAGCGACCAGTGGGCTCGCTCACGGGTGGATCCCTGGATTCTACAAGTAGTATCTCAGGGGTACAAGCTGGAATTCGAGACGTCTCCCCCTCGCAGTTTCCTCAAATCTGCCTTGCCGACAGCTCCCCCGGACAGGGAGGCAGTGCTGGAGGCGATTCACAAGCTGTATTCTCAGCAGGTGATAATCAAGGTACCCCTCCTTCAACAAGGACGGGGTTACTATTCCACAATGTTTGTGGTACCGAAACCGGACGGTTTGGTGAGACCCATTTTAAATTTAAAATCCTTGAACACTTATATAAGAAGGTTCAAGTTCAAGATGGAATCGCTCAGGGCGGTGATTGCAAGCCTGGACGAGGGGGATGCCATGGTATCACTGCACATCAAGGATGCTTACCTGCATGTCCCCATTTACCCTCCTCACCAGATGTACCTCAGATTTGTGGTACAGGACTGTCATTACCAATTCCAGACGTTGCCGTTTGGTCTGTCCACGGCACCGAGGGTATTTACCAAGGTAATGGCCGAAATGATGATACTCCTTCGGAGAAAGGGAGTTTTAATTATCCCGTACTTGGACGATCTCCTTATAAAGGCGAGGTCCAGGGAACAGTTGTTGATCGGTGTAGCATTAGCTCGGGAAGTGCTACAACAGCACGGCTGGATCCTGAATATTCCAAAGTCGCAGCTGGTTCCTACAACGCGTCTACTGTTCCTGGGGATGGTTCTGGAAACAGAACAGAAAAAAGTATTTCTCCCGGAGGAAAAGGCCAAGGAGTTGTCATCTCTAGTCAGAGACCTCCTAAAACCAAAACAGGTGTCTGTGCACCACTGCACGCGAGTCCTGGGAAAGATAGTGGCTTCTTACGAAGCAATTCCATTCGGAAGGTTCCATGCAAGGATCTTTCAGTGGGATCTGTTGGACAAGTGGTCCGGATCGCATCTTCAGATGCATCGGCTGATAACCCTGTCTCCAAGGACCAGGGTGTCGCTGTTGTGGTGGCTGCAGAGTGCTCATCTTCTAGAGGGCCGCAGATTCGGCATACAGGACTGGGTCCTGGTGACCACGGATGCCAGCCTTCGAGGTTGGGGGGCAGTCACACAGGGAAGAAACTTCCAGGGACTATGGACAAGTCAGGAGACTTCCCTACACATAAATATTCTGGAACTAAGGGCCATTTACAATGCCCTAAGTCAGGCAAGACCCCTGCTTCAACACCAGCCGGTGCTGATTCAGTCAGACAAGATCACGGCGGTCGCCCATGTAAACCGACAGGGCGGCACAAGAAGCAGGATAGCAATGGCAGAAGCCACAAGGATTCTCCGATGGGCGGAAAATCATGTGTTAGCACGGTCAGCAGTGTTCATTCCCGGAGTGGACAACTGGGAAGCAGACTTTCTCAGCAGACACGACCTCCACCCGGGAGAGTGGGGACTTCATCCAGAAGTCTTCCAAATGATTGTACACCGGTAGGAAAGGCCACAGGTGGTCAGGATGGTGTCCCGCCTCAACAAAAAGCTAAAAAGATATTGCGCCAGGTCAAGGGACCCTCAGGCGATAGCTGTGGACGCTCTGGTAACACCGTGGGTGTACCGGTCGGTGTACGTGTTCCCTCCTCTGCCTCTCACTGAGACTCCTCTGCCTCTACTGAGACTAATAAGAAGGAGAGGAGTAAGAACTATACTCATTGTTCCGGATTGGCCAAGAAGAGCTTGGTACCCAGAACTTCAAGAAATGATCTCAGAGGACCCATGGCCTCTGCCGCTCAGACAGGACCTGCTGCAGCAGGGGCCCTGTCTGTTCCAAGACTTACCGCGGCTGCGTTTGACGGCATGGCGGTTGAACGCCGGATCCTGAAGGAAAAGGGCATTCCGGAGGAAGTTATCCCTACGCTTATTAAAGCTAGGAAAGAAGTGACCGCAAACCATTATCACCGCATATGGCGGAAATATGTTGCGTGGTGTGAGGCCAGGAAGGCCCCAACGGAGGAATTTCAGCTTGGTCGATTTCTGCACTTCCTACAGTCAGGGGTGACTATGGGCCTAAAATTGGGTTCCATTAAGGTCCAGATTTCGGCTCTATCGATTTTCTTCCAAAAAGAACTGGCTTCACTACCTGAAGTTCAGACATTTGTTAAGGGAGTGCTGCATATTCAGCCCCCTTTAGTGCCCCCAGTGGCACCTGGGGATCTTAACGTGGTGTTGGATTTCCTAAAGTCGCATTGGTTTGAACCACTTAAAACCGTGGAACTAAAATATCTCACGTGGAAAGTGGTCATGCTGTTGGCCTTGGCTTCGGCCAGGCGTGTGTCAGAATTGGCGGCTTTGTCTTGTAAAAGCCCTTATCTGATTTTCCATATGGATAGGGCGGAATTGAGGACTCGTCCCCAATTTCTTCCAAAGGTGGTTTCAGCGTTTCATTTGAACCAGCCTATTGTGGTGCCTGCGGCTACTCGTGACTTGGAGGACTCCAAGTTGCTGGACCTAGTCCGGGCCCTAAAAATCTATGTTTCCAGGACAGCTGGAGTCAGAAAGACTGACTCGCTATTTATCCTGCATGCGCCCAACAAGTTGGGTGCGCCTGCTTCAAAGCAGACTATTGCTCGCTGGATCTGTAGCACGATTCAACTTGCACATTCTGCGGCTGGACTGCCGCATCCTAAATATGTAAAAGCCCATTCCACGAGGAAGGTGGGCTCTTCTTGGGCGGCTGCCCGAGGGGTCTCGGCTTTACAACTTTGCCGAGCAGCTACTTGGTCGGGGTCAAACACATTTGCTAAATTCTACAAGTTTGATACCCTGGCTGAGGAGGACCTAGAGTTCGCTCATTCGGTGCTGCAGAGTCATCCGCACTCTCCCGCCCGTTTGGGAGCTTTGGTATGATCCCCATGGTCCTTACGGAGTTCCCAGCATCCACTAGGACGTCAGAGAAAATAAGATTTTACTCACCGGTAAATCTATTTCTCGTAGTCCGTAGTGGATGCTGGGCGCCCGTCCCAAGTGCGGATTGTCTGCAATACTTGTATATAGTTATTGTTTAACTAAAGGGTTATTGTTGGGCCATCTGTTGAGAGGCTCAGTTATATTTCATACTGTTAACTGGGTATAGTATCACGAGTTATACGGTGTGATTGGTATGGGTCTAACCCGGGATTAAAATCCTTTCCTTATTGTGTCAGCTCTTCCGGGCACAGTATCCTAACTGAGGTCTGGAGGAGGGTCATAGAGGGAGGAGCCAGTGCACACCAGGTAGTCCTAAAGCTTTCTTTAGTTGTGCCCAGTCTCCTGCGGAGCCGCTATTCCCCATGGTCCTTACGGAGTTCCCAGCATCCACTACGGACTACGAGAAATAGATTTACCGGTGAGTAAAATCTTATTTTTCTCTTACGTCCTAGTGGATACTGGGGATCTGTACTTTAGTAACATGGGGGTATAGATCAGGTCCACTGGAGCCTGGCACTTTAAAACCTTTAGAGAGTGTGTGTGTGTGTGTGTGTGTGTGTGTGTTGGCTCCTTCCCTCTATGCCCCTCCTGCCGGACTCAGTTTAGAAAAATGTGCCCAAGGAGCCGGGTGCATTTCTCTGGAGATCCAGGGAGTTTCCTTTATTTTTTATTTTAGTTTATTATTTTCAGGTAGTACTTGTTGGCAACCAGTCTACCTGCTTTATGGGACTTAGAGGGGGGACCGAACCAACCTTCTGAGGGTTAATGGTTCGTAACCCCAGCTGTCAGGACACTGAGCTCCTGAGGTGCTGTTCACACACCGTTAGTGTATGTGCCCACGCCAGTAGCTAGCCGCCACCCTTTAACAGATGCCGAAGATCGGTAGGTGCGGTTAGTGTTAATACACCGGGGTCCCAGTTAGCGGGTCCCCATTGCGGTTTTGGCGGCATGTCACGCAGCGGTCACGGGCCACGAGCTGCGGTGCCCGCCGCGGACTAGACTGGCTAGGGCTCATGCCCCGCAGTGCTCACTGTCCATTAGGGTTTGTGTGTACTGATAAATTTATGTGTTTGTTAACATGGCCAGTATAAAACTAAAGGGACTGCGCGCCATTGTTTCAATGAGCTGCGCTGTATTACAGTTGTGTAAATATGTCTCTGGACATGGTTATGTGTGCTGCTTTTAACTCTACCCCTTGATTAGCGGGGTCCCTCATGTGTGAACAATGCTCCTTATCTCCACAGGGACACAGTTCACAGGCACCTGACTGGTTAGATAATTTTAAAAGCATGATTCAGAATGTAAATTCAGAATTAGCTGCAGCTAAAAAGAAGAGACAGGTGTTGAAACAGTCTATTGATTGTATGGCTAAAGCAGCGGATATCAGAAAGACTTCTCAGCCCCCTGTTGGTTTCACATAAACGCTCACTGCCACAGGTGCTCCAGTCTGATTCTGATCAGCCTGATGTGAATGATGATGATACGGATGAAGACAGCTCGCTGTCCCCTGGGGTGGAGGCCCTCATTTATGCTGTAAGAGAGGTTCTTCACATACTGGATCAGGACGCAGAACCAGATGAGGAGTTGTACTTTAATGTTAGACCAAAGACCTCAGTCATCTTTCCTGTGTTTAAATAATTAAATTCTCTGGCCAGGGAGGCATGGTTAAACCCTGATAAGAAATTTTAAATTCCTCAGAGGTTTTTAGATACTTTTCCCCTCCCAGCTGGGGACAGGAAGATATGGATAAAAAACCCTGTCAGTCGATCCATCTGTATCCAGACTGTCTAAGAAATTGGTACTACCGGTGCCAGGGGCTATATCCCTAAAAGAGCCGGCTGACCAAAAAATTGAGACCACTCTCAAGGCAATATATACGGCAGCAGGCGTAGCACAGCGCCCCACAATAGTTTGTGGGTGGATTTCCAGGGCGGTAGTCAAGTGGTCTGATACTGTTATTGAGGATTTAGAGACTCTGCCCCAGGATGAGGTCATTCCTCTGCTGCAACATATACAGGATGCTGCAAATATTATGAGCGAGGCTATAAAAGAATTGTGTAAGATAAATGGCCGCACTACTGCTATGGCAGTTTCGGCACGCAGAGCTCTGTGGTTGTGTCAATGGTCAGCGGACGCGGATTCCAAAAAGGGTGTAGAAAATCTTCCCTTTACAGGTGATGCCTTGTTTGGCGACAAATTAAATAAATGGATCTCCCAGGCAACGGCGGGTAAGTCTACCTATCTGCAGTCGGCATTACTGTGGTAATACATATATTGCAGTGTGAGTGTAATATACCTATACCAGGCTGTAAATCACAATGACTTCTAGAAGAGTTTCTAAGGGTTCACAAAAACAGTTCACCTTTAAAGGCTGTTGTGCGAAATTCACTCAGACCTCTTCTGAGACCTCCCTTTTTTCTGAATTATGCTCAGAAGAATCTTCTTCTCAGAGAAGGAGGTAAATCAAAGGAGACACCGCAATGGATGGCTGCTCTTACAGACATAATGGCCCTCATTCCGAGTTGTTCGCTCGCTAGCTGCTTTTAGCAGCATTGCACACGCTAAGCCGCCGCCTACTGGGAGTGAATCTTAGCTTTGCAGAATTGCGAACGAAAGATTCGCATAATTGCGAATAGAAATGTCTTTACAGTTTCTGAGTAGCTCGGGACTTACTCTGCCACTGTGATCAGTTCAGTCAGTTTCGTTCCTGGTTTGACGTCACAAACACACCCAGCGTTCGCCCAGACACTCCCCCGTTTCTCCAGCCACTCCTGCGTTTTTCCTAGAAACTGCAATGTTTTTCCGCACACACCCATAAAACGGCCAGTTTCCGCCCAGAAACACCCACTTCCTGTCAGTCACACTCCGATCACCAGAACGATGAAAAATCATTATGGCGTGAGTAAAATACCTAACTTTTGAGTAAAATAACTAACCGCATGCGCTCTGCGAACCTTGTGCATGCGCAGTAAGCGACTAATCGCAATATAGCGAAACTCGGCAACAAGCGAACAACTCGGAATGAGGGCCAATGTCTGCTATCTTTTCAGAACTCACAGCTGTCAGACAGCACAGAGAGAAATCACCGCCTGAACCAGTCTTGGCTCAAGCTTTAAAACAGTCAGTGGATTCGTTAGCCTTAGTCATGGAAAAAACTAAACCAGACTCTCCTCTACCATTGCAGTCCATTTAAAAAAAGAGACCTCTGCCTGAGGTATTGCAATCAGATTCAGATGAAGATATGTCTCCGCTGGAAAAGTGAGAGTTTGAGGAGGAGGTTCTGGTAGAAGAGATGGCACACTCTCCTCTGTCTGTCACCGCCTTGATACTAGCAGTAAGAGAAGTCCTAAAGATTACGGACAAAGAAGAGGTTCAGGTGCAGCAAGTGTTCTTTAGTAAACCACAAAAGTCGGTAGTGACGTTTCCAGTGTCACAGGAGTTAGAAACCAGTTTCTGGAAACATGGCAGCATGGTTACATCCAGACAAAAAAAATTCAAATTCACAAAAGAATCTTAACCTTTTCCTCCAGAAAATAGGAAATTATGGGAACAACCGTCGATTGTGGACCCGTCAGTTTCTAGGCTTTCCAAAAGATAGTACTCCCACTTAACTTAAAGATCCCTCGGATAAGAAGTTGGAGCAAACTTTAAAGTCGGTTCACAAGGCTGCAGGTGTAGCGTTAAGACCATCTATTGCTGGCTGTCGGGTGAACAAGGCTATGGAGGCGTGGGCGCAGAACCTCATCACAGGTCTGCAGGAAGACCTTCCTCAAGAAGATTTAATTAGGTTAGCCCAACATATTCAGGAATCCTCATCTTTTCTATGCCAGAGAAATGGGTTTACTCCATTCCATAATATCGGCCATGGCAATCTCAGCTCACAGAGCTTTATGGTTGCGACAATGGACAGCAGATGCAGAGTCCAAAGAAGGGGTAGAAGTACTTCCTTTTACATGGGAAGCTTTATTTGGAGACAAATTAACTAAATGGTTCTCTCAGGCAACGACGGGGAAATCCACTTATCTTCCGTCAGCAGCCCCGCCCCCTAGACGCACATTAAGTGGACCGACATTTCATTCCTTTCACCCCACTAGGTTCAGAGGCAGAGCCAGGGGAGCGTCCAATGCCGCCAGAGGCACAGGGCACCAGTCAGCTGCACCAAGTCAACAGGAACAGAAATCCACAGGAGTCCCAGCGCCATGACACCACACCATCTCACCTGGGGGATCCCAGGGTGGGTGCACAGTTAAAGGAACTTCACCCAAGTTTGGAAAGAATCTTGTCAGGACGCCTGGGTCAAAGATTTAATTTTGCAGGGCTACAAGATAGAATTTCAGATTCCCCCGCCTCAGAGGTTTTTCACCTCCAGCTTTCCAGCTTCTATAGAGGCCTGGTTAACCCTGCAAGAGGCTATTCTGAGACTTCCACAGGCAGGAGTCATAATCCCAGTTCCAGAACTCTAAAGAAACAAAAGATTCTACCCAAATTTGTTTGTGGTTCCGAAGCCAGATGGTTCGGTCAGTCCAATTTTGAACTTGATGGCTCTGAATCCGTACCTTCTAGTTTTCAAATTCAAAATGGAGTCCCTGCGTGCTGTGATCGCAGGTTTGGAGAGTCAGAAGTTCTTGGTGTCTCTAGACATCAAGGATGCTTATCTCCACATCCCAATATGGGTTCCACACCAGGCATTTCTTCGATTTGCAATCCTGTCAGATCACTATCAGTTTCAGGCCCTTCCATTCTGCCTATCCTCGGCTCCTCTGATCTCCACGAAGGTTATGGCAGAAATGATGCTGCAGCTCAGACAGCGTGGTGTAAATGTAATTCCGTATTTGGACGACCTTCTCATAAAAGCACCATCACAAGAGCAGCTTCACAACAGCATAAAGCTCACAAAAGAAACACTTCTCCGTCACTGTTGTATTCTCAATATTCAGAAATCTCACCTACAACCCACTCAGTGGTTACAATTTTTAGGGATGATCCTATACACTGTACGGTAGTGGGTCTTTCTTCCTTTAGACAAAGCCAGGGCAATTCAAACCTTGGTTTGATCTGTCCTCCAACTTCGTCAGGTGTCAATAAATCTGTGTACTAGTCTCCTGGGAAAGATGTTGGCCTCGTTCGAGGCAATTCAGTACGGAAGGTTCCACTCAGGTGTCTTTTCAACTGGATCTTCTAGCAAAATGGTCAGGTTCTCACCTGCATATGCACCAGATCATTCGCCCTCTCCTCAGTCACGCTTATGCCTCCTGTGGTGGTTACAGATGGCAAACCTAGTAGCAGGAAAAACTTTTGCGGTAATGGATTGGACACTGGTAACCACGGATGCCAGCCTGAGAGACTGGGGGGCTGAGACTCAGGGGAACCAGTTTCAAGCAAAATGGTCGGCCCAAGAAGACACACTTCCTATAAACAGAAAAAAATCCAAAGAAGATGTGGGCGCTGCTTAACTCAAAATTTAGCAAAAATAATAATTTTAAATTACTAGCCACCCTTCTGGCTGCCCACAATGGTGAACCTGGGTATCCACCATAAAGTGCTAAAGAAGAGAGAATGTTGTGGGCGCTCAGAAGGAATAATCGTGCAACAGCTGCTGGTTTTGTAAATATATAAATTTATTGGTAAAACATTTTTTCTAAGAATAGACACTGTAATAGGCCCTACACACTTGGCGATATTCTGAAAGATATGAACGATCTCGTTCATAAATGAACGAGAACTCGTTCATATCTTTCAGTGTGGAGACTTAAGCGATGAACGATGCGCGTCCCCGCGCTCGTTCATCGCTGGTCTCCCGTCGGCTGTGCATGCAGGCCAATATGGACGATCTCGTCCATATTTGCCTGCACTTCAATGCAGCCGGGTGACGGGGGGAGTGAAGAAACTTCACTCCCCCCGTCACTGCCCCCCCGCCGCCGGGTCGCTCGTCGGCCGTATCGGCCGTCGGGCACCTCGGCGGCACATCGCCAAGTGAATAGGGCCCATAAGACTGAGAGCCTGTATATTACATCTAAACAATTTAAAATAAACATAAAAGATGCATAAATAAAATAAAGGACTGTGTCCTAAATCTCTGGACTTGCTGGCAATTAAACACAAAGCCTATTAAATGTTATATTTTTTGCATGCATAAGCCGGCTGTTGGTAGCTATAATGGGTTAAAGCATATTGAGCTCAATTGCAAGTTAGAAAAAGCTGGTTAGTGCTTGATAGAGCCTGTTTATACTTCACCAATACAAGGCTGATGGAATGAGTGTTCGATGGTATAAGCTTGTAAAGATGACAGACGGACGAAATTTACGTCTGTCTGATGTCCATAACTTGCTTGATCCACTGGCTGGCTTAATAGCAGACCGCTCAGCGGCGGTTCCCCTAGGAGAGTCCTGCTGTTCGTTGGTGATGTCGTGTGCAGACAACCGTCGCTATGCCAGGAAGAGGACAGGGACAGAAAGTCCGGACAGCAAGTCCAGGATAGCAGGAGACGCTGTAGTGCCACGTTCCGCGGCTTCCGGGTTCAGGGCTTCCGGCTGCGTTCCTATAAACATACTGGCGTTACGAGCTATCTTCAATGCCCTAACTCAGGCCTTTCATCTCCTGCAGGGACACGCTATTCAAATTCAATCAGACAATGCCACAGCAGTCGCATATGTCAACCGAAAACGGAACCAAGAGCAGAGAGGCAAATGACCAGAATGCTTCATTGGGCAGAGTGCCATGCTGTGGCAAAATCGTCAATTATCATCCCAGGAGTGGACAATTGGGAAGCCGACTTCCTAAGCAGGCAGAATCTACACACAGGAGAGTGGGGACTCCACCCTCAGGTGTTCCAACAGATTAAACTTCGTTGGGGATGGCCTCAGATAGACATTTGAGGTCGGATCCATTCCGACATGCATTCGTCTGAAAGGATCCAACAAGGGCTATTCAATGTCCATCTCAATTCGACTTTAAAAAAGTTGAATCGAGATGAGGGACCGGAGAGGGGGGACAGCCGCAGGCAGCAGGGGGACAGCCGCGGGCAGACGGGGGACAGCAGCGCTGCAGGAGGATGTGACACGGCCGCCAGACCTCACGGCAGCGACCACCCAGTACCAGCAAGCGGGACCTCACTTGCTGGAGCCGGGTGGACGCTGCCATGAGCGGCGGCTGTGCCACATCCTCCTGCCCCCCATCTGCCCGCGCCTCTCCCTCCCGACTGCCCGTGGCTTTCCCCCCTCTCCTCCTCTCGGGTCCCTCATCTTAGTCCGACTTTTTTTTTAAGTCGAACTGAGATGGTCGGAAACGGGGCCAACACCTGTAGAATTTGGACCCGTTTCCGTCAGAAGCACATGCATCGGCAGCTATACCGCCAATTCACTTACTATTCGACAAGTGGAATTCACCGACTTGTCAAATAAAAATGCTGGGGACTGAATAGGTTGGAACCCCTTCCGTCCAGAAAAAGACGAAAACTGACGTCTTTTCAACGAGACGGCAGTTTTGACATTAATTGAATATACCCCATGATGGCGTCTCCTCACAACAAAAAGTTGCACAGATACTGCTCAAGAACAAGAGACCCTGAGGCCAAAGCAGTGGATGCGCTGACAACACCTTGGATATTTCAAAAGATATACCTGTTTCCCCCGTTTCCTCTAATATCACGAGTGTAAAAAAAAAAAATCAAGAGAGAAGGAGTCATAGCCATTCTAATTGCTCCGGATTGGCCTTGCATAGCTTGGTATGCAGATCTCGTATGTATGTATGTGTGTGTGTGTGTGTGTGTGTGTGTGTGTATATATATATATATATATATATATATATATATATATATATATATATTAGCCCTGTGATTCTGTGTCTGGGTCTCTAATGCTGGGCGTGGCTAAGAGCTCTCATTGGGTTAATGGCAGGTCTATCACACCCAGTCCACAGCTGATTGGGCGAGAAACGCCCTCCCACACAGCTTACATCCAATGGGAGGCTCTGTGTTTTCACAGAGCAGGATTAGCAATGGGACTGATGGAACTACAGCTCCAGTCCCACGCCCCAAAATAGGCCCACTGCATCTGCAGCAACACACCCTCCAACAATTTACACACAAACATTGGTGCAAATTCGAAAGTGGGGCGTGGCCACGGGTACAGCGGCATGGCCACACCCCCTTTCCTATACTTTCAATGGAAGCTTGGAGAGTCAAAAAACGGTACAGACCATAAAAAAAAGGGACTGTACCTGCCAAAAAGGTCCAGCTGGAGGGTATGCCACTGCATCTGCAGCAGGTCTCTGCGCTGTAGATAGGCGAAGAGGGCGTTTCTGGGTGTCAACTGACCATTTTCAGGGAGTGTTGAGAAAAACGCAGGCGTGGCCGGGCGAACGCAGGGCGTGTTCATGACGTCAAATCAGGAACTGAATGGTCTGAAGTGATCGCAAACGCCAAGTAGGTCTGAAGCTACTCTGAAACTGCACAAAATAATTTTGTAGCCGCTCTCCGATCCCTTCGTTCGCATTTCTGCTAAGCTAAAATACACTCCCAGTGGGCGGCGGCATAGCGTTTGCACGGCTGCTAAAAACTGCTAGCGAGCGATCAACTCGGAATGACCACCAATGTCTTGCTGCCAGTCCACCTGCCCCTTCCGGCATCAACAATCCCCACTCCCTAGCCGCGCCGCAGGTGGAACAAAAGCTGCTGCAGTCACCGGCATAGATGTGTATGAAAGCGGCGCAGCGGAAGGCTTTCATAGGCCTCCCTGCGCCGCATACTCTGAGCCCCGGAGCCTGCTCTGCGCGTGATGTCACAGAAGTGCCTCCGAGCCACAGCCGCACCCAGATCCCCAAAGGCCCTGACTCCGTAACAGCACCTGGAAGCCCCGAGATGGCTAATGTAGAGGATAGAGAGGGTGATATCGCGGAGGGTAGTGTCTGGACGCTGAATTCATGTAAAAGGTGCCAGTGCTGTGCAGTGCAGTGGGTGTGCAGTCAGGGCCTGTGCTAGGGTGTTCGGGGCCCCCCTACAAACTATAAATTTGCACCCTCGCATACTTTACAAACGCACAGCGCACATAATACCCCCTGTAGTAGAGACACTTCACATGTAATGCCCCCTGTACCAGAGACGCTTACACATGTAATGCCCCCTGAACCAGTGACGCTTACACATGTCACGTCCCCCCTGTACCAGTGACGCTCACACAAGTTACACCTCCTGTAGCAGTGACGCTTAGACACGTAACACCCCCAGTCACAAACCTATAACTATATTTATCTCTCTCTTCTGCTTTTGTTAGTTGGCGACACATGACCAAATCCAGGCCCCAGCCGCTTGCCCCACTCACATTGACCTAATTTGCGGCAATACAGAAATCCAGTAAAACCTCAAAAACCTCACGTCTCCCATCACCCTCCAAATCCCTAAAATGTGCCTTATGGAATGCACGCTCTGTTTGTAACAAATTCTCATCCATCCATGACCTCTTCATCTCTAACAGTCTTAATTTACTAACCGAAACTGGCAACAGTGAAGGAGGCGGGGTTGGAATATTACTATCCCAATCCTTTGTATTCACTGTTCTACCACTGGTTCCCTCACTCACATTTACATAATTTGAAGTACATTCTATCCATGCACTCATCATTTCTCACATTGATTATTACAATAGTCACCTTACTGGCTCTTGCCAAAAAAAAAAAAAGACTCTTGCCACTACAATCCATTGTGAATGCAGCTGCGAGGCTAATAATCTTCCTTGCTAGACGTTTATCATCTACTGACCTGCTCTGTTAGTCACTCCATTGGCTGCCTGTGTTCTACCATATTCAATATAAAAACTTACATATTAGGCTATTAACCAAACTACACCAACATACATCTCTTCACTTATCTCATCCACGCGCATTACTCGCTCCCATTTACGATTGCAGGACTTCCTTCGGGCTGCATCTACTCGGTGGAATGTCCTTCCACGTGCAATAAGACACTCCTCTAGTCTTCAAGTGTTCCCTGAAAACTCACCTCTTCAGGCAAGCTTATCAAATTCCATAACCCACAGAACCTTCATAAATATTTATATCTAAATACATCTCCTCCGTCCACACATCCTAACATACAGTATTCTAATTTTCTTCAATTTAACATCCTCGTGACCTCTGGTCAACATTGCTATGTGACTACTGTATATCATACAGCCCACAAAGAAACTCTGCAATCTGGTGGACCATTATGCAATAGGTAGCTCCTATCCTTGTGTATCAGTGCCTGTTTCCCTATGGATTGTTAGCTTGTGAACAGGGCTTTCCTACCTCTGACTGTCTGTTATTAGCCAGTTTGTGTTATCACTGTTGTTCCAATTATAAAGCACAACGGAATATGTTGCGCTATATAAGAGACTGTTAGTAATAAGAATGCCCAGCCTTCACGGAAGACACTGTGCTGTTCCCAAGCTCTTCTGGCACTTGAATCAATGCCATGCGCATGGCATTCATTCTCCCGATGGGGAGAATCTTCAACCCCTCACCTGCAAGCTTTTTTGAAAGGACACTGGAAATCGTGCAGGGCGCATTTCAGCATCCTGAAAAGAGTGCAGGGTGCAGCACCTCACTAAAACAGCATAGCGGGAACACTAAGTTTATGTCTTGTTGTGTGCAGTACATATGGTTTTGCCCATTAGCTAACAAATTTGCTGCTGCTGCGATCAGATCTGAATTACCCCCTCTATCAGAATGGGCTGGCTTTTTATAGGTGGCTGCGTTTTCTGGCAAGTCTTATGTTCAGCTCTTCATTTCTTGTATTTGAGTCTAGGGGTCTATTTACTAAGCCTTTGAGAGAGATAAAGTACCAATCAGCTCCTAATTACCATGTTACAGGATGTGTTTGAAAAATGACAGTCAGGAGCTGATTGGTTGGTACTTTTATCTCTCTACATTTTATCTCTCTCCGAGGCTTAGTAAATAGACCCCTAAGTGTAATAAAATACACAGGATTAAAGGAGCCAGCTAGACATGTCTATGGGTAGCATTTTTGAGTCATGGTGGATGTTATCACAATCATTTTAAAAAGTTATTTTATATTGTAGTTTATTTACACTCGGTGGCTACTTTTATTATTACTCGTCAGTGCAGTTCCAGGAGAGTGGAAAGTATACTACACCTGGATTCTACTGCTGTCAGCTAAGAACAAGAAACTGAGGCTGCCAATCTCACAGATGGTGTGGGCCATCGAAGGACTGATGAATCTGTTCCCTTGGTGAATCCCAATAGAACAGGCAAAGGACTTCTAGGAAAGGCACTCTTGCTAAACTGTGGCAGAAGGTTTCCTTGCTCCCTCTGTTAAACAGCAGCTTAAAATGAGGGACACAACCAGTGTTGCTCTACATTTAGTGTTGAGTGAATTGGAATGAATACATATGAATGCATTTTTTGTGCAAAGGGACCAAAAAAATAAAAATAAATGAACAAAACCAAAGTTATCCTTTTATAAATCCTGAAATCCTTTAGATTTAAGGGCCGTACAGACGGGAGATGTGTGCTGAGCGAACCGCTCAGCACACATCCCCCCCCTTCATCCCTGCTCAGCACAGAGCGATGTGCTGAGCGAGGGGGAGGGACAGATACGGGGGGCCGCTCATTTCACCCAGCGGTGAAATGAGCAACCTGCTAGATTGTGCCTGTATGCAATCTAGCAACAGCGAACAGATTGCTTAGAAATTAAGTAAACATCGCTCCGTGTGTACCCCCTTTACAGTGTAATTTTTAAAATCAATATAGAGATTGCATTATTATGCAGTGACCTACTTCCTTCTACTAGATTTCCGTCTCAATGAGTCATAATGTAGCCGCAGAAGGAACCGATGTGTACACTGACTTTAAGAACCATTGTTGGAGTTGTCAGGTGGCATATAAAAGGAAACCATTGTTGCTTGAATAATAGATTCTATCAGACCCTGGTCATGGTATTGATTAAATGTCGCCAATTACCTACTTTACTAATCTGCTGTCTTCTCTTGTGAATACAAGCCAATGTATATTTAAAAGATGTCGTAACTAAAGCAATATGCTAACAATGTGGATAAACTAGATCCTGGAGGTTGAGATTATGAGATTGAAAGGTAATTGTGCTATGACTTGTTCAGATACTAAATTATAATTCTGATGACTTAAGTGCTACACTTATTCATATGTGGTTTGAAATGGATATTATAATGACACACAGTTTTCTATAAGGAAATTCCTGAAACCATTTTATGTTGGAGAATTTATTTGGCCAAAAATTCAGAAGGAAAAGCAGCACTCCTTTTGTGTCCAGCAATCTGGGCGATATTGTGAATACCACCATCTGTAAGAATCTGTCCAATCCAGCATGCCCTTTTAGGACCTCTTATTTTAAAAAAATATTGTTTTGGACATATATGTGTAGTGTTAGACTATATTACCATGGTCGTGCTGAGACAGTGAATTTGCCGGTTTGCTAGACTTGCAAATTCCCAGGTCACATTTGTGAAAGATGATGTTTGGACTGTAGTTTGCCTTTTTATCTATCTCCAAGCTTTGATATTCTAAATCTGTCCAATAATCCTCCTTGTCCAGGATGTCCAGTCTGTTTAGCCAATTGAATAACCATGGCTCGTTCATAGTAACGCAGATTATTTCAGATGTTCCCTGAAAACCAACCTCTTTATTAGAGCCTACACTACTATCACCTATACTCTTTTTATAATGGTACACCTTGATTACTCTCCTTGTATCTATTCCAAGGCACACTCATGTCTCGGGGCTCAGCTCTGACATCTTATCATTAGATTATAAACTCCTCTGAGTGTGCTGTATTCACACATCTAGTTTTATTTTGCTTATCTTGTCCCTGTTCTATGTATGTTCTGTTTTCCCAAGTGTCCGACACTGTGGTGCCTTACAAATCAACAACAATATAACATGATCATGCCCACAGCAGACAATTACTATGCCACACTGGTTCAACTGTAGCACACACTTCTCTATGCATCTTTATTGTAGTAGTTTAGGCATTCCTGTATTGTTTTGCCTTGGAATATATTTACAACAACCTTTCATTATATGCCGTCACTCTAGATGAGTGCATTGTAAATACTAGTATGAAGTCAACAGAACACAATTGTGCAAAAGTATTGTTTAAGTAAAGGTAATCAATTTCAGTTGAAAATGACTTAAGCCCATTAGCACCTTTTTAACTCTCCTGAACACCCTACACCAGTGGTTTCCAAACTTTTTTGAATCACTGCACCCTAGAATATCAGAATTTTTTTTCACGGCACCCCATGGCCAAAAATTTCTTATTGAGAAATTTCGAAAGAAATATTACATTAAGTAGATTGCGTTTATATGTCATCCTTAGGGTCAGTTGTGTGGTGAGGGACAAGATTTGCTTCTGTTTGGCCACATATTTTATGACTGGCAGCCACCAGCACTGGTTTTGCCTATTATATTGACCATGAATAATTTGAATTGGTCTTGGACCACCAACCCAGGGCACCCCTGCAAGTGTCCCGAGGCACCCCAGGGAGCCATGGCACACAGTTTGGGAACCTCTGCCCTACACCGTCACTGAGTTCACAGAGCTGAATCTGAACAACAAGTCTTATGAGAAAGTGTTTCATTTTTTACCACTTTGCTCTGTTAATTAAAACGTGGAGACAGACTAATCCAGGCGGCTCTCTTAAGATCTAAAACAATGGCTGAGCTGGAAGAATGTGTGCTGTGTGTACCCACTCATTTTCTAAATAGATGTTTGTGGAGAGAGAAATGCTGTGCCCATTAAAAAGATTAATCCACAGGCACATTGTATGAAATAGTTTTTTGCTAGGAGTTTACTCTGTTCTATAAAACTTTTTACTACTTAAAATTATATAATGGGGCATATGGAATATGCCAATGGGGCATATTCAGTTAGCGCCGCTAATTAACACACCGCACAAGTAGAGTTATTCCATTAACTAGCCTTTTCCTTGAATATGAGGGGTCTGTGAGCAAAAAAAATAAATTTGTATTCCGCTACCTATATTATTTACCCGTTACACAACTTGCTTCCTATTTATTATCCTCAGTAATAGTTATGCTAACCATAAACACCTCTGCTTTTTATCCTGTCATCTCTAATGTTGACATCACCTCTATCCCCTTTTCATGCTAGTACAATGCTTGGAGAGCTCCAGCATTTGAACTCTGAAAGCATGTTCTGAGGATAGACTTGACAGTAAAAAGGTAGAGATGGGTTTTGGCTGCAAGTTTCTTGGTATTGAGGCCCTTTACTGTAACCCAAAGGCCGCAGTGGTACACATCATGGTGTTCACAATATGCAGGGGCAGTAGGCAAGGTTGCCCCCTATCTCCCCTTGTTTTTGGTTGTCAAGATTCATGCCAACCCTGACATTTATGGGATCTCCATTGGTGCTCACTAAATCGTCCTCTATGCAGATAATGTTCTTTTGACTATCATGGACTCAACCAATACTCCTCACCATGTCTTTACATTTTGAGGCACCCTGCACAACAATTTATTTGGTCTGGGCAGCTTCCTAGAATCCGGTTTCAGATTCTTCAGAGATCATCTCAGGGTGGGGCCCTAGGCGTTCCTGACTTCAAGCGCTACCACTTCTCAACCCGGCTCACCCAGAGATGGTTTGGACTACGATTGAGGCTGACTCACTTGGATATTGCTCCGCCTCCTCCCTCCTGTGGATTTCTTGAAGCCATCAACCAAAATCCACCCTTCTGCATCCAGTTATTCAACATTCTCTGGAAATTTGGGATTTCACTAACTGCATTTATGGTTTGGCTCCATCTCCTAGACCCCTTATACCACTGTCTCTCCCAGGTCTCTCCTTTCTTTCATACAAACCCTGGATACAAACAGGGTGCTAGATTTTTAAATGACATTAGTAGCAGTCCTTCCTTCCCCTTGTTCTTTGAAGTACAGGAGAAATTGAATATCCCTCATAAAAATTTCTTCCATTTTCTCCAATTGTGACATTTTTATACTGTTGTTAAAGCCACTTATCAGCTAGAACTCTCACCACTTGTGTCTCCAATAAGCTTCTACCAAGGCCCTTATTTTCATTCTCTATACTGACCTACAGACTCCTTCTACTCATTATAAGGACCCTCACGAGTCTGCCTGGGGAGCTAACCTGAGGGAAGTCTTGGACGCAGACGACTGTGAGGAGCTCTGCAGCAGCGTGGCTGCTAGCACCCCTTGATGTGTGTATTATGGTATAAACATACAAATTACTCTATAGGTGGTACTATGTCACCACCCACCTTCATAAAATGGACCCTAGTATACACACCGGATGTTGGAAGGCACATTTTATTCATATATGGTGGGACTGTCCTAAGCTCCACCTATTCTGGTCAGAAACTTGATTACCTCTCTTACGGGTATTACTGGCCCATTTTCCTTGGGTCTGACATATTTACAACATGGAATTTATGTTAAGTATTATCCAGAACACCTCTCTGGTTTTTTTCTAAAACATGGGACCCCTGGAACCAATATAACTGATGCCCTTTCTATCCTTTATACCATCCATAATTTCACTTTTTATTGTCTCAAATTTCCTTTGATGTTTTATATTCATTTTTTTCCCCTCTCCTAAATAATATTTCTATGTTAATTGTACTGCAGAATAAAAAAAAGTGATAAAGAGTTGGTACTACTGTAAATGGGGAATGACGGTAGGAAAAAAACAAATTACTGAATGCATAAACCATGTACAGTACACCTCACCGGGAAAATGTACAGTGTTTTTAGCAAAGCCACGGCTACTATAATCATTTAGACTTCATTGTTTTAGAGACAATTGTTTCTTTTTTTCTTTGGCCAATCCAATATATCTTTGTAACTAACGCGAATAGTTATTGATCCTTAGGCAGTATGTAGAGGACTAAAGAATGCACAAATCTGGAAGTTTTACTTGTAACGTCTGGCCCGATGCATGTAAAACGATTCTATGCCAATATGCAGGTACAAAGTATGGGGGGAGCGAAGGCAAATAACGGATAAATAATAAGATATAGGGAGAAGGTATGTAGTGGTCTAGACCTAGGTTGACCATGGAATGGTAGCATCCGGACATCGGCTACTTAAAGCATTTCCCAGCGCAGGTAGTATAATTGTAAACATTATGATTACTGCCAGTACTTGTGAAAAGCTTGTTGATTGTATGTATTCCGAGGGAGAGTACATTATGTAAAAAGGTCATGAATGGTAAAATTGAACAGTCGCCCAGGGATTCCCACATCGTCTGTTACCATTTTCTTTATGAAGCATAACTTATTTGTGTTAGACCATTAGTTCTCCACCTAGAAGCAAGAAAACATGTCATGTTAACAGTAGTTTAGATGGTGGGGTGCAATTATGCCACCAGTGCTGGGATCCTCCGTAGTGTTTGGGGGGTAACGACTCTCCCAATTAGTGATCATAGAAAGAAATAAAAGGGAGTGTTCACCTAATATCACTATGATGATCCTTAAAAAAAGGCTGCTGATATGACTGAAACACGTGGGAACGCTAACCGGCACCCACTTCCACCTATTCACTTTATTACATATATTACTGAGATTGGAACACTTTGGCAAGACCTAGTTATCACCATAGTGAAAGCAGGTGAATATTTGGCTTTATTTCTTTGTATGTTAACAGTGTTAATGCTATCTATATATGACCTTCCCAAAGTGAATTATAGGAAATGGGGACATTTTATTATTATTATTATTATTATTATTATTATTATTATTAGAAGAAGAATAGTAATAATAATAAATGGAAGAAACATTTATTTTGTTTAAAGAGTATTTTTTTATTGCAAAGCTTTATACAGAACCATACAGAAAACAAGTGGTGATATGTAGACATCCAACAATAGAATAAAGCACAAAACATGGTCGTCCTGATACGGTTCAGCAGAATAAACGTTGCATCGCATTTACAGTGTTAACATATGTTAAGGAAATTAAGATCCAAGAAAGGAGGAAAGGAAAGAGAATGAAAGAAAAAGAGGGGAGAAGAATAGGAAGAAGGAGAGAGAGGGGACGAAGAGTGGACGAAGCCAACAGTTCAGAAACATGGAGCTAACCTGCAAAAGTATGTGGGCCAACTCCAAGGACAGAGAGAAGGTAACTTGTGGCAAAATACGTGAGAGCTGTAAGGGTAAATGTTGGAAAGGAACCTAAGCGGAAATTAATCCAGAATCTCATCTCCCGGAAGGGGGAGCAGTGGAATAAACAAACCACGGATTTCATATTTTCTCAAATTTATCCAGGGTATCATGTAAAGCGTGGAAACAATAAATCATATTTTGGACAACCTCATATGCATGGGAGGAGGAGAAGATTGCTTACAAAACAAGGGTAGGATACCTCTAGCAGCATGTTATACATGAAGAACCATTTCATTCGATGGGGGCACGAAGGCCTGCTATCGTGAGCCCCAATAAAGCTGTCCATGGGCTAAGAGCAATTCGTGATTGGAATATCTCTCTCAGAAGATTTAATTTTTATCCAATAAGGACGTATCATTTGGCAGTTCCACCAAATATAAATTAAATCCCCTGTTAAGCCACAACCACGCCAACACAAAGGTGAGGACGTCTGGTAAATTTTATGGAGCCTTGAGGGTACCAGATTCCATCTTGTGTATATTTTATATGAGTTTTCCTTAATGAGGGAGGAAATGTATTATTGAGCAACGTTTTGTTTTATAATCTGCCAAACTTCATCTCCTGGAGGAGGGCCCAAGTCCCTCTCCCAGCGACTTTCATGTGGCAGTACAGGTTCCCAATCCTAGGAATGGAGCGTGGAATATAAAATATATATAATGCTCCTACGTAGGGAAGAATAATAAATCCTCTCAAAATGTGTCGTCTAAAGACAGATGGTTTAGGCAGAAAATTTAGATCGCAATTGGAAATAATCAAAAGGCCTGGGGCAGGGAATTTGGATTTTCTGGGATATGGTGTCTAATGTACACCAATAGGTACCCTCAATAAGGTCTATGACATACCTAGGAAAAGTAGGAATCTTGTACCACGTGTGTGTGTGTGTGTGTGTGTGTGTGTGTGTGTGTGTGTGTGTGTGTGTGCGCGCGCGCGCCTTTGAGAAACCTGGGGGAAAATCAGGGTCATCCCATAAAGGGGTGGAAGGACATTTTATTATTAAGTTTGTGGATTGTTTAAGACTCATTCAGACATAGGTGACATTACTTTATATGGGAGTTATGTCCCCTGTTTCGCCATCACTTATTTTGTGCCTCTGTAAGTGTCTCTAATTGACATTTGGAGCCCCCCTTGGAATATTTTGATAGGTTTAGAAGATATCATTCTGGATGGACATATATCTGTGTATTATATATGGTCTACCTCCACATACCCCGCCCCCAACCAGCTAAAGAGTAATCACCTGTCTGGTTCTCTAGCAACCTACATTTTCCAGATTAAATGCAGCTGTCAGGTATGCAGAACTGGCTTGACTGGCTGGGAAATCTTGGAGCGGAGTTTGCCAAAGGGTAGCTTCTCTAAGGTTCTGTCATGAAAATTAATATAGAGTCAATAGTAAGCTAATGGATAGCCATCTGCTTTAGTGAGGCCCTTCTTTATATCCAAGATTATATAATTTATGCAAATATAAGTGGTCAGTCTGCCACTAGATGGAGGGGGCCTAAAGCTGGCCACACAGGTCAGACAATATCATTTGGAAAATGGGCATAATAGATTGAATGCTTAGAATTAAAAGTATTGTCAGTCTAATGGGAATTCATTTTAAAGGCTTAGTTGACACCAAACATTGCATTCCTGGGACAATTTTGTGCAAACAACTAAGCTGTATGGCAATATTTACACACGTGGCACATTTATTTTAATTTACAAACTTTCAAAAGACAATGAGTTATAAGAACTATGTGAAAGCATCCTTTACGTATGTCAGTAGTAGCATAAAATTAATCTGATATACGAGGAAAAAACAAAGTACATATACGGTATATTTTAAATTACTGTTTATTAACAGTTATTGTACTGCTGTCACTTTTGGTTGGGTACAAATCGCTGGGATAGCAGGAGTTTTTGGAATTAGACCCCTCGAGCTCTACTATAGAAATGCTTCCCCACCAATCCTTCGGGACACAATTTTGCAAAGTAATACTAATCCAGATGTGCATAATTCAGGGGTAAAGTGAAAAACTTCTACGATATATGCAGTCTAGTATATAACTGGATTACATGTCCTTCTGGCAACTGGGAAGGGGGAGACTTACCCTAGTTGGAAGAGCGTGTCCTAAACTTGTCATTTACAATACATGCCTGATATCCTCTATTATCAGATTTGCCTGTGGGGACATACGGAAAGTTTGAATCCAAAGAAGAACAGACATTTTGATGTTAGAAGTGCATTGTGCAGCATTTTTGCCTACTGTGCTTATGGCTTAAACACTGTCAATAGCCTGAAAACAAAATTTGTACACATTTCGAGGACTGTATACGTTGCCATTTCTATTCACATAATATGTAGAATTTGTGTAGTTATGTTAATCATTTGCTGAATCTAGGGGGAAATGTGTCATACCTTGGAGAGTGGAGAAGTTGCCCATAGCAATTATGCAGCTTCTAGCTAGTATTTATCTAGTACTTTCTATAAAATGATATGTAGAAGCTGATCAGTTTTATGGCAACTCCACTTGTTCAGTTCTTCACTCTTTAGAATGGGTAATACATCCCCCTCCCCCCCCATTCACAGCTCAGTGATGGGATGCATATATCTATTATAAAACATGCTTAAAAGAAAAGGGAGAGAGATGGGAGGAAGAAGGGGAAAAAGAAAGATGGAAGGTAGAGGGGGAAAGAGCGAGAAAGTTGGGAGAAAAAGGTGAAAGAGATGCATGGAGTAGATGGGGAGAAAAGAGATGGGAGCATGATGGGGTCAGAGAGTTGGGAAATTGTAGGATGACAAAAGACAACTCATGCAAAGCCAAGAACTAGCAACCCAGAGAACCTAAATACTAATAGATTATATGTGAGCTGTATTTGGAAGGGTATCTGTCTTATACACTCCAAAGAGAGCAATTTTGTGTGCCGAAACAATATCCATTTGAATTCACATTATCCGTTCATTTGGAATAAGTGACACAGTGAAACTTGAGGCCCTTTGTGGCTTATGCCTCAGAGATGTCACTGCTTCCTAATGAATTGATAGGCTGAATAATCCTCCAATCATCAAATAAAATGAAAATATTAAATCGTACTGACTGACAGAGACCTAGTAAAGACATATTTTATCTGCCAGTGTCGGAAATAATTGTTGATACTTGCTTCATTGTATTTAATCATTCCAGTAGGAAAATGAAGTGACAGTTTGTTCTCTATACAGGAGTACCTTGTACTCTAACAGCATGATTCTTCTGTGCCAAAAAAGTACAGAGGAAGCAGAATGAGCTATATTTTCCTGCCAGCTGACCCAGAAAGAGTGTGAGTGTAGTTGGAAGTGCCCCTCTTCCTTATATTTGTGGTGCATGATTGTCCGAATGGGTCACACACTTTTATTCTTTAAAAAAAAATAAAAAAATGATGTATTCTTCTGTCTTTAACATGAAGTGGCTATGCTACTTATCCGGCTTAGGAAGAGAACTGAAATATTATAGGTAATGCGTGTTGCCTGCATCATATAAATTGCACTGCCATTTAAGCAGCATCATTGCTTTGGTATGTTACATGCGTAGTTAGGTTTAGAGGCATCATTGTTACTGTGTACCAAAATAGTTTTTAAAGGAAATAAATGGGTGTAGGACACCTTTAGTGTCTCTGACCAACTTGTATTTATTGTGTAGACTCCCTGCTACTATTGTCATCCTGTCTTGTGCTGTGAACACTTACGGATGACATACGTACATTCAGCATCTATCAGATCTGTCTTTTGCCCTTTTACCCTAGATTGTGTACTTTTTCCTCAGTTTTGTGTTTTAGCTCACTTATAGTGTACTAGCTACTTAGGATTAGTGTTCTGGCGTGGCTAAGTCTGTGGCTTGCTACATGGGTTACTTGACACAATTTGAGTATAGGTGTATATGGACACATCTGAACACACTTTGCCATGAGATGCATCCCCCTGAGAGCTTATCAGTATATCACTGATAGGCTATTTCTCAGCCTTGTGTATATAAGAGAAATATATATAAGATAATTATGTACGGCAGATGCCATGCAAAGGATGGATTATGGATGATAGGTCGACCCCATATGGTTGACAGGTAAAAAGGGTGTCAACATGGTCAAAATATCAACATGTAAAAGGTCGACAAATTGGAATGGTCGGTATGACTGGTCTACACACACATGGTCAACACAAGTGTTTTTTTTGTTTTCCATCATTTACTATCCACGTGGACTATAATTGGGAATAGTAACCTGTACCTGAGAGCAGCAGTAGCGGATCGAGGTACCTTCCCCGAAGTGTGGCAAGCGAAGCAAGCCCGCAAGTGTTCACATTTCCACTAATTTTGTATACTTGTGGTTAAACATAAAAAAGTGACAAAAACTTGTCGACTTTTTGACCCTGTCTATCTTTTGTTCCTGCCAACCGTTTATACCTGTCGACATTTTGTGATGTCTACCTTTTTCCTGTCCTGTTTACCTTTTGACCCAGTCTATTTCTGGTCGACCCATCGATCCACACTAGCATACTCTACGGAACATAAATATTAACAGAAACAGTTTCTCAATTTTGAATTTAAAACCTAATTTTCAGCTTGTTTAACTTCAAGGTGGCAGTGTGGCGCAGTGATTCAACCCTGCCGCCTCACAGCGCTGGAGCCATGTGTATTATTCTGACCACGGCCCCAAATGTATGCAGGTTTTAAAGTCACCCCTTTTTTTATGCATGCATTCCAGTTTCCTCTAATAATCCCCCCAAAACATGCTTGTAGGTTATAATCCTTAAATCATGGGTCTTCAACCTGTGGCCCTCCAGCTGCTGTGAAACTACACATCCCAGCATGCCCTGCCACAGTTTTCCTATTAAGGTATGCTAAAACAGGCAGGTCATGCTGGGATGTGTAGTTCCACAGGAGCTGGAGGGCCGCAGGTTGAAGACCCTTGCTTTAAATGTACAGTAAAAGTGTTAATGCAGTCTGTTCATGGATTAAATGTTAAAAGTTTTAAAATGTTATCCATTTTTTTTATAGGGGATTTTCAATCAGTTTCAATGTAGCAGTGAGAAAGTTCTACCATCTGATGCGCTCCGCAGTGCCCTTGCCAAGACGTTTCAAGATGAACAGCGTTTCCAGCTAGGCATCATGGACGATGCAGCAGAATGTTTTGTAAGCAGACGTAACATGTTATACGATCAGCTGACAATTGTCAGTTTCTCTGACGTCCTAAGTGGATGCTGGGGACTCCGTCAGGACCATGGGGATTAGCGGCTCCGCAGGAGACAGGGCACAAAAGTAAAGCTTTCCGATCAGGTGGTGTGCACTGGCTCCTCCCCCTATGACCCTCCTCCAAGCCTCAGTTAGGTTTTTGTGCCCGTCCGAGCAGGGTGCAATCTAGGTGGCTCTCCTAAAGAGCTGCTTAGAGTAAAAGTTTGTTAGGTTTTTTATTTTCAGTGAGTCCTGCTGGCAACAGGCTCACTGCTACGAGGGACTTAGGGGAGAGAAGTGAACTCACCTGCGTGCAGGATGGATTGGCTTCTTAGGCTACTGGACACCATTAGCTCCAGAGGGAGTCGGAACACAGGTCTCACCCTGGGGTTCGTCCCGGGGCCGCGCCGCCGACCCCCCTTGCAGATGCCGAAAAGTGAAGGTCCAGAAACGGCGGCAGAAGACTCTTCAGTCTTCATAAGGTAGCGCACAGCACTGCAGCTGTGCGCCATTGTTGTCAGCACACTTCATAGCAGCGGTCACTGAGGGTGCAGGGCGCTGGGGGGGGGCGCCCTGGGCAGCAATGATAGTACCTTATTCTGGCTAAAAATACATCACATATAGCCCCTGGGGGCTATATGGATGTATTTAACCCCTGCCAGGTCTCAGAAAAACGGGAGAAGAAGCCCGCCGAAAAGGGGGCGGGGCCTATTCTCCTCAGCACACAGCGCCATTTTCCCTCACAGAAATGCTGGTGGGAAGGCTCCCAGGCTCTCCCCTGCACTGCACTACAGAAACAGGGTTAAAACAGAGAGGGGGGGCACTTATTTGGCGATATGTATATATATATATTAAAATGCTATAAGGGAAAAACACTTATATAAAGGTTGTCCCTGTATAATTATAGCGTTTTTGGTGTGTGCTGGCAAACTCTCCCTCTGTCTCCCCAAAGGGCTAGTGGGGTCCTGTCCTCTATCAGAGCATTCCCTGTGTGTGTGCTGTGTGTCGGTACGTGTGTGTCGACATGTATGAGGACGATGTTGGTGAGGAGGCGGAGCAATTGCCTGAAATGGTGATGTCACTCTCTAGGGAGTCGACACCGGAATGGATGGCTTATTTAAGGAATTACGTGATAATGTCAACACGCTGCAAGGTCGGTTGACGACATGAGACGGCCGGCAAACAAATTAGTACCTGTCCAGGCGTCTCAAACACCGTCAGGGGCTGTAAAACGCTCATTTACCTCAGTCGGTCGACACAGACACGGACACTGACTCCAGTGTCGACGGTGAAGAAACAAACGTATTTTCCTTTAGGGCCACACGTTACATGTTAAGGGCAATGAAGGAGGTGTTACATATTTCTGATACTACAAGTACCACAAGAAGGGTATTATGTGGGGTGTGAAAAAACTACCTGTAGTTTTTCCTGAATCAGATAAATTAAATAAAGTGTGTGATGATGCGTGGGTTTCCCCCGATAGAAAATTATTGGCGGTATACCCTTTCCCGCCAGAAGTTAGGACGCGTTGGGAAACACCCTTTAGGGTGGATAAGGCGCTCACACGCTTATCAAAACAAGTGGCGGTACGGTCCCCAGATAGGGCCGCCCTCAAGGAGCCAGCTGAGAGGCTGGAAAATATCCTAAAAAGGTATATACACACATACTGGTGTTATACTGCGACCAGCGATCGCCTCAGCCTGGATGTGCAGCGCTGGGGTGGCTTGGTCGGATTCCCTGACTGAAAATATTGATACCCGTGACAGGGACAGTATTTTATTGACTATAGAGCATTTAAAGGATGCATTTCTATATATGCGAGATGCACAGAGGGATATTTGCACTCTGGCATCAAGAGTAAGTGCGATGTCCATATCTGCCAGAAGATGTTTATGGACACGACAGTGGTCAGGTGATGCAGATTCCAAACGGCACATGGAAGTATGGCCGTATAAAGGGGAGGAGTTATTTGGGGTCGGTCCATCGGACCTGGTGGCCTCGGCAACAGCTGGAAAATCCACCTTTTTTACCCCAAATCACATCTCAGCAGAAAAAGACACCGTCTTTTCAGCCTCAGTCCTTTCGTCCCCATAAGGGCAAGCGGGCAAAAGGCCAGTCATATCTGCCCAGGGATAGAGGAAAGGGAAGAAGACTGCAGCAGGCAGCCCATTCCCAGGAACAGAAGCCCTCCACAGCTTCTGCCAAGTCCTCAGCATGACGCTGGGGCCGTACAAGCGGACTCAAGTGCGGTGGGGGGTCGTCTCAAGAGTTTCAGCGCGTAGTGGGCTCACTCGCAAGTGGACCCCTGGATCCTACAAGTAGGATCCCAGGGGTACAGACTGGAGATTCGAGACGTCTCCCCCTCGCAGGCTCCTGATGTCTGCTTTACCAACGTCTTCTTCCGACAGGGAGGCAGTATTGGAAACAATTCACAAGCTGTATTCCCAGCAGGTGATAATCAAAGTACCCCTCCTACAACAAGGAAAGGGGTATTATTCCACACTATATTGTGGTACTGAAGCCAGACGGCTCGGTGAGACCTATTCTAAATGGGAAATCTTTGAACACTTACATACAAAGGTTCAAATCAAGATGGAGTCACTCAGAGCAGTGATAGCGAACCAGGAAGAAGGGGACTATATGGTGTCCCTGGACATCAAGGATGCTTACCTCCATGTCCCAAATTGCCCTTCTCACCAAGGGTACCTCAGGTTCGTGGTACGGAACTGTCACTATCAGTTTCAGACGCTGCCGTTTGGATTGTCCACGGCACCCCGGGTCTTTACCAAAGTAATGGCCAAAATGATGATTCTTCTTCAAAGAAAAGGCGTCTTAATTATCCCTTACTTGGACGATCTCCTGATAAGGACAAGGTCCAGAGAACAGTTGGAAGTCGGAGTAGCACTATCTCAAGTAGTTCTACGACAGCACGGGTGGATTCTAAATATCCAAAATCGCAGCCGTTTCCGACGACACGTCTGCTGTTCCTAGGGATGGTTCTGGACACAGTCCAGAAAAAGGTGTTTCTCCCGGAGGAGAAAGCCAGGGAGTTATCCGAGCTAGTCAGGAACCTCCTAAAACCAGGAAAAGTGTCAGTGCATCATTGCACAAGAGTCCTGGGAAAAATGGTGGCTTATTACGAAGCGATTCCATTCGGCAGATTCCACGCAAGAACTTTTCAGTGGGATCTGCTGGACAAATGGTCCGGATCGCATTTTCAGATGCATCAGCGGATAACCCTATCTCCAAGGACAAGGGTGTCTCTCCTGTGGTGGTTACAGAGTGCTCATCTTCTAGAGGGCCGCAGATTCGGCATTCAGGATTGGATGCTGGTGACCACGGAGGCCAGCCTGAGAGGCTGGGGAGCAGTCACACAGGGAAAAAATTTCCAGGGAGTGTGATCAAGTCTGGAGATTTTTCTCCACATAAATATACTGGAGCTAAGGGCAATTTACAATGCTCTAAGCTTAGCAAGACCTCTGCTTCAAGGTCAGCCGGTATTGATCCAGTGGGACAACATCACGGCAGTCGCCCACGTAAACAGACAGGGCGGCACAAGAAGCAGGAGGGCAATGGCAGAAACTGCAAGGATTTTTCGCTGGGCGGAAAATCATGTGATAGCACTGTCAGCAGTGTTCATTCCGGGAGTGGACAACTGGGAAGCAGACTTCCTCAGCAGGCACAACCTCCACCCGGGAGAGTGGGGACTTCATCGGGAAGTCTTCCACATGATTGTGAACCGTTGGAAAAGACCAAAGGTGGACATGATGGCGTCCCGCCTGAACAAAAAACTGGACAAGTATTGCGCCAGGTCAAAAGACCCTCAGGCAATAGCTGTGGACGTTCTGGTAACACCGTGGGTGTACCAGTCGGTGTATGTCTTCCCTCCTCTGCTTCTCATACCCAAGGTATTGAGAATTATAAGACGTAGAGGAGTAAGAACTATACTCGTGGCTCCGGATTGGCCAAGAAGGACTTGGTACCCGGAACTTCAAGAGATGCTCACAGAGGACTCATGGCCTCTGCCGCTAAGAAGGGACTTGCTTCAGCAAGTACCATGTCTGTTCCAAGACTTACCGCGGCTGCGTTTGACGGCATGGCGGTTGAACGCCGGATCCTAAGGGAAAAAGGCATTCCGGAAGAGGTCATTCCTACCCTGGTCAAAGCCAGGAAGGAGGTGACCGCACAACATTATCACCACATGTGGCGAAAATATGTTGCGTGGTGTGAGGCCAGGAAGGCCCCAGGAAGAAATTTCAACTCGGTCGTTTCCTGCATTTCCTGCAAACAGGAGTGTCTATGGGCCTCAAATTGGGGTCCATTAAGGTTCAAATTTCGGCCCTGTCGATTTTCTTCCAGAAAGAATTGGCTTCAGTTCCTGAAGTCCAGAAGTTTGTCAAGGGAGTACTGCATATACAACCCCCTTTTGTGCCTCCAGTGGCACTGTGGGATCTCAACGTAGTTCTGGGATTCCTAAAATCACATTGGTTTAAACCGCTCAAATCTGTGGATTTGAAATATCTCACAGGGAAAGTGACCATGCTGTTGGCCCTGGCCTCGGCCAGGCGAGTGTCAGAATTGGCGGCGTTTGTCTCAAAAAAGCCCATATCTGATTGTCCATTCGGACAGGGCAGAGCTGCGGACTCATCCCCAGTTTCTCCCTAAGGTGGTGTCAGTGTTTCACCCGAACCAGCTTATTGTGGTACCTGCGGCTACTAGGGACTTGGAGGACTCCAAGTTGCTAGATGTTGTCAGGGCCCTGAAAATATAGTTTCCAGGACGGCTGGAGTCAGGAAAACTGACTTGCTGTTATCCTGTATGCACCCAACAAACTGGGTGCTCTTGCTTCTAAGCAGACGATTGCTAGTTGGATGTGTAGTACAATTCAGCTTGCACATTCTGTGGCAGGCCTGCCACAGCCAAAATGTGTAAATGCCCATTCCACAAGGAAGGTGGGCTCATCTTGGGCGGCTGCCCGAGGGGTCTCGGCTTTACAACTTTGCCGAGCTGATACTTGGTCAGGGGCACACCCTGACTGAGGAGGACCTGGAGTTCTCTCATTCGGTGCTGCAGAGTCATCCGCACTCTCCCGCCCGTTTGGGAGCTTTGGTATAATCCCCATGGTCCTGACGGAGTCCCCAGCATCCACTTAGGACGTCAGAGAAAATAAGAATTTACTTACCGATAATTCTATTTCTCGTAGTCCATAGTGGATGCTGGGCGCCCATCCCAAGTGCGGATTGTCTGCAATACTTGTACATAGTTATTGTTACAAAAATCGGGTTATTATTGTTGTGAGCCATCTTTTCAGATGCTCCGCTGTTATCATGCTGTTAACTGGGTTCAGATCACAGGTTGTACAGTGTGATTGGTGTGGCTGGTATGAGTCTTACCCGGGATTCAAAATCCTTCCTTATTGTGTACGCTCGTCCGGGCACAGTATCCTAACTGAGGCTTGGAGGAGGGTCATAGGGGGAGGAGCCAGTGCACACCACCTGATCCTAAAGCTTTTACTTTTGTGCCCTGTCTCCTGCGGAGCCGCTAAACCCCATGGTCCTGACGGAGTCCCCAGCATCCACTACGGACTACGAGAAATAGAATTATCGGTAAGTAAATTCTTATTTTTTAGGTTGTAATTACCTGGTCTCAGATGTTCAATTTTTGATGGACTGTTTTGAATATGAATATTCACTTTGTGATTCCCACACCAGCTGCCCCTGAAGTTAAGTTATAGCAAGTCCGATTAAGACAGTCTTACAGTACATCTGAGACAGTTGGTTAGCTGCTGAAGATAAGCAATTTGTAATAGTTGCAATCTTGGAGTTTCAGTTTTCTGCTCCTCCTTTACACAGTACATTATTTTTTCTTGAGGGAATTATTAATAGCTCACATATTAACATATACTTTGAAAAGTCTTCCAAAACGTCTCCTTTGTTATACTTGCAAAGAGAGCAAACTGAGGGAATGGTAGGGTGTGTTCGGCAATAGCTTGAAATTTGTGAACACCTGTTTAATAAAGTATTCTTTTTAACTACACAGAATTTCTCTAGCATCCATAAGGGATATTGGGAAGACTTAGTACAATGGGTTTTAGATGGGGTCCAAAGGAACTATGCCCCCTCCCACAGGCAGTTTAGAAAAAAGTGCCCTCAGGAGAGGGTACACACTCTGCAAGCTCCAGAGAGTTTTCTTCAATTCCTTTTAAAATTTTATTCTTTTCGGTATGCTGTTTGGGCAACAGCATACCTGCACTGGGGGGGGTGGGGGGGGGCGGGCGGTCACCGGCCTTGGGAGGTATCAGAGCCGCTCCCCGCTGCAGGACGGTGGTCCTGCAGCGGGGAACGGCTCTGATACCTCCCAAGGCCGGTGACCCCCCCCCAACTCCCACGGTGCAGGTTTGTTTGTTCAGCGGGTTCATGGTTTGTTTGTTCAGCGGGGCACTTCGCCTTAGCTGTCGCAATTGCATCACGCCGCACACCCCTAACATATGCCTGAAGGTGACATCTGTGGTGAGTACAAACCGGTTCACAGTGTGGCTGAACACGGGTGCGGTATACAGGACCCTCCTGGGGGGGACCCGCTAGAGCCCCCCGTGTAAACTTGCTCGGAATAGCTTAAAATAGCACCTGTGTGATATTTTTAAGCAGAATAGGAGACTTTGCCAGTATAAAAATCACTGTAGTTCTGGCACCATTGGGGGGGGGGGGGGGGAGCGGAGCTACCTCAGAGCGGGACCAGAGGCATTTTGGCACCTTCCTCTGCTTAATGCAGCAGCAGCAAGCACACATAGCTCTTCCTGACTCACAAGACACGCTGGAAAACTGGCACAGGGTGTAGCAAAAGGGGGAGAGCCGCTATTGTACACAATCTGTGTCCTATACAGGGGAGAAATCATTAGTGTTTCACTGTGTTAAAGTTAGCTGACAACTTCACTGGGGCTGTACAGCAGGGGTGTGCTGGTGTCTCTCACTGTGTGTCTCCTCTCACAGTAAGGGCAGGCTTGATCAGTATTGTCTGTGTATGTGTAGCTAATTGTGATTACTGTAAACATGGGTAAACACAAGCTATGCAGTGTCTGCCACACCAGATTCTCTCCCTTATTATCTGATTCTGTTTTATGTGAACAATGCAGCCAGTCTTCACAACTCGGTGAGGGGGCTGGAGAAGAGGGTTCAGAGCCCGCCTGGTTAGGGGCTCTTAAGACTATGATGTCTGATATGTTATCACAACTCACTGCTAATGTTCCGAAAACTCAGCTACTAGAACAGGTTGTTGCAGATTTAGCTGCTAGGGCATATGTTACACCGCCCCCTCCTCTTTAGCTCAGGGGTAAATTTACTAAGATAGGAGTTCTATTTAAGATGGGATGTTGCCCATAGCAACCAATCAGATTCTACTTCTCATTTATCTAGCACTTTCTAGAAGATAATACCTGGAATCTGATTGGTTGTTATAGGCAACATACTATCTTAAATAGAACTCCCATTTTAGTAAATTTACCCCCAAGTGTCAAAAAGATTTTTGCACACTTTCTCATTTGCTCCTGAAGGTAGGAAATTCTGGGAAGAACCCCTGGGGGTTGACGTATCAGTCTCTCCACTGTCTAAAAAGGCGGTGCTGCCTGCCCCGGGCTCCTTTACCATAAAGGACCCTGGGGACAAAAAAATTGAGACTACACTAAAGTCTATCTATACGGCAGCTGGTGTATCGCAGAGGCCGGTCATAGCTGGTTGCTGGATGACCCATGCCATTCACACGTGGGCTTCTCAAATTCAGGAGGGCCTCTCCGGGGATATTCCTCTGGTCACTACGGTGACTCTCCTGAAGCACATTCAGGACACTGCACGTGTCCTGTGTGACTCACTCGAGGAGATGGGCAATATTAATGCTAGGACTTCTGCCATGGCAGTGTCGGAGTGCAGGGCTTTGTGGTTGCGTCAGTGGATAGCAGACACAGAATCCAAGTGCAGTGTGGAGTCCCTCCCCTTTTCTGGGGAATGGCTCTTTGGGGTTGAGTTGGATACGTGGATTTCCAAAGTCACTGCTGGGAAATCCACGTTTCTCCCCTTTGTGGCCCCGCCGGATAGGCGTTCCTACCCGGGGCCATCTGTTCAGTCCTTTTGGTCTAACAGATTTCGATTTAGGGACAGAGGTGCCTCCAATGCGAATAGAGGCACCAGATGTATGTCAAAAAGACCTGCAACCTCCAGTTATCAGGTATAGAACACCAGTTCTGCTTCCACGAAGTCCTCAGCATGACGGTGCCCACCCACTCCGAGGAGATCTCGAGGTGGGTGCTCAACTGCGTCACTTCAGCCGTATCTGGGAAAGCTCCTACCAGGATACCTGGGTAAGGGACTTCATTTCTCAGGGCTACAAGCTGGAGTTCAGTGGTGCTCCTCCCCAATGATTTTTCAAATCAAGCTTGCCAGCTTTGGAGGATACGCAAGTTACGTTGCAACAGGCCATCCGAAAGTTGGTCCAGTCCCACGTCATTTTTCCAGTACCAATACCACAGTGGTTCTCAACCGCGGCCCTCAAGTACCCCCAACAGTTCATGTTTTCCAGGTCTCCTCACAGGATTGCAAGTGAAATAATTTGCTCCACCTGTGGGTCTTTTAAAATGTGTCAGTGAGTAATGAATACACCTGTTCAACTGCTCGTGACCTTGAAAACATGAACTGTTGGGGGTACTTGAGGACCGAGGTTGAGAACCACTGCAATACCACAACGAGGCAAGGGTTATTACTCCAACCTGTTTGTGGTACCAAAGCCGGATGGCTCTGTAAGGCCCATTTTGAATCTAAAGTCTCTGAACCCTTACCTAAAGGTTTTCAAGTTCAAAATGGAATCCCTGAGGGCAGTGAGTGCGGGCCTGGAAGAACAGGAATTCCTGGTTTCCTTTGATAACAAGGACGCCTACCTTCATATTCCAATTTGGCCACCTTATCAGGCTTATCTGAGGTTTGCCCTCCTGGATGATCACTACCCTTTGGCCTGTCCACGGCTCCAAGGGTATTCACAGAGGTGATGGCGGAGATGATGTTCCAACTCCGGGTCCAGGGGGTCAATGTTGTCACTTACCTGGACGATCTTCTGATAAAAGTTCCCTGGATCTTGCTTTTATTGCTCCATATCGACCACACTATCCAACTTCTGTCACGCAATGGGTGGATTCTGAGTCTACAGAAGTCCCACCTCGAACCGACTCAGCGGCTCCTGTTCTTGGGGATGTTACTGGATATGGTGGCCCAGAAGGTGTTCCTCCCAGAGTACAAATCGAGAACACTTCAGGAGATGGTCCGCATTGGTGCTCCGACCTGCTCAAGTGTCCATCCATCTTTGCATCAGATTGTTGGTGAAGATGGTTGCCTCATACGAGGCGATCCAATATGGGAAGTTCCATGCCAGAACATTTCAACTGGATCTCCTGAGCAAGTGGTCCGGATCACATCTACAGATGCACCGGATGATTCGGCAGTCACCTCAGGCCAGGATTTCCCTCCTGTGGTGGTTTCAGTCCTTTAATCTCCTGGAAGGCCGGGGTTTCGGGATTCAGGATTGGAACTTCCTCACGACGTATGCGAGTGTGCGAGGATGGGGAGCTGTCACCCAGAGGGCGCAGTTCCAGGGCAGGTGGTCAGCCCACGAAGCCCTCCTTCCGATCAACATTATGGAACTTTAGGCGATCTACAATGCTCTTCTTCAGGCCTCTCCTCTGCTCACAGATCACGAGATCCAAGTTCAGTCAGACAACGCCACTGCGGTGGCTTACATCAGTCGGTAAGGATGGACAAAAAGCAGAGCCTGTATGCGAGAGGTGTCAAAGATACTCCTCTGGGCAGAAAGAAATGCAAGATCAATGTCGGCAATCTTCATTCCGGGTGTGGACAACTGGGAAGCGGACTTCCTGAGTCATCACGATCTCCACCCGGGGGAGTGGGGACTCCACCATCAGGTGTTCCAGCAGATAATCCACAGATAGACATGATGGCTTCTCAACTCAACAAGAAGCCTCACTGGTATTGCTAATGAACCAGGGACCCTCAGGCGAGGGCAGTGGATGCACTGACATCGCCTTGACCTTACCGGCTGGTCTACCCGTTTCCTCCGATTCCGTTGCTCCCTAGGGTGCTCAAGCGAATCAGAAATCAAGGAGTCCGGGCAATTCTGATTGCCCTGGATTCGCCTCGGAGGGCGTGGTACGCGTATCTTCTGGGCATATCCGTCAAAGACCCTTGGCCTCTACCACTAAGAAGCGATCTTCTGCAACAGGAACCGTTCGTCAACCCGGACTTAAGGCGACTTCGTTTGACGGCATGGAGGTTGAACGAACACACTAGCTCACAAGGGCCTTTCCAAAAAGGTTATTGCTACCATGGTTCAGGCCAGGAAACCTGTGACGTCAAAACACTATCATCGTATCTGGAGAGGATATGTCTCTTGATGTGAGGAACGCACGTATCTGCCTGCAGAATTCCACTTGGGATGTTTCTCACGTTTCCTGCAGGCTGGTGTGGATAAGTGCTTACGTCTGGGTTCCATTAAGGTCCAGATTTCAGCGCTCTTAATTTTCTTACAGAAGAAATTGGCAGTGTTGCCAGAAGTTCAGACCTTCTTGCAAGGGGTACTCCATATACAACCTCCTTTTGTGCTGCCTACGGCACCCTGGGATTTGAATGTGGTGTTGGATTTTCTACAGTCCTCCTGGTTTGAACCTCTGACGACGGTAGAAGACAAGTACCTCACGTAGAAGACGGTGATGTTACTGGCCCTGGCTTATGCTAGACGTGTCTCAGAATTTGGGGCCTTTTTGTGTAAAACTCCATACTTGGTCTTTTACGAAGACAGAGCGGAGCTCCAGACTAGGCAGCAGTTCCTGCCGAAGGTAGTCTCAGCATTCCACTTGAATCAACCTATTGTGGTTCCGTCAAGTTTTGGCACTTCTGTTCCTCCGGAGACATTGGATGGTGTGTGAGCCTTGAAGATCTATGTCAGGTGAACGGCTCGGGTCAGAAAGATGGATTCCTTGTTCGTGCTCTATGATGCGCAGTAAAAGGGTTATCCTGCTTCGAAGCAGTCCATTGCTCGTTAGCAAAGGCTTACTATCCAACAGGTCTATGTGTCGGCAGCCTTACCTGTTCCTAAGTCTCTGAAGGCCCACTCTACAAGATCGGTGGGCTCTTCCTGGACGGCTGCCCGTGGAGTTTCGGCCTTGCAACTATGCCGAGCTGCTACCTGGTTGGGGAAGAACACTTTTGTGAAGTTCTACAAGTTTGAAACCCTGGCCAAAGAGGATTTCCAGTTTGGGCAGGCGGTGCTGCAGTATTCTCCACACTGGAAGCTTTGGAATGTCCCCATCGTACTAAGTCTCCCCAATATCCCTTATGGGTGCTAGAGAAAATAGGATTTTCATTATCTACTAGTAAATCCTTTTCTCGTAGTCCATAAGGGATATTGGGCGCCCGCCTCAGTGCGTTGACTTTTCTGCAGGTTGTCTATTATGTGTTTTCCTGTTCAGCTGTTGCTGTTATTGTTACCAGCCGTTGCTGGTTGTTGTATGTTAGTAGTGTGCTGGTATATAAATCTCACCACTCCTTGTTGTTATATTCCTTTTCTCATATAAGTCCTTCGGGTACTGTTTTACCTATAACTGCCTGTGGGAGGGGGCATAGAGGGGAGGAGCCAGCACACCCAGTGAATAAATTTTAAAGTGCAATGGCTCCTTTGGACACCGTCTATACCCCATCGTACCAAGTCTCCCCAATATCCCTTATGGACTACGAGAAAAGGGTTTACCGGTAGGTAATTAAAATTATGATCTCTTTTCTCTTTACTTGTCAGATGTAGCAGTGTTACTGCTTAAGTGCCCCTTAAAATGGGGGACATTTAAACAGGACTGCATTTGAGAAACGTTCTAACACTTGTCATGCATGAATTTAGGAGTCTGGCTCATATAAAAAAGGGCGGTCAAGTTACTAAAGTTAGCTAATGCATCAGACCCCCCCCCCCAAAAAAAAAAAAAATATATATACTTCTAAATAAAATAAAAATGTTTGTAGTATTTGAAATCGCTATTTAGAACACAATGATACAGACCAAAACTGACAGTTTTTGCAGCCCATATTATATAAGCTGTATGGCCAAGAAACAGAGGAAGCTGAGTAGCCTTTAACAATCCAAACTAACATCATAAGCTTATGTTACAATATCAAAACTATTGTAGCAGTGTACTCATCTGTACGATCACAATAATAAATTGACTAAACTTAATACTTTGTAATTTTGGTTTAATTTCTTTGGCCAAGAGATCAATGGTCCGTGTAAGTAAAAAGTCTGTACATCACTTTTAACTCCGTTAATTTCATATACAGGAAAATCTTTTAATCCGCCTCCACATTCACATCGCAGATGAGTCCAAAGAAGATATCTGCACTGCTCAGCACTGTATTTCTCATCAGAAGTTTGCAATGACCTTGTTTGAACAGGTACTTCTCACTTTGTAATGTGCATCCATGAATAGGGCAGAGACATTGGGGGTAATTCCAAGTTGATCGCAGCAGGAATTCTGTTAGCAACTGGGCAAAACCATGTGCACTGCAGGGGAGGCAGATATAACATGTGCAGAGAGAGTTAGATTTGGGTGTGGTGTGTTCAATCTGCAATCTAATTTGCAGTGTAAAAATAAAGCAGCCAGTATTTACCCTGCACAGAAATAAAATAACCCACCCAAATCTAACTCTCTGCAAATGTTATATCTGCCACACCTGCAGTGCACATGGTTTTGCCCAACTGCTAAAAAATTTCCTGCTGCGATCAACTTGGAATTACCCCCATTGTTCCACCTTGTTTTTTGTTAATACTCATTTACTACTGGTATGTCTGTAAAGCTGAATGTATTATACCTGTAATATACAGTAACTGTGAGCAAATCAGATCTGTTAACGTATTGCTATATGTATTTCCAATATATTGACAACAGATCTTGTTGGGTGAGTGCCCCTCTGTCACAGTATTGGTATGTAGTAGTGCTGCATTTATTTGGTGTAACCAGACACATGTCCACTTTGAGGATAACATACTTTAAATGTCCTTGTTAGAAATTTTGGGGCATAGTTACCAAACCTTTGAGAGCGATAAAGTACCATTACCTTTGAGAGCGATAGTGTATAAAATGACCATTATATAAACACAATCTCTGCTCGCACCTGGGACACAGTGCACGAGTTGAAGTTGGGGCTACCACTTTCACACAGATGACAACCTGGATTGTCAACCTTTACACCGGACTCGGGTCTTCCAGCATTCAGTAGGCACCTGGAAATATGTATTATCCAAGTTCTACTGTACCCTGCAGATCAATTTCTTTTAGCCGTGACCCAGGTCACACTTTTCAGACATAAGCCGGGTCGTGGACCCGGGTTGCGAGTTCCGGGAAAAACCCTGATAGCGAGAAGGGTCATGGACCCGGGTAGATCCTTTCAGACGTAGGCCGGACCCAGGTCAATGCGCATTCACGTGCAAAAACCTGGGCTTTAGGCTTATGTCTGAAAGGGGTATTAGGAGCCGATTTGGTTAGTTCTTCTAATTCTCTCAAATTTATCTCTCTAAAAAGCTTAGTAAGTAGACCTCTTTATCCTTTATTTTAGATAGTTTATGGTCTATAGTATGAAAGGTCTCGTGTATGAATAATATCCTATAACCTGCAGCAAGACTCATTGTCATCTGTATAATGTAATATTGTTTTATCTGCTATTACAGTGTGTTTGTACCAGCTGTGGGGCCACATCAGACCCTCTACCTTTTATTCAGATGGTGCATTATATATCAACTACTGCCCTCTGGTAAGCTGGTAAACCTATTATAAATGTAACCGTGTGAGATGCAGTATTTTTGGGTGCCCACCAGTACATTCGTCAGTAGTGTATCCATGTGATGTTAGTTTGGCATCCAATGCATATATAATATACCATGCATTGTATTGTCCAGAAATGGATTTCTTTCCCATTCTTATCCATTCCAAATAGTGTTTTTGTTGATGCCCATCCTACGTGGATTCTCTATTCGTGCCTATGAGCATTTCAATGTGGATCGTTAGAGCTTTTGGGGGCAGCTATTTAATGTTTGTTAGTCTACCTACAGGATTTTCTGTCCTCTTCAGCTGAGCTTGTAACAAGTGTATTGGAGGTGATAAATCTGCCAGTGTGGTTGAAATAAAAAAACATGTGATTCTCATGAGCTGAATTTGACTAGAGCCGGTATTGCATTCCTTGATATTTAATGGCTTTAATTGCTCTTTCATTTCTTTCTTATTAAAAACTCTAGCAACCAGGCAATATGTATGTTGGAAAGACGAGAAAAGCCGACCCCTGATATGTTTGGGGAATTGCTGCAAAAGGCTAGTACGATGGGAGACCTGAGAAACTGTCCAGTGAGTAGACTGAATAGTATCTACATTCCTCTTGTAGAACACACATGTTGTTACATTCCGATGGAAGATGGAACAGTGTATTTGCGTAGTGTATTTCTGTTTTATTTAGTGACATTTTTAGGTACCGTGCTCCATAATTGTAATGTAACCGAAACATTGAATTTCCAGAGCAATTGTGGTGAGAAAATCCGAATCCGCCGAGTTCTAATGAACGCGCCCCAGATAATCACCATAGGACTGGTGTGGGACTCTGATCATTCAGACCTGGCTGAGGATGTCATTCACAGTCTTGGAACATGCCTGAAGCTTGGGGATGTGAGTATATCTCAGCACTGAGCTCTTGAATTGGCAGGTTTAAGAACCATAGTGCCTGACACACCTTAATTCCTGCAGTTGATTCTAGACCACAACAAAAACAGACAAATACTACCACTTGCAAATTTATATACTGTGTCTCAATCCATATGTATTACAAACATCCATTTATTTGAGACTGTATATATAGCGGTAAGTTTCGTGACCATGTAAAGACCACAGGGCCATAGATTACTAAATTTTATACAGGTCACAGAAATAGAGGTGCTTTTTATTTTACAGGTTTCTAAGTGGACATAAAGTTGTATGACTTGTGTTTTTACAGGTTGAGTATCCCATATCCAAATATTCCGAAATACAGAATATTCCAAAATACGGACTTTTTTGAGTGGGAGCGAGATAGTGAAACCTTTGTTTTCTGATGGCTCAATGTACACAAACTTTGTTTAATACACAGTTATTAAAAATATTTTATTATATGATCTTCAGGTTGTGTGTATAAGGTGTATATGAAATATAAATGCATTCTGTGCTTAGATTTAGGTCCCATCGCCATGATATCTCATTATGGTATGCAATTATTCCAAAATACAGAAAAATCTAATGTCCAAAATACTTCTGGTCCCAAGCATTTTGGATAAGGGATACTCAACCTGTACTTGTAAATTTATTTATTTATTAACAGTTTCTTATATAGCGCAGCAAATTCCGTTGCGCTTTACAATGGGAAATAACAATTATATAACAAAACTGGGTAATAACAAACAGTCATGTGTAGATTTGATGTATTCAACAGGTTAATATTTTATCCAGTTTTGCCAACAAGACCCTTTCTCTTCAGTTATTTTATAGGGTTACAGATGACCGAGCAAAGTATTCTGAACTTTATCTGGTGGGAATGATCTGTTACTATGGCAAGCATTACTCCACCTTCTTCTTTCAAACCAAAATACGCAAGTGGATGTATTTTGATGATGCCCATGTAAAAGAGGTAACAAACAGAAAACTCAAAAAGAGCCATGCTTTCTTACATTTGATTTTGTGTATTTTACAGTTGCTTTGGAATGAATTATTATTATTTATTTAGCAAATTACTATTACTTACTTTTATATGAATTAAGGAACAAGCGCACCGAAACCAAAATTTGATTTATGATCCGTGTAAACCCTACTGTTTGCCTCAACCCAGATTGTGATGATTTTTTTTGTGTGTGTGTTTTAGATTGGTCCAAAATGGAAAGACGTAGTAACAAAGTGTATAAAGGGCCACTATCAGCCATTGCTCCTCCTGTATGCTGATCCCAGAGGTACCCCAGTGTCTGTACCAGATGTCCTGTCTCAGATGGACATTCGGCAGTACAGCAGAACTTGCTATGATAGTGAGGACTCTGGTAAGTAGACCAGTCTCTGCAGTGTTCCCGATTAGTATCTTGCTTTGTGGCACTGATTTGTTGTTTTCCAGGGCAAAGTGTAAGGGTGCGTACACACTATGCAATATCTCATATGATCTGGCTAATCTTTGCCGATTCGTGCGATATTGTATATTGTGTATGCTTGATACAGGATACGATGTGCGCTCCCGCTGGTCGTATCCTGCATCCCACATCAGACTGAGTTCAGTTGACCGTTTTATATTTCATATCTGATCTGTAAATTATTAATGATCAGTTGATTTTGCTGATATTATTACTATGACATATTGACATATATTTATATTTGCCGAAAATGCTGTACCAATTTTATTCCACTAACTTACTGTTCCCGACTTAAAACCTAAACTTAAATTATGATTGCCGCTTTTTATCATCAACACAGACGTTGAAATTGTAACATTGGGGGTAATTCAGAGTTGATCGCAGCAGCAAATTTGTTAGCAGTTGGGCAAAACCATGGCCCTCATTCCGAGTTGATCACTAGCTGCTTTCGTTCGCAGCGCAGCGATCAGGCTAAAAATCGGCACTTACGCGTGACGTACTTTCACAAAAGCCGATGCAGTTTTATACAAGCTCTAGCGACGCTTTTCAATCGCACTGCTGGCCGCAGAGTGGGTGTTTCAGGGTGGTAACTGACCGTTTTCGGGGAGTGTGTGTAAAAACGCAGGCGTGTCAGATAAAAACGCAGGAGTGGCTGTGGAAATGTAGGCGTGGCTGGGCGAACGCAGGGCCAGTTCGTGACGTCAAAACAGGAACTAAATAGTCTGAAGTGATCGCAAGCTAGGAGTAGGTCTCGAGCTACTCAGAAACTGCACAATCTTTTTTTGTAGCAGCGCTGCGATCCTTTCGTTCGCACTTCTGCTAAGCTCAGATACACTCCCAGAGGGCGGCTGCTTAGCGTTTGCACGACTGCTAAAAGCAGCTAGCGAGCGAACAACTCGGAACGAGGGCCTAAGTGCATTGCAGGGGGAGCAGATATAACATTTACAGAGAGAGTTAGATTTGGGTGGGTTATATTGTTTCTGTGCGGGGTAAATACTGGTTGCTTTATTTTTACACTGCAATTTAGATTTCAGTTTGCACACACCCCACCCAAATCTAACTCTCTCTGCACATGTTACATCTGCCTCCCCTGCAGTGCACATGGTTTTGCCTAACTGCTAACAAATTTGCTGCTGCGATCAACTCTGAATTAGGCCCATTGTGTAAGTAACTGTTAAAGGTCATAATCGTTTAGTGGTTTGTTATTTCATCCATTACACTTTGTTATTAATGCTGACTTTTTTTGAGTAACTGTACATTGTTTCTCACAGTTTTAATGTTAATTACATGCTGTTGTCCATCAGGCAGGGAGCCGTCTATCTCCAGTGACACCAGGACAGACTCCTCCACAGACAGCTATCACTACAAACATTCACATCATGAATCTGTGGTCAGTCACTTCTCCTCTGACTCACAAGGCACTGTCATCTACAACCTGGAAAACGACGCAGCATCACAGAGCAGTAGAGATACAGGTACCAGAGTTTTCACTATGATCCCAGTGTATGTGAATGGACGCAGATCTCTCAGACATCCCTTTTCATCCACTAAAAAGGAATTTTTATTAAGCAGCTAAAAAAGGGTGGAGCAACAGAATGTGACTGAAGGGGAGATCAATCAAAAGTTCTAAAGAGGACATGCGCAGAAGTTGCCCATAACCAATCAAATTTTCTCTTGCGTCCTAGAGGATGCTGGGGACTCCAAAAGGACCATGGGGTATAGACGAGATCCGCAGGAGACATGGGCACACTAAAAAGACTTCAACTGGGTGTGAACTGGCTCCTCCCTCTATGCCCCTCCCCCAGACCTCAGTTAGACTCTGTGCCCAGGAGTGACTGGACACTCACAGGGGAGCTCTCCTGAGTTTCTCTGGAAAAGACTTTGTTAGGTTTTTTATTTTCAGGGAGACCTGCTGGCTACAGGCTCCCTGCATCGAGGGACTGAGGGGAGAGAAGTCAGACCTACTTCTTCTTAGTTAAGGGCTCTGCTTCTTAGGCTACTGGACACCATTAACTCCAGAGGGTTCGATCACTTGGTTCGCCTAGCTGCTTGTTCCCAGAGCCGCGCCGTCACCCCCCTCACAGAAGCCAGAAGAATGATTCCGGGTGAGTATTAGAAGATCAGAAGGCGTCAGATGGCAGAAGACTTCAGTAACGGTACAGCGCAGCGGTAGCGCTTCGCTCCATGCTCCCACACACTTCACCAACGGCACTTACAGGGTGCAGGGCGCTGGGGGGGAGCACCCTGGGCAGCAGTTACTGGGGTAAAATTTAGCTGGCAGAAGGCATATTCGGTGCCCGGGCACCGTATAAGATACCCCCGCCAGGATAAAAATGTCAAATTTTAGCAGGACTACAGCGCATCGGGAAGGGGCGGGGCTTAGCCGCACAGCTCACCAGCGCCATTTTCTCTCTCTCCACAGCCGCTTCAGAGACGCTGGCCCGGACCTCCAAGCTCCTTTCAAGTAAAAGGGAGCAAAACGGGGGGGGGGGGGCACATGCTATTTGGTGCTTTTTGATTATTATATGGCAGCACTAACAACATATATTCTTGCTTTGTAGCATATGGGCGCTGGGGTGTGAGCTGGCATACTTCCTCTGTGTTTCTCTCTCCAGGCTTCCCTGTGGGTCTGTCCCCGTGATTTGGCCAGTGTGAGTGTAGGTGTGTCGGTACTACGTGTCAACATGTCTGAGGCTGAGGGTTCCTCCCCGGAGGAAGTTACTGGGGGCGCAGAAAAGGATTTGGGAAACAGCAGTCGGCACAGCCGACTGCTGATTGGGTGAATATGTTTATTACACTGAATGCAAATGTGGCTTTATTAAGACACAAACATGGAGAAAATCCATGGAGGATGCTTTGTCTTAGGTACAGACCCCCTCGGGGTCACAGAAACGTTCATTTACCCAGATGGTAGATACAGATACCGACACGGACTCTGATTCCGATGTCGATTTCAATGAGGCTACTTTACGCCCAAAGGTAGTTAGGAGTATTCAGTACATGATTGTGGCTATTAAAGATGTTTTACATATCTCTGAGGAACCTGCCGTTCCAAACACAAGGGTTTGCTTATTTAAAGGGAAAAAGCCTGAGTCCTCCCCCGCCTCTACCAAGTCCACCGCATGACGCTGGGGCTCCCCTGTGGGAGTCCGTGCCGGTGGGGGGCCGTCTCCGGTTCTTCAGTCAGGTCTGGTTTCAATCGGCCCTGGATCCTTGGGTTTTAGACATAGTGTCCCAAGGGTACAAGCTGGAGTTTCAGGAGATGCCCCCCCCCCTCCCCCGCCGCTTTTTCAAGTCGGCCCTTCCAGTTTCTCTTCCGGAAAGAGTAGTGGTAAATGCTGCGATACAAAAGCTGTGTTAACAGAGGGTCGTTGTGCCGGTTCCCCCGTCCCAACGGGGGTAAGGGTTCTATTCGATGGAATCTCTTCGAGCTGTGATTTCCAGTTTAGAAGGGGGAGATTTTATGGCGTCAGTCGACATAAAGGATGCCTACTTACACGTCCCGATATATCCTCCTCATCAGGCCTTCCTGAGATTTGCGGTGCAGGATTGTCATTACCAATTTCAGACGTTGCCGTTTGGGCTTTCCACGGCCCCGAGGGTTTTCACCAAGGTTATGGCAGAAATGATGGTACTCCTTCGCAAGCAAGGGGTCACAATTATCCCGTACTTGGACGATCTCCTGATAAAGGCGAGATCAAAAGAACAATTGCTAAGACATGTGGAACTCTCCCTGTGGGTTCTGTGACATCACGGTTGGATTCTAAATTTGCCAAAGTCTCAGTTGATTCCGACAACTCGGCTGCCCTTCCTGGGCATGATCCTAGACACGGAGCTACAGAGAGTGTTTGTTTCTTTCGGAGGACAAAGCTCTGGAAATACAGACCATGGTCAAGGAGCTTCTGAGACCGATAAGAGTGTCGATTCATCAATGCACTCGAGTGCTAGGGAAGATGGTTGCGGCTTACAAAGCCATTCCGTTTGGCAGGTTTCATCCCCGTCCCGTTCAGTGGGATCTGCTGAACAAATGGTCCGGGTCTCACCTGCACATGCACCGGAAAATAAGTCTATCTTCCAGGGCCAGGATTTCTCTCCTGTGGTGGCTGCAAGGCTCTCACCTTCTAGAAGGACGTCGATTCGGAATCCAGGACTGGGTCCTGCTGACCACAGATGCAAGTCTCCGAGGCTGGGGCGCAGTCACGCAGGGAAGAAGTTTCCAGGGAAAATGGTCAAGCCAGGAATCTTGTCTCCACTTAAATGTTCTCGAGTTAAGAGCCATTTACAACGGCCTCCTGCAAGCGAAGAACCTTCTTCAGGGTCTCCCTGTCCTGATCCAGTCGGACAACATAACAGCGGTGGTGTACGTAAACCGCCAAGGCGGAACAAGGAGCAGGGCGGCAATGGCGGAAGCCACAAGAATTCTCCACTGGGCGCAACAGCACATGAGCTCTGTCAGCAGTCTTCCTCCCGGGCGTGGACAACTGGGAAGCAGACTTCCTCAGCAGACACGATCTCCATCCAGGAGAGTGGGCTCTTCATCAAGAGGTATTTGCAGAAGTGACAAGGCGTTGGGGAATTCCTCTGATAGACATGATGGCGTCTCGCCTCAACAAGAAGCTTCTGAAGTATTGTTCCAGGTTGAGGGACCCCCAAGCCTGGGCGGTGGACGCCCTGGTAACTCCGTGGGTGCTTCAGTCGGTGTATGTGTTCCCTCCGCTTCCTCTCATTCCAAAGGTGTTGAGGATCATAAGATGAACAAGGGTTCAGGCTATACTCGTCGCTCCAGATTGGCCACGGAGGGCCTGGTATCCGGATCTTCAGGAGTTACTAGTGGAAGATCCCTGTCCGCTTCCTCTAAGAGAGGACCTGTTAATGCAGGGGCCCTGCGTGTTTCTGGACTTACCGCGGCTGCGTTTGACGGCGTGGAAGTTGAACGCCAAATCCTAGCTCGGAAAGGGTATTCCTGGGGAGGTCATCCCCACTCTCCTTAAGGCTAGGAAGGAGGTCACGGCAAAACATTATCACCGTATTTGGAGAAAATATGTGTCATGGTGTGAAACCAAAACTGCTCCTGCGGAGGAGTTTCACTTGGGTCGTTTCCTCCATTTTTTGCAGGCAGGCGTGGATGCAGGCCTGAAATTGGGTTCCATCAAGGTTCAGATTTCGGCTTTATCTATTTTCTTTCAAAAAGAATTGGCCGGCCTTCCTGAAGTTCAGACTTTCGTGAAGGGAGTGCTGCATATCCATCCTCCATTTGTGCTACCCGTGGCACCGTGGGATCTCGAAGTGTTGTTGCAGTTTCTTATGTCTCACTGGTTTGAACCTTTGCGTAAGGTTGAGTTAAAGTTTCTCACTTGGAAAGTGGTCATGGCTTTGGCGTCTGCCAGACGAGTGTCAGAATTGGCGGCTTTGTCTCACTAGAGCCCATATTTGATTTTTCATGTGGATAGAGCGGAATTGAGGACTCGTCCACAATTTCTGCCGAAGGTGGTTTCTTCGTTTCACATAAATCCTTTCCTCGAAATGTCCGTCTCTCCTGGACACAGTTCCTATAACTGAGGTCTGGGGGAGGGGCATAGAGGGAGGAGCCAGTTCACACCCAGTTGAAGTCTTTTTAGTGTGCCCATGTCTCCGGATCCCGTCTATACCCCATGGTCCTTTTGGAGTCCCCAGCATCCTCTACGGACTAGGAGAAAAGGATTTACCGGTAGGTATTAAATCCTATTTTAGGTATCATTTTATAGAGTGCAGTAAATAGCTAGAATGCTATATGCAACTGCTCCACTTGTCCTGTTTACAATGTTAGGTAAATCTCTCTTCCTGTCATTTACTGAGAATAATAGTGCAGGGGAGTTATCTTCTAAGGATGTGTCCACATACAACTATTATCAGATTGTTTCAAATAGCATGTGTAGTGTGCCACCAGCGTCTAAACACTAATCCTGAGTACCTAATACACTGTAAGCGAACCAAGAGGCGGATATGAGGGAAAAGTACACAATCTAGGATAAACCAATTCCTTTGATACAAAATAACTAACCCTAAGTACCTAATAAAATACATGTGAACCAAGATGAAAAATTGAGGGAAAAGTATGTAGTCCTTTAAAAGGCAAAAGCCAGGCCCGATACAATAGATTGTTATGCATTATTTGCGACTTTATACTAATTCCTTTGTAACATACCAACTAATACGAAGTACCTAGGGCCTGATTCCAATGTTTATGGAATTACACAGCCTCAGGGAAGCAAATAAAATGAAAATGCAGCAGAAGGCGTCTGTAGAAGATGGACACCTCCTGCATACATCTGTGAGATCAGAGTGCTGCATCATTGGATCACCATTTCAACCACCAGATGCGACTCACGATGGTAGCAGACTGTGGTCAGTCTGGCCATAGGATCCGGGTCTAGGAAGTCTGCATCTGGCAATGCAGATCCCGAGCCCGGCACCCCTTACAGAACAGTGCCGGTTGCTATCCCCCAAGCGGCGCAGCATGTCAATCATTCTGTGGCTGGCTGTGTGGTGGGGGCTGGTAGTCCTTTTCTGCACATGCGCAGACCCACAAACATCGGATTTGTACATAAACCTCATCCTTTTTTCCTTTGTATAATAAACAAATTTAGTTAGCATCAATCTATTACCAGTCATTGCAGTGCATGTTATCTAATGAACAGGCAGCTCCTCACATTAGAAATTGCAACATGTGAGAAGTTCCCTGTGTGGAGGAAACAAAAGTGTTACTGCTTTAAGCTTTCAAGTTCTCCATGATTTATGTCTATAACGAGCTATTATGCTGCTCTCAAGGTTTTTCCCTTATGCATTTTCTTCTGGTCTACTCCCTTATGTACAGGACACCTGACCGATAGTGAGTGTAGTCAGCGACACTTTACCAGGAAGGGTCCCTTAACTGACCGGAAGCGAAGTTCCAGTCGTCCTCGGAGAAAAGGAGACGAATCTCAATCTTCAGGTTATCATAGTGAAGGTCTGACCTGCAGTGTTTTCATTGCTCCTACCTGAAATCCCTTTTTTGTTTTTCCTTTCATTCATTCATTTGATTTTCTATTTCATTGTTACTTTCTGTTTAACTGGTTGTTTGTTGTATTAGGGGAAACGTTAAAGGAGAAGCAAGCTCCAAGAGCCGGTCTGAAGCTGTCCAGCAGCTCCAGCAGATTGAGAGACTTTAAAGCGACTGTTAGCAATATGATTCATAGCAGACCATCGCAGGCGTCACAAACCACGCAAAGCTTACATCACGTTGGAAGTGCCGTAGAGCAAGCAGAGATCAAACCACCTTCTAGCTTAGCCGTACGACCCAGGGACTGGGAGATGGAAAATGGAAACGATGCAAAATCTGGGGTATCTAATAGGTATCGGCCGACCTGGCGGCCTACACGTGAGCCATTAAATGTTGATAGCATCTTCAGAACAGAAAAGCGGAAAAACACAGGATATAGTCCACTTAGTCCCTTCTCAGAAGACTCTGGTAAGGATTCTATGTTTTTTAAATCTTAACAGTTCAGATGATCTGCATTGGTGGTCATATAGGGGATGCAGTTACATTGCCGGAAGTCGGGATCCCGGCGGTCAGGATACAGGCGCCGGAATCCCGACACCTAACAGTGCCAACACATACAATCCCGACCATCATGGTCTGTTCCCACTCGTGGGTGTCCACAACATACATAGTGGGAATAGAACCTGCGGCGAACCACTGAGCCCGCAAGGGGCTCCGTTGCGCTCGCCCCTCCCCTTCAGCCGGCGGCATTCTCACGGCAGGAATCCCGGCATAAGGATGCTGACCGCCGGTCTCCCAGCCCCAACTCGTCATATAGTGTTGCTCTGTGCTTGGTGTAATAGGTGGGCACATGCTATCTTGCCGTAAAAATCAGGTTATTTGCTTTTCTTCCTGACTCTCTAAATTCATCATAATGTTATGTATAATACACATTTTGTATTGCTGTAATCTGGAGAAAACGCTATTATATATTATAAAAGTTAGTTTATTTACATTTTTGGCCTGGATTTCTTTGTTATGCCCATAAAATCCTTTACTCCCCTGTGCATGTAAAATTCTGCATGGTAGACTATGGGGTCTATTCAATACCTGTCACATCCTCTCTGACGGAGAAGATCCAACAGTTCAGTATTCAATTCAGTATCCGTTTTTGACATGCTAATTCAACTTTTTTTAAAGTTGATTTGGCATAGTCGAAAAAGGGACAAAAACCTGTTGAAAACACCCGCAAATTTGACAAAGTACATGTAACGGCGACAAATTCTCTGATGCACGTACTTTTCGACAGTGTAATTTTTTTCGACAGTCGGAAAATGACACTGTCATTGAATAGGTTGAATGCAAATTCGACCTATTTCTGTCGAAAAGTGACTGTTTTTCCGACTGTCGGAAAAACTGTCACGACTTGAATAGACCCCTATGACATTTATTACTGGTAAAATAAACATATGTAGTTCAAATGACATTTAGTCTGGTTAACATTAAGTAAGCTATATAGTATTACAGTCAAGTTAATGTGTTAAACTTATCTATTGCTTGTTTGGCTACTGAACATTTTACGTACCTGCCCTACATCTCGGTTCTTGAATTGTTTAATATTTGGCTATTTTAAGCTGTATAAATATATCTCCCTTGTTCTAACAGAGGTCAGATATTGCTTCCCCAAACCCTCAGACAATGTAATTTGTATCTATGGAAACAAAAAGCAGTATTGCTCGTCTTGTACTGCTCTTTTGAGAAAGTAGGATACATCCACTATTCCTCATTGGTGTACAGATATAGGTTATATTCTGTTTAGCAAGAGAACCTGTGATCTGCAGATTGGATTAGCTCATATGGTACTGCGAGCACATGCACCTAGTTGCTTTAAAGGTTTCCTGCAAAGATGAAGATCTTATTTTAACATATTGAATAGAATTGTTTACTGGTGGTCACATTTCTTTCCCTACCTTTCCTCTTGTAAAAGGGAAGGAACTGTCTGTCAGTGAGCTGCGAGAAAATCCCACCCCTGATACAAAGGAGAAGCATCCTTGTGTGAAATACAGGAGCTGGGGTGTGGGGCGAGGCGCTCCGCACATGGTGGATCACCAGCAGCCTCGGCTTATTCAGAGAATGGAGTCTGGCTATGAAAGTAGTGAACGGAACAGTAACAGCCCGATCAGCATGGATTTACCTTTATCAGAAAATTGCAGTGCTTTTCGGTAATTACACTGGCTTTATAGTAACTGATGGATATAAATATATTTCTTAATATGGCTGAATAATTATTATTTATTTATTTTTTTTTTATTTTTTTTAGTGATAATAGTATAATGATACTTTTAAGAGTACACTGTTTAATTTATTCCACTTAGTAAAACATTTTTTATAAGGTGCTGAATTTTTCTGTTCATTTTTCATGTTTGTTTTCTTAACCAAAATTCACAAGAAATAGAATTTGTATGCAGTATGGCTGGTTGGAGGGGGTGTCTGGGGGTGCCGCTGAAGGAGGTCCGGAGATACTGCGAGATTTGGAGGGGCGGGTAATGCTTCTCCTCCTGGAAGTAGCTAAGCTGCTGTCCTCCCTTTGGCAGTGGCTCTGCCGGAGACTCGCACAGCAGCCAGTCACTATTGCTGCATTACGGGGAAGAAGTGGCACTCAATAAACTACATCTCCCAGTAGCCCTTAGCGCCGGAATGCTTCGGCGCTAAGGGCTGCTGGGAGCTGTAGTTTATTTAGTGCGTCTATTCCCTGTAATGTGGCGCGTTGGGACACTGGCGCAAACAATAGTGACTGGCTGGCAGAACTGACTGGCCGAATCAATGTAATAGGTTAGTGACACTGCACTGCACAGCACTGTCACCTTTTACATCCAGACATTACCCTCCGCGATATCACTCACTCTATCCGTTACATTAGCCATCTCGGGGCATTCAGGTCGGCAGCCCAGGTGCTGTGTTCCAGAGTCAGGGCCTCTGGGGATCTGGGCGTGGCTGTGGCGTGGAGGCACTTCTGTGACCTCACGCGCAGAGGAGGCTCCGGGGATCAGAGAGTATGCAGCGCTGGGAGGGCTATGAAAGCCTTCCGCTGCGGCGCTTTCATACACATCTATGCTGGTGGCCGCAGCAGCTTTTGTTCCACCTGCGCCGCGGCTAGGGAGTGGGGATTGTTGATGCCGGAGGGGGCAGGTGGACTGGCAGCAGGATTTTTTTCCCCCCCTATCTACAGTGCAGAGACTTGCTGCAGATGCAGTGGCATAATCTCCAACTGTAACTTTTTGACTAGTACAGTACCTTTTTTTATGTTCTGTACCGATTTTTGGCTCTCCAAACTTCCATTGAAAGTATAGGAAAAGGAGCGTGGCCACGCTACTGTTCACGTGGCCACGCCCCCTTTTCGAATTTGTACTGATTTTTACGTGTAACTTGTTGGAGTGTATGTTGCTATAGATGCAGTGGGCCTATTTTGAGGTGTGGACCTGGAGCTGCAGCACCATCAGCCCCATTGTTAATCCTGCTCTCTGAACACACAGCAGCCAAAGGGCAGAACCTCCCATTGGATGTAACCTGTGTGGGAGGGTGTTTCTCTCCCAATCAGCTGTGGACTGGGTGTAATACACCTGCTGCTAACCCAATGAGATTTCCTAGTCACGCCCAATGTTATACACACAGGCACAGAGTGACAGATCTGGGCTATTATATAGGAGATACTACTTACCCATACTTCTATTTACTGAAGGAGTCCCAATGGGAAAAACATAGCAAAACTGCACAATAAAGGCTACCAAACATAAATCAAAATAAAATTGATAGTAGATCTGTATGGACCAATTCTTATTTTTCTTTTAAAGAACTTGATTTCCTTTCTTGGATAGATTTTAAAAAATGTCTGTGAAGTTTTTCTTATATGATAAAGATCTACTGTAACTCAAAGCTAACAGTTGAGTGTTGAGCTTGTTGCCCACATGTGTGGCTACTAACAACGATCAGTCAGCTGTAAAAGTCTACCCAGATTCTGACCGCATAAATGATAAGACAACCACTGCAGTCTGTAGGTGTCATCCATTGCCTGCATCAGTTTTTACCAAAGGATCCATTAGTTCTCCTGACTTACGGTCAGCTGCATGTATCCAGTTAAACCAAATAAACACATGTGGCTATCTTCACCTGTAGTAGCCTAACCAGACAATTTAAGTCGTTTTTTTGATTGGCATTGATGCCCCTATACCAATTCCTTAGATTGTTTTGCACTTCACGTTATACACAATATTATGCATAGATGAAAATGTGTTTCTTTTATACTCATGTTATATTACTAAAACTTCTAATCTGCTATATAATTATATATATATTTTTTTAAAGGGAATATCACTCAAGGAAAAGTCCTGGTACAGCTCCAGCTCCTACCTGGCGAAACATCCCAAAGTCTCAGAGCAGCAGTGCATTAGATATGGCAGACTGTGCATCCAGCGTTTGGGTTAAGGTCCATCCCACGCATGTTGGTAAGCCTATGACATAAATGCAACTATGGTTGCTTGATTGTGTGTCTATAATAAACACATTACAGTAAGTCCAAAGATTTCTGCAAAATGACAATAACATAACCTGGGTTTTATATTTCTCTAGCATCCATAAGGGATATTGGGGACACATTATTACGATGGGGTATAGACGGGGTCCAAAGGAGCCAGTGCTCTTTAAATTTCTTCCCTCTATGCCCCCTCCCACAGGCAGTTTAGAAAAAAGTGCCCTCAGGAGAGGATGCACACTCTGCTAGCTCCAGAGTTTTTCTTCAATTTCTTAAAATGTTTTATTTATTTTGGTATGCTGTCTGGGCAACAGTATGTCTGCACCGTGGTTGTTAGGGGGTGTACGGTCACCGGCCTCACGATGTGCAGAGCCGCTTCCCCGCTGCAGGACCACCGTCCTGATGGGTTGTTTGTTCAGCGGGGCACTGCGCCTTAGCTGTCACAACCGCAGCACGCCGCACACCCCTAACACATGCCTGAAGGTGAACATCAGTGGTGAGTATACACCGGGGGCCTCGTTAGGGGGATCCCCCGGTTCATGGTGCGGCTATTACACAGGTGAGGCATACGGGTCTCTCCTGGGGGGGATCCGTTATTGCCCTTGTGTAAACTGGTTAGCGGTGGGCTTAACTGAGCATTTATGTGAAGTTTTAAGCATGTTTGGAGACATTGCCAGTATAAAATCTTCAGTCGCTCCTGCGCCATTAGGGGGGGGGGGGGGGGGGGCTGAGCTACATCAGAGCGGGCTCAGCGGAATTTTGGCGCCTTTCTCTGCAGATACAGCAGCAGCAGCCTCACACAGCTCCTCCAGGCGCTGGCACACGCTGGATCACTGGTACAGGGTGTAGCTTGGGGGAGAGCCGCTGAAATTGTGCACATTACACATTCCTAAGGGCCCATACACACTAGGTGTTTTTGAGCTGAAAGCAGCTCACTTTTGGGGTGTGGAGCTGCTTTCAGCTCAAAGCCGCCCAGTGTGTATGCACAAGCGGTGAGCGCTGATGCGCGCTCCCGCTTCATCGCTGGCGGCCGGCGTTCATCTACTGGTATTACCAGTAGATGAACGGCGGGGTGAACGGCTTTCCATATCATCCTGCTATGGAAAGCCGTTCACCCCTGCTGGCATCGCTGGGGGGGAGAGAACGCCCAGTGTGTATGCACTTAAAGGGAAAATTGTTTTTTAAAACAAACGGTGTTTCACTGAACTAAACGCTGACAGCCTCACTGGGGCTCTCTGGCGTGGATGTGCTGGTGCCTTCTCTTCATCTGTGTTTCCTCTCTCACATTCGGTGGGGCAGGCTTGCATTGTAACTGTCTGTGTTGTATGTGTATTGTGTGTTACTTTTCACAATGGTAAAACACAAGTTATGCAGTGTCTGTAACACCAGATTCTCCCCACTCTCATCTGGTTCCATTTCATGGGAGCAGTGTAGTCAATCCTCACAAAACGCAGAGGAGAATGTGGGGGAGGGTCACGAGCTTTCCTGGCTGGGTGCAATCAAAACTATGATGTCTGATATGTCATCTTAGCTCACTGCAAATGCCCACAAAACACAAGAACTGCAACAAGCAGTAGCAGATCTAGCTGCCAGGGCTGATGTTCCCCATCCCCCCCTCTCTACTGCAGGTCCATAAAAACGTGCTTGACCTGCACTTCTATCAGATTCTGATGATGATATACAGGATGATGGGGACGATGTGGATCCCTTAGGTGGGGATTCCACTCCTACACAGGGTTTTGAACCACTCATTTTAGCTATAAGGGATGTGCTAAAGCTCCCCCTAGAGGACGCTGCAAATCAGCAGTCATTTCTCTAACGTCCTAGAGGATGCTGGGGACTCCGTAAGGACCATGGGGAATAGACGGGCTCCGCAGGAGACATGGGCACTTTAAGAAAGAATTTAGTTCCTGGTGTGCACTGGCTCCTCCCTCTATGCCCCTCCTCCAAACCTCAGTTTGATACCGTGCCCAGAGGAGCTGGGTGCTTTTCAGTGAGCTCTCCTGAGTTTGCTGATAGAAAGTATTTTGTTAGGTTTTTTATTTTCAGGGAGCTCTGCTGGCAACAGACTCCCTGCATCAAGGGACTGAGGGGAGAGAAGCAGCCCTACTTTCTGAGTGCAGGTCCTGCTTCTTAGGCTACTGGACACCATTAGCTACAGAGGGATTGGCACGCAGGATCTCACCCTCGCCGTCCGTCCCAGAGCCGCGCCGCCGTCCCCCTCGCAGAGCCGGAAGATAGAAGCCGGGTGAGTATGAGAGAGGCGGCAGAAGACTTCATGATCTTCACTGAGGTAACGCACAGCACTGCAGCTGTGCGCCATTGCTCCCACACACCTCACATACTCCGGTCACTATAAGGGTGCAGGGCGCAGGGGGGGGCACCCTGGGCAGCAATATAAACCTCTTATTTGGCAAAAGGAGCATATATACAGCTGGACACTGTATATATGCAGGAGCCCCCGCCAATTTTACACTTTTGGCGGAACAGAAGCCCGCCGTCGAGGGGGCGGGGCTTCTCCCTCAGCACTCACCAGCGCCATGTTTTTCTCCACAGCACCGCTGAGAGGAAGCTCCCCGGACTCTCCCCTGCTTATACCACGGTAGAAGAGAGGGTTTTAAAGAAGAGGGGGGGCACATACTTCGGCGCAGATAATAACAGCGCTACTGGGTAAACATTAAATTGCTGTGTTTTTTCCTGGGTCATATAGCGCTGGGATGTGTGCTGGCATACTCTCTCTCTGTCTCTCCAAAGGGCCTTGTGGGGAAATTATCTTCAGATGAGCATTCCCTGAGTGTGTGGTGTGTCGGTACATGTGTGTCGACATGTCTGAGGTAAAAGGCTCTCCTAAGGAGGAGATGGAGCAAACGTGTGTGAGTGGTGTCTCCGTCGACAACGCCGACACCTGATTGGATATGTGAAATTAAGTGCTAAGGTAAATTTATTGCACAAAAGATTAGAGAACAGACAGTGAATCTACACATGTCTGTCCCTATGTCGCAGAGACCTTCAGAGTCTCACAACGCTCACTATCCAAAATAATAGACACTGATATCGACACGGAGTCTGACTCCAGTGTCGACTACGATAATGCAAAGTTACAGCCAAAACTGGCAGAAAAGTATTCAATATATGATTATTGTAATAAAAGATGTTTTGCATATCACTGATGACTCATCCTGTCCCTGACACGAGGGTACACATGTTTAAGGGGAAGAAAGCTGAGGTAAATTTCCCTCCTCTCATGAAGAAAAAGAGCGGGAATCTCCAGACAAGAGACTGCAGATTCCCACAAAGAATTCTCGGGAGTATCCTTTCCCTACTAGGGCCAGGATACGATGGGAATCTTCCCCTAGGGTGGACAAAGCTTTGTCACGTTTACCCAAAAGATAGCGCTGACTTAACAGCTATCCTCAGGGATCCTGCAGATAGCATGCAGTAAAGGTACTATGAAGTCCATTTACACACATTCTGGTACACTACTCAGACCGGCGATTGTGTCGGCATGGGTTTATAGTGCTGTAGCAGCGTGGACAAATACCTTATCAGCGGAGATTGAAACCCTAGATAAGGATACCATGTTATTGACCCTAGTGTGTGTGTGTGTGTGTGTGTATGTATGTGTATATATATATATATATATATATATATATATATATATAAAAGATGCTGTCTTGTGTTTATATATATATATATATATATATATATATATATATATATATATATATATATATATATATAACATGCCCAAAGAGACATTAGTCTACTGGGTTCTAGAGTCAACGCTATGTCGATTTCTGCTAGACGTGTCCTGTGGAACATGCAATGGACAGGTGATGCCGATTAAAAGAGGCATATGAAAGGTTTACCTTACAAGGCTGAGGAATTGTGTGGAGAAGGGCTCTCGGACCTGGTCTCCACAGCTATAGCTGGTAATTCTGATCTTTTGCCTTATATTCCCTGACAGCCTAAGAAAGCACGACATTATCAAATGCAGTCCTTTCGGTCGCAGAATACCAAAGTACGAGGAGCGTCCTTTCTTACCAGAGGTAAGGGCACAGGGCACAGCTAGTTCCCAGGAACAGAAGTCCTCCGCGGCCTCTACTACATCCACCGCATGACGCTGGAGCTCCGCTAAGGGAGTCCGTCCCAGTGGGAGCACGTCTTCGACTCTTCAGCCACATCTGAGTTCACTCACAGGTGGATCCCGGGGCAATACAAAATTGTTTCTCAGGGTTACAAGCTGGAATTCGAAAGGTGCTTACTCGCCGGTTTTTCCTTATCGGACCTACCGGCTTCTCCCCCAGAAAGGGAGATAATATTAAATACAATTCACACATTGTATCTCCAACAGGTGGTGCGCAAGGTTCCCCTCCTGCAACAAGGAAGGCGATATGACTCAACCTTGGCTGTAGTCCCGAAACCGTACGGTTCGGTCAGACCTATTTAAAATTATAATCTCTGAACCTATACGGGAAAAGGTTCAAATTTAAAGTGGAATCGCCCAGAGCGATCATCGCCAGCCTGGAAGGGGGGGATTTGATGGTGTATCTAGACATAAAGGCTGCATACCTTCATGTTCCCATTTATCCACCCCATCAGGCGTACCTGACAATTGCGGTACAGGATTGTCATTACCAATTTCAGGGTAATTGGCAGATATAATGGTGCTCCTACGCAAACACTTTTGCTAAGTTCTACAAGTTTGATACCCTGGCTGAGGAGGACCTCTTGTTTGCTCAATCGGTGCTGCAGAGTCATCCGCACTCTCCCGCCCGTTTGGGAGCTTTGGTATAATCCCCATGGTCCTTACGGAGTCCCTAGCATCCTCTAGGACGTTAGAGAAAATAAGATTTTAAACCTACCGGTAAATCTTTTCCTCGTAGTCCGTAGAGGATGCTGGGCCCCCGTCCCAAGTGCGGACAACTTCTGCAATACTTGTATATAGTTATTGCTTCAATAAGGGTTATGTTATAGTTGCATCGGTCCTGAACTGATGCTATGTTGTTTTTTCATACTGTTAACTGGGTTGTTATCACAAGTTATACGGTGTGATTGGTGTGGCTGGTATGAATCTTGCCCTTGGATTAACAAAATCCTTTCCTCGTACTGTCCATCTCCTCTGGGCACAGTTTCTCTGAGGTCTGGAGGAGGGGCATAGAGGGAGGAGCCAGTGCACACCAGGAACTAAATTCTTTCTTAAAGTGCCCATGTCTCCTGCGGAGCCCGTCTATTCCCCATGGTCCTTACGGAGTCCCCAGCATTCTCTACAGACTACGAGAAAAAGATTTACCGGTAGGTTTAAAATCTTATTTTTTCCTCACTCAAGACAAACTGACTGTCACATTTCCTGATTCTAAAGAATTAGATGATTTAGATGATTTAATTAAGCTAGCCTGGAAGAATCCAGATAAGAAATATCAGATGTCCACAATGTGGAATCTCTTACCTTTACAGATGAATGGCTTTTCGAAGGCTAATTGGATGCATGGATCTCCAAAGTTACTGCTGGGAAATCCGCATTTCTTCCCTCGGGGCCCCCGCCTGCTAGACGTGCCTACCCGGGGCCGTCTACTCAGTCCTTTCGGTCCACCAGATTTCTATATAGGGACAGAGGTGCATCAAAGGCAGCTAGAGGCACCAGGGCTAAACCTAAGAAACTAGCCGTTGCCGGCTCTCAAGAACAGAGCACCAGTTCAGCTTCCGCAATGACCTCAGCATGACAGTTCCCGCCCACCCCGGGAGGATCTCGAGGTGGGATCCCGGTTACGTCACTTCAGCCACACCTGGGACAGTTCCTGCCAGGACGCCTGGGTAAGGGACCTTTATTTCTCAGGGTTACAAGCTGGAGTTCGACGGTGCTCCTCCCCAACGGTTTTTCAAATCAAGCTTACCACCTTTGGAAAATATGCATGTTACGCTACTACAGGCCATCACAAAGTTGGTACAGTCCCAAGTTATTGTTCCAGTACCCCTGCAACAGCAAGGACAAGGTTACTACTGCAGTCTGTTCGTTATGCCAAAACCAGACGGGTCTGTGAGGCTAATTTTGAATCTGAAGTCCTTGAATCCTTACCTAAAGCTTTTCAAATTCAAGATGGAATCTTTTGAGAGCAGTGATCACAGGCCTGGAACGTCAGGAATTCCTAGTGTCCCTGGATATCAAGGACGCCTACCTCCATATCTCAATTTGGCCTCCTCATCAGGCCTATCTGAGGTTCGCCCTGCTGAACAATCACTACCAGATCCAGGCATTACCCTTTTAGCCTGTCTACAGCTCTGAGGGTGTTCACGAAGGTAATGGTGGAAATGATGTTCCAGCTCAGGGTCCACGGGGTCAACGTGGTTCCTTACCTGGACGATCTCCTGATAAAAGCGAGTTCCCGGGAGCTCCTACTGCTCCATATAGTTCGCACTATACACCTTCTGTCACATCACGGGTGGATCCTCAATCAACAGAAGTCCCATCTGGAGCCATCTCAGCGGCTCCTGTTTCTGGGAATGCTACTGGATACTGTAGCGCAGAAAGTGTTCCTCCCAGAGGACAAAGTGAGAACTCTCCAGGAAATGGTTTGCATGGTTCTTCGATCGACTCGAGTTTCCATTCATCTTTGCATAAGATTGTTGGGAAAGATGGTAGCCTCGTACGAGGCCATTTAGTATGGACGGTTCCATGCCAGACCCTTTCAAATTGACATCCTGAACAAGTGGTCCGGTTCCCATCTTCAGATGCATCGGATGATTCAACTATTGCCCTGGTTCAGGATTTCACGCCTGTGGTGGCTGCAGTTTTCCAATCTCCAGGAAGGTTGACGCTTCGGGATTCGGGATTGGATTCTCCTCACGACGGATGCGAGTCTGTCACCCAAGGGGTGCAGTTCCAGGGCAGGTGGTCTGCCCAAGAGGCCCTACTTCCAATCAACATCCTGGAACTTCGGGCTATCTACAATGCCCTGATTTAGGCAACCCTTCTGCTCCGGGATCAGGCAATCCAGGTACAGTCTGACAACGCCACAGCTGTGGCGTACATCAATCGACAAAGAGGGACAAAAAGCAGGGCCTGCATGCGAGAAGTATCAAGAATACTCCTCTGGGCGGAAAGAAATGCAATAGCACTGTCCGCAATCTTCATTCCGGAGGTAGACAACTGGGAAGCGGACTTCCTGAGTCGCCACGATCTCCACCCAGGGGAGTGGGGCCTGCATCCTCAAGTGTTTCAACAGATCATCGACCGGTGTGGTTGCCCCCAGACCGACATGATGGCGTCTCACTTCAACAAGAAACTTCGATCCTATTGCTCGCGAACCAGAGACCCTCAGGCGTGCGCCTTGGCCTTACCAGCTGGTCTACATATTTCCTCCGATTCCGTTGATCCCAAAGGTGCTCAAGAGGATCCGGCATCAAGGAGTACAAGCAGTTCTCTTGCCCCGGAGAGCGTGGTACGCGGATCTTCTGGACATGTCCGTCAAAGACCCATGGCCTCTACCACTCAGAAGAGCTCTTCTTCATCAAGGATAGTTCATCTACCCGGATTTACAGCGGCTTCGTTTGACGGCATGGAAGTTGAGCTGAACATCCTAGCTCACAAGGGACTTTCCAAAAAGGTAATTGCCACTATGGTGCAAGCCAGAAAACCTGTGACGTCAAAACACTATCATAATATCTGGCAGAGATACGTCTCCTGGTGCGAGGAACCCACATATCCATCTGCCGAATTTCACTTGGGAAGATTTCTTTGTTTCCTGCAGGCTGGAGTGGATCAAGGCTTACGTCTGGGATCCATTAAGGGTCAGATTTTGTCTCTTTCAATCTTCTTCCAAAAGAAGTTGGCTATACTGCCTGAAGTTCAGACATTTTTGCAAGGGGGTACTTCACATCCAACCTCCGTTTGGGCTGCCTACGGCACCTTGGAATTTGGATGTGGTATTACGATTTCTACAGTCCTCCTGATTTGAAACTCTGATGACGGTAGAAGACAAGTACCTCACGTGGAAGACTGTGAAGTTACTGGCCCTGGCTTCTGCTAGACGTGTCTCGGAATTGGGGGCCTTGTCGTATAAAAGCCTGTATTTGGTCTTTTACGAGGACAGAGCAGAGCTCCTGTTACGCACACCAGTGCTAACAGGAGTATACCGGTGTATGAACAGAGAGGGAAGCGAAGCAAACGAACTCACAGACAGTATAACATAACATACACAGGAGGTGATGGAATAACTAATAAACACAAAGTGAACGGAGAAGCCCAAAGGCTCAGGAATTGGGTGTCTCCCTAGTGTCAGGAATGCTCAGATGGAATAGAGCGGACAATGAAGCGATGTGTAGTGATTTAACATGTGGAGCACCTGAAATGATGTTGCTAAGAGCAACAGAAAAAACCCCAAAGGGTTACCAACGGGTGTGGGAATAAACTCCTTGGTCAGAGATAGAAATATAGACACAAGGAGAGTATCCACAATCCTAACCCCCACTTGCAGGGCACAGGTTCAGCTTACTGCCACTAAACTGACACCTGGACGCCCTGCACAGTGAGGGAGGATTAAGCAAGCAGGTCTGAGAGTACAGCCGCAAACCTGCTGGGTTCACAGAATAGCAAAAGAACCCCAGCAGGTCAAACAACTGACTCGAGTCTTACTGCTAGGTCCGGATTGGCAGAATGAAGTACCGAATCCCAAGGCCTATTCGCAGTAAGCAACAAGTAAATACAAAGTCACACAGTACTAGCTAACTCTCTGGAACTGACTAACAAACAAAGATTCAGCAGCATTTGCCTAGCCTGAGAGGATGGTTTATATAGCAGGTGCTGTCCACGCCCCACTCAGACCTCACAGACTGTGAGCACAAAACCAGCGCCGGATTCCCTGCCGTGCACAGAGCCTGTAACCACTACACAGTAAAAACCCGGAACGGGGTATCAGCTGCGCTCAGGTTACTTCGCTAACACTTGCCTCCCGGTTGCCATGGCGACGTGGCAGCACAGAGCAGGAGATCCTAACAGCTCCGGACTAGACAGCAGTTCCTACCGAAGGTTGTCTCTGCGTTTCATCTGAATCAACCTATTGTTCTGTCCTGTTCTGACGCTTCTGCTCCTCCGGATGCATTGGATGCTGTGTGTGCCTTGAAGATCTATGTCAAGCGTGCAGCTCGGATCAGAAAGACTGATTCCTTGTTCGTGCTCCATGATGCGCAGAAAAAGGGTTGCCCTGCTTCAAAGCAGTCCATTGCTCGTTGGATTCAGCTTACTATCCTACAGACCTATGTGTCGGCAGCCTTACCTGTTCCTAAGTCTCTAAAGGCACACTCTACTAGATCAGTGGGCTCTTTCTGGGCGGCTGCCCGTGGAGTCTCGGCCCTGCAACTATGTCGAGCTGCTACCTGGTCGGGGAAGAACACCTTTGTGAAGTTCTACAAGCTTTGGGACAGCCCCATCTTACTAATGTGTCCCCAATATCCCTTATGGATGCTAGTGAAAATAGGATTTTAAATACCTACCGGTAAATCCTTTTCTTGTAGTCCATAAAGGATAATGGGCGCCCGCCTCTGTGCGGTAACTTTCTGCAGGTTCTCTGTTATGTGTTACCTGTTCAGTTGTTGCGGTTTATGTTGCCTGGTGTTGCTGGCCCAGTTATGTTTTCGTGTGCTGGTGTATAAATCTCACCACACTTCTCGTTGTTATGTTCCTTCACTTAAGTATGTAATTTCTCCTTTGAGCACTGTTTTACCTATAACTGCCTGTAGGAGAGGGCATAGAGGGGAGGAGCAAGCACAACCAGTGGAAGAAATTTAAAGTGCACTGGCTCCTTTGGACCCCATCTATACCCATCGTACTAATGTGTCCCCAATATCCCTTATGGACTACGAGAAAAGGATTTACTGGTAGGTATTTAAAATCCAATTTTTTTTTTATAATGAATTGCAACATTAGCCCCCCTGTCTTTCAGTTTATTTAAAAAAAAAAAAAATAGAGAGAAGTCCTACAGTTGTTTTAAGTGCATTTCCAAACGTGAGCTTCATCGTGAATATCAAAGAACTTTTAAAGCAATGCCATGGAAATGTTATTGGAAAGCACCAATCTGGGAAAGGATATAGTGAGATTTCAAAGAGCTATTTTACTTGGTAAATGACGTTTACATGCACTGGTTGTTTGATCCGTAGTTTCTGTAGTGTTAGATTAGGGTTATGTAGAGAGTAGCCCTAAGTACAGAAAGTGATCCTGATGAGTAGACCTCCTTTGCACATGTCTTATTAACTTGTCCTGGCTGAAAGGCCTTCATGTTTCTTACAGGCCAGTAATAACCTACATTAACCCCAATGTGAGCAATGTACACAATCTAAAGCCAGCAAATGAATAGTAACTTTTATATATCACATTGCTGTGATGTGCCCAGTCCTTATTGGAAGTTGGATGGATCTCCTTGCTGTTGTAATAACTGAGCAGTTAGATCACAATGGTCTGAACTCTTTTAGAAGTACAAAGGGACTCTCGGGAGAGCCATTTCTGTATTTGATCATCTCTTAATACATTGTTACATAATTTGTTATGCTATGGGGTATTCATATCTCTATAATAAGCTCACCATCCTATTACGCCCTTGTAACGATCCTATTATAAACCATTATTTAGTAACAAATACGAAATACAAAAAAAAATCTGTTCATTATTAGGCCTCGCTACCATATGTTATGGTAAAATGAAATTAGAATCTGTTTTAGACACAACAACCAACAGACTTTATACAAATAAATCCTACGCTCTGCCAGCACTGTGGTTATTCAGCACATTTCTGTATTACATTTGTAGCAACAGAGGGACCTTTGCCTATGAAGAGTGAACTGGACGAACTTCAAGAGGAAGTGGCCAGAAGGGCCAGGGAGCAGGAGCTGCGCTGGAAACGAGAGAAGGAAATTGAGGTTGCAATGGGATTTAACCCACGACCTCGGCGGTTTTTAGATTTGGATGAGTTACAGAACCAGGGTAATTTGCTTCATTGTGGAATTATCAGCCAAGAAAATGGAGATACATTTTGTTTCTCTGTTCTGCCAATATTGTTAGCTTCAACACTTTAATGTTGTTCTGTGCTGTCACTCTGTGTTCTTGGCAACAGATTAGTGAGTCTCAGATGAGCCAGCGTTGTACGGGACTTCAAGCAGAAAATAAATATATATTCGTTCTGGTCACCTAAAGGGGTTTTGCCACCTACACAGTAAATGAGATGTCCACCCATTGTTAGTATTTAATAGCGACTTACACTCAGCCAGCAGAACTTTAGAGTCTGATCCCTTTCGCAGTATGCTGACACACAATATATTGACTAGTATTACTCTATGTTGATGGACATCTCCTTTAATGGAAATGATTAAGCAATTATTACTGTATGTTACAGAGCTGGCGAACTACGGTTATATTAACTTTTTTTTATGTGACTAAGGGGCTAATTCTGAGTCACGCATGTAGTGGCACCCGCGGAAGCCTGATTTACTATCTTATGCTAATATGACCGTCCGTAGGGCTAACGTGGGGGCTCGTGCACCTGCATTCGGAAAGCCATGCTGCCCATTGATTTTACGCTAGTGCACTGCCCTTTTTACAAGCACAGTACTGATTGGCTCTGCATAATCACATGATATTTAAAACTACCATGCCCTTGTGAGAAAACATTATGCAACCAAATTCTATATTTCAGGTGACTGGTACACTTACAAAGTTAAATATTGAGCAGCATTATTTTTGCATACATGGGCTGTCTGGCTGTAATATATATAATTTCCAAAGCGCAACATAATATATTGGCACTATATAAATGTTAAAAAAATGTTCATAAATAAATAGCCTCTCTGTTGTAATGAACATCATTATGAACACATAACTTGTTGTGAGATTGTGTCGTTTATCTAGTGTAGTGTTGATGAAGTCCTTATTTGGAAAAGCTGATTCAACAGTAATGCTATTGACCCTATTGCTGTTGGCCTCCACATTCTTAGTATAAGACGGGTTTTACGGTTTCTGCTATAGAATCTTTCTGTTACAAGCAAAGAGCTCAGTGAGGCATATGTATCAAAGCTTGGAGAGAGATAAAATACCAACCAATCAGCTCCTAACTGTCATTTTTCAAAGGGTATCTGGATGGTAGGTCGACATTGTCAACCACTATTGGTTGACATTTACATGTTTGACACATGAATAGGTCAATGCGTTAAAATGGTCAACACAAGAAAAAGGTCGACGTGACTTTATTTTATTTTATTTTTTATTGCTTTTTAACTTTTTCATACTTCACCATCCACATGGTCTACAATTGGGTCTACAATTGAGATGAGTAACCTGGGGGACGCGGGGCACTAAGTGGGGTTCCCGGTCATGTTACGCAAAAAAAAATAAAGCCACCAAAATGTTTTAAAATGTTATGTCGACCTTTTTTATGTGTTGACCTGTACTGTGTCGTCCATTTTAACCTGTCAACCTTTTTCCTGTGTTGACCATGTTATTGTCGACCATTAGTGGTCGACCTATTGACTGTCAACCTAATGCAGGTCGAACCACTGATCCATAACCTTTCAAACACAGCCTGCTACTACATGGCAGTTAGGAGCTGATTGGCTGGTACTTTATCATCCGCAATTTATCACTCTCTAAGGCTTGATAAATCTGGGCCTCAATGACAGAATTCCATTGTTACTAAACAGTAGAAATCTTTCACTGTTTTATTTCTCTCCAGTCTTTGATACATATGCCCCGATATGTCTTTCATATAAGGGAACGGACACATCGCAGACAGCTACTTGTTCCTCACAAACCATAGCAGTGCACAGAATGATTAGGGTACTGTAATAGGCAAATAAGATTATCAATGTCACTTGGCCCAGAATTGAATTGGGGCCATAGGGTTCCCTTTAACTTACTTGCACTCTTGTCCTTTTAGTTTGGCTTGTGACCTAGGATGAAACATGAGCAGGTGTACTGTACATTGGTTATTAGGATCGTATTGAATGTGCGGAATGCAATTTTCTCTTACGTCCTAGAGGATGCTGGGGACTCCAAAAGGACCATGGGGTATAGATGGGATCCGCAGGAGACATGGGCACTTTAAGACTTTAAATGAGTGTGAACTCATTTAAAATCCTCCCTCTATGCCCCTCCTCCAGACCTCAGTTAGATTTTGTGCCCAGAGAGACTGGACACTCACAGGGGAGCTCTCCTGAGTTTCTCTGTAAAAAATACTTTTGTTAGGTTTTTTGTGTTCAGGGAGCACTGCTGGCAACAGGCTCCCTGCATCGTGGGACTGAGGGGAGAGAAGCAGACCTACTTCTGTGAGTTCAAAGGCTCTGCTTCTTAGGCTACTGGACACCATTAGCTCCAGAGGGTCCGATCACTTGGTGCGCCTAGCTGCTCGTTCCCGGAGGGTAAAAAACCTGAGGTGACGTTTCCCCCCTCTCATGAGCTGAACACTCTTTGTGAAAAAGCTTGGGAATCTCCTGACAAAAGGTGACAGATTCCTAAGAGAATTCTAATGGCATATCCTTTCCCCTCTGAGGACAGGGAAAAATGGGAGTCCTCTCCCAGTGTGGACAAGGCTCTGTCACAACTGTCCAAAAAGGTGGCGCTTGCGTCTCCTGACACGGCTGCCCTAAAGGACCCTGCGAATTGTAAGCAGGAAACTACCTTAATATCCATTTATGTCACTACATGTGCTCTGCTTAGACCTGCCGTGGCGTCGGCATGGGTGAGTAGCGCTATTGGTAAGTGGGCAGATAACTTTGCATCTGACATGGATACCCTGGATAGGGATAGCATTCTTTTCTCTGACGTCCTAGTGGATGCTGGGGACTCCGTAAGGACCATGGGGAATAGACGGCTCCGCAGAAGACTGGGCACAATTAAAGAAAGATTCAGGACTATCTGGTGTGCACTGGCTCCTCCCCCTATGACCCTCCTCCAGACCTCAGTTAAGATTTCTGTGCCCGGCCGAGCCGGGTGCACACTAGGAGGCTCTCCTGAGCTCCTAGAAAGAAAGTATATTTTAGGTTTTTTATTTTACAGTGAGACCTGCTGGCAACAGGCTCACTGCAACGAGGGACTAAGGGGAGAAGAAGCGAACCTACCTAACTGGTGGTAGCTTGGGCTTCTTAGGCTACTGGACACCATTAGCTCCAGAGGGATCGCACACAGGACCCGACCTCGTCGTCCGGTCCCGGAGCCGCGCCGCCGTCCCCCTTACAGAGCCAGAAGCAAGAAGTGTCCGGAAAATCGGCGGCTGAAGACTTCTGTCTTCTCCAAGGTAGCGCACAGCACTGCAGCTGTGCGCCATTGCTCCTCATGCACACCACACACTCCGGTCACTGATGGGTGCAGGGCGCTGGGGGGGGGGCGCCCTGAGCAGCAATATTAACACCTTGGCTGGCAAAACTGACACCATATATAGCCCTAGAGGTTATATAGGTGTAAATTACCCCTGCCAGATTTACACAAACAGCGGGAGAAAGCCCGCCGAAAAAGGGGCGGAGCCATCTTCCTCAGCACACTGGCGCCATTTTCCCTCACAGCTCCGCTGGAAGGATCGCTCCCTGGCTCTCTCCCCTGCAGTCCTGCACTACAGAAAGGGTAAAAAAGAGAGGGGGGGCAATAAATTTAGGCGCAGTATATATAATACAAGCAGCTATAGGGGAAAACACTCTGTATAGTGATATCCCTGTGTTATATAGCGCTCTGGTGTGTGCTGGCATACTCTACCTCTGTCTCCCCAAAGGGCTTTGTGGGGTCCTGTCCTCTGTCAGAGCATTCCCTGTGTGTGTGCTGTGTGTCGGTACTGCTGTGTCGACATGTATGATGAGGATAATGATGTGGAGGCAGAGCAAATGCCTGTGAATGTGATGTCACCCCCTGCGGGGTCGACACCTGTGTGGATGGACTTATGGAAGGAATTACGTGACAGTGTCAGCTCCTTACATAAAAGGTTTGACGACATAGGACAGCCGGCTACTCAGCTTGTGCCTGTCCAAGCGTCTCAAATGTCATCAGGGGCTTTAAAACGCCCGCTACCTCAGATGGCAGACACAGATGTGGACACGGATACCGACTCCAGTGTCGACGACGATGAGACTAGTGTACCTTCCAATAGGGCCACCCGTTACATGATTGAGGCAATGAAAAATGTATTACACATTTCTGATAGTACCCCAGGTACCACAAAAAAGGGTATTATGTTTGGTGAGAAAAAACTACCAGTAGTTTTTCCTGCATCTGAGGAATTAAATGAGGTGTGTGAGGAAGCGTGGACTTCCCCCGATAAGAAATTGATAATTTCTAAACGGTTATTGGCAGCGTACCCTTTCCCGCCAGAGGATAGGTCACGTTGGGAAACACCCCCTAGGGTAGATAAAGCGCTTACACGTTTATCAAAAAAGGTGGCACTACCGTCTCCGGATACGGCCGCCCTAAAGGAACCTGCTGAGAGAAAGCAGGAGGCTACCCTAAAAGCTATATATACACACACGGGCATTATATTGCGACCAGCGATTGCATCGGCATGGATGTGCAGTGCTGCTGCTGCGTGGTCAGATTCCCTGTCGGATAATATTGATACTCTGGATAGGGACAATATTTTGCTGACAATAGAGCATATAAAAGACGCTGTCTTATACATGCGTGATGCACAGAGGGATATTTGCCGGCTGGCATCAAAAATAAGCGCAATGTCCATTGCCGCCAGAAGGGGGTTATGGACTCGGCAGTGGTCAGGTGATGCCGATTCAAAAAGGCACATGGAAGTTTTGCCTTATAAGGGGGTGGAACTGTTTGGGGATGGTCTTTCAGATCTCATTTCCACAGCTACGGCTGGGAAATCGACATTTTTGCCACAGGCTACCCCACAACAAAAGAAAGCACCGTATTATCAAGTACAGTCCTTTCGGCCCCATAAAAACAAGAGGGCTAGAGGCGCATCCTTTCTGCCGAGAGGCAAAGGTAGAGGGAAAAAACTGCAGCATACAGCCAGTTCCCAAGAGCAGAAGTCCTCCCCCGCGTCCGGTAAGTCCACAGCATGACGCTGGGGCTTCACAGGCGGACCCGGGTACGGTGGGGGCCCGTCTCAGAAATTTCAGCGCACAGTGGGCTCTCTCACAGGTGGATCCCTGGATCCTTCAAGTAGTATCTCAGGGGTACAGGCTGGAATTCGAGGCGTCTCCCCCCCGCCGTTTCCTAAAATCTGCCTTACCAGCAACTCCCTCTGCCAGGGAGGCAGTGTTGGTGGCTATCCAAAAACTGTATTCACAGCAAGTGATTGTCAAGGTACCCCTCCTTCAACAAGGAAAGGGTTACTATTCCACAATGTTTGTGGTACCGAAACCGGACGGTTCGGTGAGACCCATCTTAAATTTAAAATCCTTGAACACATATATCAACAGATTCAAGTTCAAGATGGAATCGCTCAGGGCGGTTATTGCGAGCCTGGACGAGGGGGATTACATGGTCTCCCTGGACATCAAGGATGCCTACCTGCATGTCCCCATTTACCCTCCTCACCAGGAGTACCTCAGGTTTGTGGTACAGGACTGTCACTATCAGTTCCAGACGCTGCCGTTTGGGTTATCCACGGCACCGAGGGTCTTTACCAAGGTAATGGCCGAAATGATGATACTCCTTCGGAAGAAGGGGGTTTTAATTATCCCGTACTTGGACGATCTCCTGATAAAGGCGAGGTCCAAGGAACAGTTGTTAGTGGGGGTAGCACTTTCTCGGGAAGTGCTGCAGCAGCACGGCTGGATTCTCAATATCCCAAAGTCACAGCTGGTCCCGACGACACGTCTTCTGTTCCTGGGAATGATTCTGGACACAGACCAGAAAAAAGTGTTTCTTCCAGTGGAAAAAGCCGAGGAGTTGTCATCTCTAGTCAGAAACCTCCTAAAACCAGGACAGGTGTCGGTACATCAATGCACGCGAGTCCTGGGAAAAATGGTAGCTTCGTACGAAGCAATTCCATTCGGAAGGTTCCACGCAAGGATTTTCCAGTGGGACCTGTTGGACCAATGGTCCGGGTCGCATCTCCAGATGCAGCAGCGGATAACCCTGTCGGCAAGGACCAGGGTGTCACTACTGTGGTGGCTGCAGAGGGCTCATCTACTAGAGGGCCGCAGATTCGGAATACAGGACTGGGTCCTGGTGACCACGGATGCCAGCCTTCGGGGCTGGGGAACAGTCACACAGGGAAGAAATTTCCAAGGGCTGTGGTCAAATCAGGAGATTTCACTACACATAAATATCCTGGAGCTAAGAGCCATTTACAATGCCCTATGCCAAGCAAGTCCCCTGCTTCAAAACAAACCGGTTCTGATCCAATCAGACAACATCACGGCGGTCGCCCATGTAAACAGACAGGGCGGCACAAGAAGCAGGAGGGCAATGGCAGAAGCCACAAGGATTCTCCGATGGGCGGAAAATCACGTGCTAGCACTGTCAGCAGTGTTCATTCCGGGTGTGGACAACTGGGAAGCAGACTTCCTCAGCAGACACGACCTTCACCCGGGAGAGTGGGGGCTTCATCCAGAAGTCTTCCGATTGATTGTAAACCGTTGGGAAAGACCACAGGTGGATATGATGGCGTCCCGCCTCAACAAAAAGCTAAAAAGATATTGCGCCAGGTCAAGGGACCCTCAGGCGATAGCTGTGGACGCTCTAGTGACACCGTGGGTGTACCAGTCGGTTTACGTGTTTCCCCCTCTGCCTCTTATTCCCAAGGTGCTGAGAATAATACGAAGGGGAAGAGTGAGAACTATACTCGTGGTTCCGGATTGGCCAAGAAGAACTTGGTACCCGGAACTTCAAGAGATGCTCTCAGAGGACCCATGGCCTCTACCGCTAAGGCGGGACCTGCTGCAGCAGGGGCCCTGCCTGTTCCAAGACTTACCGCGGCTGCGTTTGACGGCATGGCGGTTGAACGCCGGATCCTGAAGGAAAAAGGTATTCCGGAGGAAGTCATTCCTACCCTGATCAAGGCCAGGAAGGATGTGACTGCAACCCACTATCACCGCATTTGGCGGAAATATGTGGCTTGGTGTGAGGCCAGGAAGGCCCCAACGGAGGAATTTCAACTGGGTCGTTTCCTGCAATTCCTGCAAGCAGGGGTGACGATGGGCCTCAAATTGGGGTCCATTAAGGTCCAGATTTCGGCTCTGTCGATTTTCTTTCAAAAGGAACTGGCTTCGTTGCCTGAAGTTCAGACTTTTGTCAAGGGAGTTCTGCATATTCAGCCTCCTTACGTGCCTCCTGTGGCACCTTGGGATCTCAATGTGGGTTTGGGATTCCTGAGGTCACATTGGTTCGAGCCACTTAAAACCGTGGATTTGAAATATCTCACGTGGAAAGTGGTCATGTTGTTGGCCCTGGCTTCGGCCAGGCGTGTATCAGAATTGGCGGCTTTGTCGTGTAAAAGCCCTTATCTGATTTTCCATATGGATAATAGGGCAGAGTTGAGGACTCGTCCTCAGTTTCTCCCGAAGGTGGTATCAGCGTTTCACTTGAACCAACCTATTGTGGTGCCTGCGGCTACTAGGGACTTGGAGGATTCCAAGTTGCTGGACGTAGTCAGGGCCCTGAAAATTTATGTTTCCAGGACGGCTGGAGTCAGGAAAACTGATTCGCTGTTTATCCTGTATGCACCCAATAAGCTGGGTGCTCCTGCTTCTAAGCAGACCATTGCTCGCTGGATTTGTAACACTATTCAGCTTGCGCATTCTGCAGTAGGACTATCGCAGCCAAAATCAGTAAAAGCCCACTCCACAAGGAAGGTGGGCTCATCTTGGGCGGCTGCCCGAGGGGTCTCGGCACTGCAACTTTGCCGAGCGGCTACTTGGTCAGGGTCTAACACTTTTGCTAAATTTTACAAATTTGATACCCTGGCTGAGGAGGACCTGGAGTTTGCTCATTCGGTGCTGCAGAGTCATCCGCACTCTCCCGCCCGTTTGGGAGCTTTGGTATAATCCCCATGGTCCTTACGGAGTCCCCAGCATCCACTAGGACGTCAGAGAAAATGAGAATTTACTCACCGGTAATTCTATTTCTCGTAGTCCGTAGTGGATGCTGGGCGCCCATCCCAAGTGCGGATTGTCTGCAATACTTGTAAATAGTTATTGTTCCACAAATCGGGTTGTTATTGCGAGCCATCTGTTCAGAGACTCCGTTGTTATCATACTGTTAACCGGGGTTCATATCACGAGTTGTACGGTGTGATTGGTGTGGCTGGTATGAGTCTTACCCGGGATTCAAAATCCTTCCTTATTGTGTCAGCTCTTCCGGGCACAGTATCTTAACTGAGGTCTGGAGGAGGGTCATAGGGGGAGGAGCCAGTGCACACCAGATAGTCCTGAATCTTTCTTTAATTGTGCCCAGTCTCCTGCGGAGCCGTCTATTCCCCATGGTCCTTACGGAGTCCCCAGCATCCACTACGGACTACGAGAAATAGAATTACCGGTGAGTAAATTCTTATTTTGACTCTCGGTTAGATCAGGGATGCTGCAGCTTACCTAAACAATGCAGCGAGGGATATTGGTCTCTTGGGATCAAGGGCCAGTGCCATGGCAGTCTCGGTCCGGAGAGCACTGTGGATTCATCAATGGAATGCTGATGCCGACTCTAAGAAAGCTATGGAGGCTCTCCCGTATAAAGGTGGTGTCTTGTTTGGTGATGGCCTCGCTGATCTGGTGTCTACGGCTACCGCGGGTAAGTCATCATTTCTTTCTTATGTCCCTGCACAGCAGAAAAAGACGTCTCACTATCAGATGCAGTCCTTTCGGCCCAATAAATACAAAAGAGGAAGAGGGTCGTCCTTCCTTGCCTCTAAAGGTAGAGGAAGGGGGAAAAAGGTTGCCTGCTGTGCCAGGTTCCCAGGAGCAGAAGTCCTCCCCGGCTTCTGCCAAGTCCACCGCATGACGCTGGGGCTCCTCTACGGGAGTCCGTACCGGTGGGGGCACGTCTCCGACTCTTCAGTCAGGTCTGGTTTCACTCGGGCCTAGATCCTTGGGTGTTAGAAATAGTGTCCCAAGGGTACAAACTGGAGTTTCAAGACGTGCCCCCCCACCGATTTTTCAAATCAGCCTTGCCAGTTTCTCTGCCAGAAAGGGAAGTAGTGTGCGCTGCGATACAAAAGCTGTGTCAACAGCGTGTCATTGTCACGGTACCCCCGTCTCAACGGGGAGAAGGGTTTTATTCGAGCCTGTTTGTCGTACCAAAGCCGGATGGCTCGGTCAGACCGATCCTGAACCTAAAATCCCTCAATCTATATATTTGAAAAGTTTCAAGTTCAAGATGGAATCTCTTCGAGCAGTGATCTCCAGTCTGGAAGGGGGGGATTTTATATCTCTCCTGTGGTGGCTTCAAAGTTCTCACCTCCAAGAGGGACGCAGGTTCGGGATCCAGGATTGGGTCCTGGTGACCACGGATGCAAGCCTCCGGGGCTGGGGAGCTGTCACACAGGGAAAAAAATTTCCAGGGAAAAATGGTCAAGCCAGGAAGCTTGTCTGCACATAAACGTTCTGGAATTAAGAGCCATCTACAATGGCCTTCTACAAGCGGAACACCTTCTTCGAGGTCTGCCTGTCCTGATTCAGTCGGACAGCGTAACAGCAGTGGCGTACATAAACCGCCAGGGCGGAACAAAGAGCAGAGCGGCGATGGCGGAGGCCACAAAAGTTCCCCGCTGGGCTGAAAAACATGTAAGCGCTCTGTCAGCGATCTTCCTTCCGGGCATGGACAACTGGGAAGCAGATTTCCTCAGCAGACACGATCTCCATCCAGGAGAGTGGGGTCTTCATCAAGAGGTTTTTGCAGAAGTGACAAGTCGTTGCGGAATTCCTCAAATAGACATGATGGCGTCTCGCCTCAACAAGAAGCTTCAGAGATATTGTTCCAGGTCGAGGGACCCTCAAGCCACTGCAGTGGACGCCCTGGTAACTCCGTGGGTGTTTTCAGTCGGTATATGTGTTCCCTCCACTTCCACTCATTCCAAAAGTGATAAGGATCATAAGAAGAACAAGGGTTCAGGCGATACTCATTGTTCCAGATTGGCCACGGAGGGCCTGGTATCCGGATCTTCAGGAATTACTCATAGGAGATCCCTGGCCTCTTTCTCTGAGAGAGGATCTGTTACTGCAGGGGCCGTGCGTGTTCCAGGACTTACCGCCGTTGCGTTTGACGGCGTAGAGGTTGAACGCCAAATCCTAGCTCGAAAAGGTATTCCCGGGGAAGTCATCCCCACTCTGCTTAAGGCTAGAAAGGAGGTTACGGCAAAGTATTATCACCGTATTTAGAGAAAGTATGTGTCTTGGTGTGAATCCAAGAAGGCTCCTACGGAAGAATTTCAGCTGGGTCGTTTTTTGCAGGCAGGTGTGGATGCAGGCCTAAAATTAGGCTCCATTAATGTGCAGATTTTGGCCTTATCTATTTTCTTTCAAAAAGAATTGGCCGCCCTTCCAGAGGTTCAGACTTTCGTGAAAGGAGTACTGCACATCCAACCTCCGTTTGTGCCACCTGTGGCACCATGGGACCTTCACGTGGTGTTGCAATTTCTTATGTCGCACTGGTTTGAACCTTTGCTAAAGGTTGAGTTGAAATTTCTCACTTGGAAAGTGGTCATGCTTTTGGCCTTGGCGTCCGCAAGGCGGGTGTCGTAATTAGCGGCTTTGTCTCACAAGAGCCCCTATTTGATCTTCCATGTGGATAGAGCGGAATTGAGAACTCGTCAACAATTTCTGCCAAAGGTGGTTTCTTCGTTTCACATAAACCAACCTATGGTGGTGTCTATGGCTACGGAAGCCTTGGCTGATTCAACGTCTCTCGATGTAGTCAGAGCTTTAAAAATTTATGTCACCAGAACGGCTCAGATTAGGAAATCAGAGGCTCTGTTTGTCCTATATGCTCCCAACAAAATTGGGGCTCCTGCTTCCAAGCAGACTATTGCCCGCTGGATCTGTAATACGATTCGGCATGCTCATTCTACTGCTGGATTGCCGTTACCGAAGTCAGTGAAGGCCCATTCTACCTGGAAGGTGGGCTCATCTTGGGCGGCTGCCCGAGGAGTCTCGGCGCTTCAACTTTTCCGAGCAGCTACTTGGTCGGGTTCAAACACTTTTGCTAAGTTCTACAAGTTTGATACCCTGGCTGATGAGGACCTCATGTTTGCTCAATCGGTGCTGCAGAGTCTTCCGCACTCTCCCGCCCGGTCTGGAGCTTTGGTATAAACCCCATGGTCCTTTTGGAGTCCCCAGCATCCTCTAGGACGTAAGAGAAAATAGGATTTTAATATCTACCGGTAAATCCTTTTCTCCTAGTCCGTAGAGGATGCTGGGCGCCCGTCCCTGTGCGGACTGTTTTTGCAGTAGTGTTGATAGTTATTGCTTCTGTTACACAGAGGTTGTGTATCGGTTATGTTCAGCCTGCTGCTGTTTTTGGTTCATGCTGTTAACTGGTATTGCTTAAAAGCCATGTTGTACGGTGTGTTGTGGTGTGAGCTGGTATGTATCTCACCTTTAGTTAACAAAAATCCTTTTCCTCGAAATGTCCGTCTCCCTGGGCACAGTTCCTATAACTGAGGTCTGGAGGAGGGGCATAGAGGGAGGAGCCAGTTCACACCCATTTAAAGTCTTAAAGTGCCCATGTCTCCTGCGGATCCCGTCTATACCCCATGGTCCTTTTGGAGTCCCCAGCATCCTCTACGGACTAGGAGAAAAGGATTTACCGGTAGGTATTAAAATCCTATTTTTTATTTTTTTAATATTAACAACAACGTTTTTTATTAACCGTACTTGGCAGACATTTTACTCAGGGTTGCTGGCACATGCATCTCCGAAAACACTGGCTAAATAATATTGCTGAGAAGTTTTGAGAAATGCCCTTGTGGCCATAGCAACTATAAAGTGGCTGGCGGAAGGCACTCGTTTTTATGTAAGCTACATGAGCAATTAAAAACTGGATGATTATGTGTGGCTATTGCAGGGAGAAGCGACAGCTTTGAGCGGTCCGTGCAGGAGGCAGACTCCGTCTTTGAGCAGTCCCTGCGGCTGGAGCAGAAGGGAGATTACACTACAGCTTTGGCACTGTGTAATGAAGCAATTTGTAAGTAAACCTTAACCAATGATTTCAGTCTGCTTTCAATGCGTACTGTTAAACATGGCATGCTTTACATTTTGTGGCTCAGCTATTGGCTGTGGAAGGTGACCTATGTCTCTTTCAGCAGAATCTGCAAATTTGCTGTTAACTAAAGTAAAAATTTTCATTGCTTTCTTTCTGCTTTTGCTGCTTTACCCGTGTTCCTACCAAAAGAGGCTTTGCAGTGTGGAAATAGCGCTTTTGCTTTCAATTCTATTTCATGTGACATTTGTAACAAAAGCAGCTCTGGCTGTAAGTTGGATCAGGATAGATTTTTATTTACCATTCCTCTGAGTGAAAAGTTGCACATTCTTCAGGTACTTGGTGCTACTGCTGGACTTTGCACCTACAGTACCAGCAGTGCCCCTTAAGCATAGGAACTCCAGACACTTACATCTCAGCATTCGGCAATCTGTGTGACTAGAACAGGCTGGTGACTGATGCCAGAGTGCGTTCATTTAGTTATGGGAGTCGCGTGCCATTGTCCCTGTGAATTTTGGGTTATTGCTCATTGGTATCCTCAAGGGAGGGCTCACTTAGATTCTGTGCACTGATTTACATGCAAGTGTGTGTAACGTTCAGTAATCATTGGCTGGTGGCCACCACTATGTAGAACCTTAGGGTTACCACAAGTCATCTAGGTATTTTGGTGCAGATGTTTTAAGCCTGGAGAAGTGACAAAGCAGTGATAAGTGATAATGCACCAACCAATCAGCTCCTGTCAGTTTACATATTGGAGCTTATTGGTTGGTGCATTATCAACTCCCTGCTTTATCACTTCTTCAGGCTTAATACATCTGCCCCTTTGTTCTGTAGTAATCTGGAAACTCTGGGAGTGATAAACATCCATCAAGATCCATCAACTGGTATTGTTGAATTTTTCTATGAGAAAAGAAATTCCTGTTCACAGTATAATGTGGGATCTAGTATCAGGAGTGGGGCTTTCATAAAGACAACACTACTGTCAGGTAAAACTTGCTCTTTGGAGAGTTCACTATCCAAATGGTATCAAGTCCAGCACCCTAATTATGGTTCATAATATCTGGATTTCAAACTACTGATTCATTATAGCATTTAATTTTTTCAGCCATGACAGTAAAATTATAGTTCTGATGGTATCACAAGGAAAATACTCAATAAAACTCATGTTATGCAGGACTTTAATACTCTGATCATCCATGCCTGGAATGGGACATCGTCTGTGGAGATTTCTGAGCTTAGTAATGACGTTTTTTTAACTTGATAGTATTTAATTGCATTCTTTTACAGACCACCTTAACAGCCAAGGACTGTGGTAGTTCAAAGATGTTCCAATTTCCTGTATGAGTGCTCTACCCAAATGGAACCCATTTACCCCTTCCCCTTGGATTTCCACCATTATCTCTATACCAATGCTTCTTATAGCATTCATTCTTTCTTTACTCCTGCTGCTATAGACGTTAAGTCCTGAGGTGCCTGATTGGATAGTCACAACATCTGTTTAATCAGTGGATGGCATTTTATTCTTCTTGTATACAACTAAAGCTGCCCATACACTAGACCAACTTTCATTCAACTAGTTGGTTGGTTGGAATACAAATTTGGTAATGTATGGGAGCAAATAACGATCAGTCATTTGCTCCCAAACCCCGGAAAACAGACAAGGACTTACATTCACACAGGTTGTTAATCAAACAGATATATACAACTTAACTAAATGACCGTTTTGTGTTTTCCGGAGTAGGGAGTAAATTCCTGGTTGTCATTTCCAGATTTGTACTCCAGCCTGCCAACTAGTTGGATGAAAGTTGTTGTTGCTGTATGGCCAGCTAAAGTTATCAATTTGTATCCGCTTTGCATCAACAGAAAAAGGGTCTCTACAGAGGGAATTCTGACCCACCACACACTCAGACACTTTAGAGCGGTCTGATGCTTTTTTCCTCATCTCGATATTGAGGGTTATTAAAAGTTAAAATCTCACACACATAAGCCAGTTCTTCCCATACCATTAAATGCCATACCAATAAACTCTTGTACAGAAAACTTGCTATTTAGTGTAGTTTGCTTTATTTTACCTGTTGCACATGTTCTTTGTTTTATTGTTCTTTATAATAAAATATAGCATATTTTTGTCAAGTGTGCTATGCTTTTTTAGCTAAACTTATATTCCATTCTACATAACCTTCCAACAGGGGTTATTTCAGCATCAGATAATTGTCTGCCTAGTTTTGAAATGACCCAGGCTGTTTTAAATAATTGCTTTAAAACGCACCTTAACATTATTATTTTTTTACACTTTTACTCAAGTAATTGCAATAGGAAAATGTCTTCAAATGTAGCAGACCATTATCTCAATGATATGGCTCATTTTGAAAGGCATGTATATAACAAGCCTGTTCCTGCTGCCAGTCTGTTTCATAACCATTAAGTTGGTACAACTAACATGTTCAAGATGCATTGCTTACATAAATGTTCATTTTTGATGACTTAAAAAAAGGCATTTCTTTTTGTTTTGTTTTTCCTCTGTATTGCATGTTTCCATGTTATGCTGTTTTCTGCATCCTATTTTTTATTATTTTGGTTTGTGTGCGTGCATTTGTTTCTGCTATGTTTTCTTTTGCATTTTAGCTAAATTCAGACTTGCCATGCATGATGCCAGATCTAGTACACACTGCAGAGCCCTAGCAGATAAGAAGTTGCAAATGTGTTTACGAAAAGCACGGAGTCTCCAGGACCGCATGCTGCTGCCGACAATTCCTCAACCGCTGCCACCAGCTTACCCCTCTCCACAGGGGGGAGCTATAAACCAATCTACAAGGTAGCTGCCATGAAACTTCCTTAACTAGGAATGAACTAGTGAACTGTTGGTCTTAATTTGACTTAGAATACCTTTAAAGTAAAACTATACCCAAAATAAAAGCTGGCTGTATTTTGATCAACTTGTGGTCTTGAATAAATGACACCTTGTTTGATGGGCATGGAAGCGCATTTGCGCTTCATTGTGCTTTGAAGAAAGCAGCTAGCTTTGCCTTCTGACCTCCATGATTATTCAGAACAAGTGTTCAGGGGGATACATGAACAAATGTACAAGAGACATATTTCTTTAATTTAGTCCCCCTCTCCAAAGTTGCTCAGATTGCCTTGCAGAGGAAGCCACAGCCAAGATATCAAACATTTGGAAGTCTGTCTAACTATGGGGCAGTGATAAGTGCAAGGTGATTGTGCACCAGCCAATCAGCTCCTAACTGTCATTTTTCAAATCCATAATGATTGGCTGGAGCAATATCACCTTGCGCTTATCACTGCTTTATCCCTTCTCCAGGTTAATACATCTGCCTATGTACTGTATTTCCACAAACAATGCATGCAGATGTCCATGTGTCCAGCACCTTTACAGACTGCTGATCATTCAATACCCTCCTGGTCAGTGTACACCCAGAATCTTTTATTTTAGAGAAATTATAGTTTTCCTTTAAGTGGAACATTTGAGCAGGTGATAAAAATTAGGAAAAGGCTAGAACTGTACATATACATTAAGCCTCTTTTTAGCACTGTAAGTTACCTTTACAGGAATAGCGAAACAAATCCACCAATCAAGAAATTGCCAATTTATGACTGAAGGAGACTCTCAGCCTTCCAAGCTAATACAGTAGAGACGTTCTTCTGCATTAATTTCATGCCGCTTGGTTGTATCATTGTTTCTTGCATTTTGCTGCACTTGTACAGTAGGTGCTTACCTAAAATTCGCCTCTGTGATGCTCTGTCCTATTGCTTTTTAATCTTTTGGTAACTTTATTAGCAATTGACAAATATTCCTGATTATGACATGCATACATTTTGTAGTTCTTTTTCCTTCTTTTGCCAAGTAAAAGAAGTTTGTGCACTTGGGACAATACCAGTGGATTCCATCAAGTGAAAATAATGTGGTCTTTTTTTTACATTTTTATTCCTTACATCACGCTTTATAGGCAAGATATCGGAATTCTATATCTGGCATCAATGGCAGTGGCCTTTGTTTTACTGAGTTTGAAGACCTACAATTTGTATTTTCTTCATAATTAGGCATACTTTCCCTTTAAAATATCTACTTTGAAAATAATATGCCCAAATGTAACATATCATTGCAGTGACCAGACTATCTCGGACAAAGTTCCAATGAACCGTCAGGTAATGCCGGAGACTACCACAAAGGAGGACTTCGCATCCACTCCATTAACTCACCCGTTCGCTTCTAGCCATGAGTTGCTTCCATCATCCGCTGAGTCTTCCAGCTTGTCAGCTTCTGAGCATAGCCCATGTAGCAAAACATTTTCACACTACCGTGCTCCTACAGATCCCGATTCCCCAGACAGTGCCTCAACATCGGCACATAGCACAGTTGATAAAACGGTAAGAGTGGATGATTATAGCCAAGATCTACAAAACAAAAGGCTAAAGAGCGAGAGGAATAGTGATGGAAGTCCTGAAAACGGTATGGTGGCTGAGGAACACCAAGCTAAAGATGGTCCCCTAACTCTACGGAAGATGAAGCTCAATGGTATTAAATCTGGTTCTTTGCCATCATTACTATTCCCCTGGGCACGTCGAACACAAGCTCCGTCTCCAGACAGAAGCAACCCACCGAGTCATTGTAACAAATCTGTCAGTACAGAAATTCATACAAGTGAAGACCAGGTTGGTTCATGCTTTGTTGCACCAGTTTCTCCAGCTGGCACAAAAGTTTTTAACCTTCAACCAGGCAATGTGTCCTCAAGAACAAACAGCGAGGCAACTTTGTTAGATAAACAGTGTGAGTCGAATATCACCGAGATCAGCAAATCAGAAGCACCAAAAAGCAAGGGGCTAGTGCGCTCTCTGGCACAGCAATTCCAAAGGCTACAGGGGGGCTCACCAAAGAGAAGCAGTTTTGGTGTGAATTTTACTGGAATAGACAGTGCTGAGCAGAAGTCTTCACCAATACAGAATTCTTTAAATATTTTGGATACAGAGTCCAGTCCGCAGCCTCTTGTCACTCAAGAGAATAAATCAGTTAGCACAGATCAAGCAAGTACTTCTCCAGACTCGGAGGATGGGTCTTGTACTATAAATGGGTCCAGTATGCACTATCTCAACAACCAAAACATGGTGTCAGTTAAGGAAGTGTTACCAGGAGATATTGATGACAATGCTAATTGCAAAAAGTTGTACTACAAAGCAGAGAAGAAGGTGAAATTTGGAAGCACAGTTCATTTGCCTGCCTCTGCACCCACGAACCAGTGGGTTGATAGTGTCAGCAGATATTATAATAACTCCAATGTGGATGATACGAATGTGGAACACCATGCTCGTCAAAGTTTCTCACCCAATCGAAAGCCTGTAAGGTACGGTTTATCAAAGAGCTCCCTTGATTTACGTCAGGATTGGAAGCAGGATTCAGAGCAAGACGGTACAGATTTGGATGCCTTGTATAATACTAGCCTGCAGTCATGTCCAGGCAACAGGAATGTGCAGTGGAGATCTGAGATTGCCAGACAGACATTTGGAAAACCAGGTAAGCGCCTGTACTCCTATTTATCATATACAATATCACATGGTGGTGTGGGCTGAATAGCACAAAGGGTCTCATTTATAGTCAGGAGCATGTCCATTAAAGAATGCATTATGCACCTGGATAAACCTTATTAAGTGTTGCAAGGGGTGTAAATGCAATATATTATATTTTTTTTTGTATATAGCAGTGATTTGTGATTTTATGGGTCTATGTCCTAATCCTTGGAGAGTGTTAAAGTGGAGCGAGATAAAGTACCAGCCAATCAGCTCCTAACTGCCATGTTACAGATTGTGTTTGAAAAATGACATAATCTGGTTTGTTGGTTCTTCATCTCCGTTCACTTTGTCTCTCCAAGGCTTAGTACTTAGACCCCTTTCGGTTGGTTTATGTTTATAACTCAACACACGTTCAATTTGTGATTGCTACTCACATTTCATCTGGGCCTAACATGCAGTGCTACGTTTTGATTATTATTCAGATTGTGCTGTAAATCTGCTGAATCGTGATTGCTTTGCTGTACTCTCCTTTTTCATCAGTCTCATCAGTTTTGGACAACACATCAGCAAGAAAGATTCAGTATGCCGTTGGCCGAGGTCTTTCAAGGACTCCAACAGCCGAGCTAGAGCGTAGTCTCTGTGGAAGTACACATTCACCTGTGTCTAAGGTAATGTGGGTTTGGTAACTGGGTGGGTGAAGGTAAGTCTGTAATCTGGCTCATGCTTCTAAAAATGATCAGGCTGATGTGACCTGGTTGTGACGGGCAGTAGCCTCTGAAAGAGCAGGCCAGGCATAACGTGTTATTGGACACCACTTGGTGTGTGGTCAGAGATGACCTCTGTTAGCATACGTTTGCAAGGTCACCTTCCAACTGCACTTGCAGGCCAAGTGACGCTAGAATTGTTCTAGCTGTTTTTCCTGTGCACCTAATGACTGGATCTCGTCCTGTTTGGCCTACATTTGTGATAAAACGAGACACTGTTGCATGTGGAATTTTGTCTAGACTGTGTGGTGTCTGCATAGTAGTTTATTAAAAGTAAACTCACAGTGGGTGACCTTCCAGGTATTGTTGTACTGAATGTCCCATTATGCTTGGTGGCTTGCATGAGAATTGGAAGATGTACTTCAGTGACAACGATGGTGATGCAGACCATTGTTTTGTATCTGTATACAGAAAGCCCATGGCTGAATCATTTCATATTCTCTCTTCTGTATTTTGCTTGTTTAACATAATCGTAACAGAACTGTTTTGCTTATGCTTTGCATTCAGCACTAATCTTCACCCCATGATGGGCTGCTTTGCTGTAGGGTAATTTGGCTTATTTGATATCAAGTGGTTAAAAGATCTCCATATAAATTAATTTTTACTCACAATCCCACCCTTTAAGTTTATTGCCTGGACAATACATTGGGCTGAAGCATTATTGTTGCTGGAATCCTGTATTGCAGATCCAGGAAATTTGTAATCGAGGGTTTGTGGGGAAAAATTAACTGGAGTTGTTTTTTAACTTCATATTTTTGCTGCAAACAAGTTGTCTCTCCAAAAGGATTTCAACATTAAACTTGTGTCCTGGCCAAATTAACTTCTAGCAAATCTAGCCTATGACATCCCAACAGGTTGGAAATTGTTCATGCTTTAAAAGACAAAACCTATGAGTTAGGTGGCACAATAAAAAAGAAGAAGAAAAAAAAGTGGCATATTTAATTGGTGCTGTATGCTGCAAGCATTTCTGCCACTTGCCAAATTCTGTGTGCGCCTGCAGGTCGCTCATGGCAGGGACCAAAGCAGGGAACCAGAGGACGACGAGCTGTACAGTGCAGAGAATTTTCGGCGGCTGGCACGGAGCCTCAGTGGGACTGTCATCTCTAGCAGAGGAGAGACCCTGGTCTCTTCTCACAGTTTTGTAAGTAGTAACTGAAATGCATTACAACTTGAGATCAGACAAATGTTAGCCAGCTTTGCATAAACAACTTCCAATTTAAACCTTCATGCTTTTTAAGACCATGGGAGGTTCTAGTGGTGCTACTAACTGCTTTGCTCATCCTGCTAGCGGTCAGGGTCGTATATATAATAAAGACTTTGGGTATATGTAATGGGGGTCTGAGTTTACCGGAGGACATACAGTACTCGGCCAACATCCCGCACCTCCGGCAAACTTAGACCCTAATACATATACCCCAAGGCTTAATTTAGTAGTATCTCAATGGGGTTCTATTTAGGAGGTGCATTATCAACAAAATCATTCTGCAAGCCATCATTTCACTACATTTTCTGTTACTATCGTTACTGTAAGAGGCGTGTGCGGTAACATTTGGTGTTCAAACTGAAATGAGCAACTACAAAAAGTCAGAGCTTTAGTTTCTGGGACAAATATTACCTGTGCATACATTCTTTGTAAATAATGACCAAGTAGCTGTTTCTTCCTGTCAGAACTGCATTTCCTCTGGGTGCTTATTTAATCTGGGTCTAATCATTTATCCTAAATATAATTAATGTAAAAAGTATTTTCTTCTCTTGTAAAACCGCATGACCTTTGGTCTGTATTGTTCAGCTACAGTGGGTTTTGTGTGTAGTGTGTGTTTAGCCACGTATTATCCTCGTTTGTTATGCAAAAAAAATTGGTTTTTGATGATATTTTATCCTGTTTCACGTTAACCATCTTGTTTATGGGTGTATTTTTTTGTTTTGCTTTCTGTTTCATTTTGTTAAAAGGAGGCATCCAATGAGAGGAAACCGCTTGTGGACAGCAGTCATCGCTCTCACAGCTCCTCCTCCTACCCTTATACCCACAATCCTTCTGTCTTATCCTATGAACCCCAGCACTACCCAACCCAGATGCAGCACCCATCTCATGAGGTACTGGCGCCCAGCATGGTGGGTGAGGCACACAGGCCACCAGGTAATTGCACACAACCCTCCTGCATGCGTGTGTTGTTTTTATTTTATTTTTTTTAGTCTGTGATTATCTTCATATACAGTAGTGTTATCATTCGCTTTACCCATTATGCCCGTTGTGCTGTCTTTTATATGGCCTGTAGAGTAGCTTGGTCTTTCTGATTTTCTACACTATCTTTTATGCTGGAAGTGCTGAATGACCTAATGTAGTGTTCGATTTGTAGGCCTCACAATTAAAAGATAAGGTCTGTTATTAAAAATATGTAATGTGTGATCTGTTCTGTTGCATGCATGTACAACAGAGTTTCATTTAGGCGTTACTGTAAAATAAAAATACAAATTTTCTCTTGGTAAAATCGTCCCCTAATCTGAACATGTTTATCCCACCATATGCATTAGTACCCTTCTACCTATAGTTGTTTTTGTTGTTTCAATTTTAAATCTACTTTTGAGTTCTATGTGACATATTAAAGATCATCTTGAATATATATACAAATGTGTCCTACATCTGGCCTCAATATGCCTTGCAGTGGCAGATGCCTGTCGCGAGTGACAACTCTGCTAGCGACAGGTTGTTTTTTTTGGCAGAAAATGCGTATAAGACTCAATGTGATGCTGCTAGGACGCACAAGGAGATTCATATGAGACACAACACTTGTACATCATGTGTCTGTATGTATACAGAGCACAGCAGAACTTGGTATGGACGAAAACCACTGCCGCTGCATCATAGCAGTCTATATGCAAATTCAGAGTTGTACACAGATACATAAGTGTTGCATATCAAATTACTCGGCACAGTCTCCTGGTCTGAGTCAATCTGCACTGTCTCCTGGTACATCCTAGTCACATTGCATTGCATCTAAGATGCATTTTCGACAAAAAAGGATGCAAAAAAAGCAACTGACTATCAAGTTCTCACGGGACCTGGCGTGCCAAGAGGTGCTGTTTAGGGTGACTGCCGCAGATATGAGGACACATCAGTAGGGCATTCCTTGGGGTAAACACATATATCACAGATTGAGGATCTAGTAGCAGGGTCACTGAGCATGAACTTCTTATCCCAGCCTCACCTTCCTGGTTCCTCCTCCTCCTCCCATTGCTTACCCTCCGCTTCTTCCTACGGCCTACTCCTTCTTTAGTGATCACTGGTCTACAAAAATAAACTTTTTTCTTTGACAAGAGTTAACTAAACTGAATCTAAATGTATTTTTTACGCTGAATTCGAATATGCATTTCGATTTTTTTCTATCAGGCAGGTTCTTTTTTGTGACATACATTTAACGTTTTATTAAATTTGTTGTAACGTAAGTCTAAATGATAAATATACACCTCATTCTGGCTGACCTAAAAAGTTGTAGATGATGATTTTTGGGCATATTTTGCCTTTGGGTTGTCTCTCTTCACGGTCCAGCAATAGTCATCCAGCATGCTGGAACTCCATTTGCCTTGGTACCTCTTTTCCATCGTAGAAAAGCTGATCATGCTCATCACTGTGTTGCAGGGAAAGGCTATTCAACTAAATAGCTTTTTTCCCGAACCGAAAAATCGGGATTCACGCGCAGAAACCCACTGATTCTGCAAAAACTGCAGAATCAAATTTTATTTTTTTCTGCGCACACCCCTGTTTTGTATTCTTTATGCAGACTTTTGAGCTGTGAGGTTCAGTCCATCCGTGGGGACTCGCGCAGGGTAGTCATTAATTGAATACCTGCGATGCAGCAGTTAGCCCCAAGAAGCGAAGTTTTAAAGACATGTTGCATCCCATAGCTTTGTATGAATTCACTAGATCACTCACTATATCACCATAGTTTTCTGCTTCAGGACAACCAGGATGCTTTTTCCAGTGGGTTTGAACAGTTCCTGAAAATTGTCATCATCCATTACTGATCTTATTTGTGGCCGTATCAAAAAACCCTACTTTTAGTTTTGTATAATTTACTTTTGGAAATGTAGATTTCAAATGCATAAAAGGAGTTTGATAAAAACTTGTTTCATCAGTCCTAATTTAATATGCAATGGAGGTAAACACACTTTTTCAGGATCCACTAAAGGTATTAAACACATTTTTCTGCCTGGGAATAGGAAGTTCACATTTAGGACATTTGTTTTCTAAGATTCGACCTATTCAATCAAACTGACGTTTATCCGACAAGTCAGAAATTCCGACTTGTCGGAAAACATGTGGATCGGCGGATTAGCTGCGGATCTACATGTTTTGTCTGATTCGCAGCCAAATCGGACAGGTTTTAGCCCCGTTTCCGACAATGTCAATCCGACTTTAAAAAAAAGTCAGTTTGGCATTGTCGGGAACGGCCAAAACCTGTCTGATTTGGCCGCAAAATGAATACTGAAATGTCGGATCCTTTCCGTCGGAAAGGATCCGACATCAATTGAATAGACCCCTGAATATGAAAAAAGAAAAGTAACTGTCAAAAACACAATATGCCTGATGGACAAATTCTTATCACATATTTGAATTCAGGGTTTAAAACTGCACTAGAGTCACTATTCAGTTTTCCAGTGGAAAAAAAAATCATGTTGACCAGTGTTGCCAGGCATTTCTCCAGCATCACCTACAGTCCTACACTATTATGGGGAGATTCAAATGTTTGAAAAGTCAGTTGGCAGTCTATTTTTTCCTAATTCAAATGTTTGAAAAGTCAGTTGGGAGTCTATTTTTTCCTAATTCAAATGTTTGAAAAGTCAGTTGGGAGTCTATTTTTTCCTAATTCAAATGTTTGAAAAGTCAGTTGGGAGTCTTTTTTTCCTATCTAATAGATAGGAAAAAACAGACACCCAACCGACTTTTCAAACATTTGAATCTCCCCCTATTAATGTTAAGGTAACGTCAGAAGATCCACTCAGTCCATCAAGATTGCCTCTTGTCTGTGTGCCCACGTCATTTGTGCTGTTCACAGGAGAGCATCTTAATACCAAGTCTCAATACATGTATAGCAAATCAAATCCAGCTTTCTTGGCTGACCAGTGACCGTTTCTTTATACCTGTCCCCCAATCTAGACCCACCCCCACTTCCCCGTTTGGTGCCACTAGATACTATAAAATTCTACTTCTGTAACTATGTTGAAAAGAAGACCTGTACCATGTAGCATTGTAATTTAGTGTGAATCAGATTTCTTATAAGAGGTTATTATTGGAACTAGATTTGTTCTGTTTTCACTAAAAAATCCTTCACTTCAAAATATGCGGAGCAAGTAAATTATTATTTATTTATTTTTAAACAATATTGAGCAAACACAGAGAGAGACCTTTTTTTTTTTTTTTTTAAAGCACACTGAAAACCCCCCAGAAAATACAAACTATAGATTGGTTCTGATTTCATGTTATTGTTAACTATGTAAAAATAAGTTCATACTGGTAGCTTTACCAAGGCAACCCCAAACCTGCGAAATACACTCAGCCGCCAAATTATGAGTTATTCCTTTACACCTCCTCATTGCTGCAAATATCAAATTAACCAATCATGTGGCAGCAACTCAGTGCATAAAAGCATGCAGACATGGTGAAGAGGTGTAATTGTTGTTGAGACCAAATAGGGTAGAAATGTAATATGCTGTAAGTAACTTTGACCATAGGATGATTGTTGGTGCCAGATGGGTTGGTTTAATAATCTTGGGAACTGCTGATATCCTAGGACTTTACCACACCTCTTAGGTTTTCAGAGAGTGGTACACAAAACAATCATCCTGCTTGGTCCACCTTCATCTATCTTTTAATGTAACGATGAGGGCAGTGATACAGGCTTCATGGTTACATGTAGTATATTTTATTACCATTTACTGATACATTTGTAAAGTATGTAAATAAAATGCAATTATATATAAAAATAAATAAATTAAAAAAAGGCGAGTTGGATGATTGCTGATTAATTTAGTGTTTAAAGAAGCAAACTATAGTTTTGAAGTGCTAACCTGAAACTACTCTTCCTTATCCTAATATTCAGACATGTCTAACATCAGAGTGTAGTTGATTTCATCATTCTTTGGCTGATGCCCAAAAGTAAATTATTTGCTAAGAAAAGTGGCAAAGCCTTGTTATCTGTTATGGAGGTCTTGTATAGTGAATAATTTCTGTGTATTGGGCTCCTTTTATAGATTTTAAATAGTTTTTACTTTTAGGTGTTTAAAATTGAGGTGTGTTTTTACTATTGCTTTTATTTTTTTTTATTTTTATTTTTTTTAGGAGACCCAAATGTCCAAAAGTTTTTGGCTTTGCCTGACAGGAGTGAAAGTGTCCGAGGTAGCGAATTCTCAGATGTGGCACTGAGCTATGCAAGTCTCCCAAGAACACCTAAGATCCATTCCAACGTATACTCTACTACACTGCAAAGGTCTCCGGGTCACACGTGGCAACAACCAGGAGCTGCAGAACAAAGTAGTCTGAGCTACCACCAGCGGTCCGGTCGCACAGTGCAGACAAATGTACCTGACCAAAACATGGTCAATTCTAGCTTCTTGGGCTCATCTGCCAGAAGACTGCCCAATGGAATCTTTCAGCAGACATCAGGCTATGGAGGTTATGATTCCCCAGCAATGAACCGCAGGCCACCACCTCCTCTACCAACTTCAGAGTACTGTACCTTAAGAATGCCACGTAGTACTTCCATGGGTAAAGGAGACACATGGGGAAACGTTTTTGCTCCACAGCCAAGGATTCAGGGTCCAAAGAGAGTAGACATGCCACCAGAGCAAGACTGGAGACATAATAGTTTTGCCCCGCAAATGGGTGGTTGGAGGCAGCCTCCACCATACTCCCCACATCGGACACTTTCATCTGCCTCTGACATCTATGGTACAGCCAGCTGGAGGGGTACTTCTGCCATGCCTAGAAATGGGAGGTAAATTTATTTTTATAGCCACCCAGGAAACCTATGAAAAGGTTTTTGCGAAACCTGCCAGATTTGCATTTTACACCTTTTGATCCAAGCCCTGTAACACAAAGAATATTTGTTTGTAGAGTGATCGCCAGTGTTGTCTTAACACCTTCAAGCCTGTGGAAAGTCCCTTTGTGCTAGATTTGTGAGCAAGATTTAGAATTCAAATTATTATTTACCATTGCCCAACTGGTGCAGGAAGGCTTTACAGCAAACTAACATCAGAACTAGCAGATCATTTTCCCGAAGTGTGCGCTCAGCCAGCTCACTGCTCCTTCAGGTGTGTGAATTTCTGACAAACCATTCTTCCACTCAACACACAGTGACAACAATTGAAGATTTTCTACTTTGTCAGTATGGTGCTCATCCAGCAATAATCTGCTTATTAGAGAGTTAATGTGTACAGGGTGTTCATCAAATACTCTATAAAGGAGAAATCAAGTACACACAACTCTAGGTTTGTTTTTTTGTAAACCATTACCTTTGCTCTTTCAGACCCTGCTTCAGTTAGCAATAGTTATATATTGCAGTGGTGATAATTAGAGTAAAAATATAACTGTTTGCAGATTTGTGTAGATTCCCTTTTGGTGTCTATGCGACCAAAGGACAATATCTGTTTCCGTTACCCACACACTGCAATCCAACAGGGTGTACAGTATTTTCTGTCCTCCTTCGACTGTACCTTAATAGCTTTTCCTGCCAGAAGAGACCAGGAATTCCCACCGGCAGTGAGGTGTCTATTCTTATGCAGACCATGCACTTGCGGATCTCGTTACAATAAACCAGCGTACAGTCAAGGGACTTAAAAGTGTTAGTTAAAAAAACAAACTCCGCATTAACCGTGCAGTTAGTTAAGCACAAATCTTGACTACTGTAAGGAGGGTGGGAGAGGAGGGGGTGGCAGTGCCACAGGTGTTTAAGATTAGGCTTGCCCACTCCTTTGTTCTTACCTCCAGTAATTGTAGCAAGCTTATAACGGATGACTGTTACCTCTGCATGCTTAAACCCACTGACGTTAACAGCTTAGAGTAAAAATTAAATATTTTAGTGTCAAAACATTTGCTTTTGTAAGTATTTTTCAAATAAATATATAAAATAGTTCTATTAAACCGCATCTGCACTGTTTTTTATTGTTTCTATAGCTTGGGAAATATATAAAGTACTTGTGTGTTTTTGTTTTTTTCCCTCTGAAAATATGGACCCTGTAAAATATTAAATGATTTATTATTAAGACTAAAGAAATGTGTGTGTGGTAAATGGCTGTGTTTACTTTTATTCCCATATCACACTTGCATCATTTTTTCCTCTATCGCCTTTTAGAACTGTGCTAGGAATGGCCTTGCTAGATTAGAATTATACAGTGGTATACAAAAGTTTGAGAAGCTTCTACAATGTTCTGTATTCTTACATCAATTTCATGTAACATATGAGCTAATCTTCATCAAGCTCCCAACAATAGATAATCCGATCTACGGAATAATGCAGAAAATATCATTTATTTTTCATGTCTTTATTAAGCACCTTGAACCAACGTTGACCATCTTTGCGGGGGTAAAGTGAATATTTGGGTTAGTCAGCTTTAATAGCGCTGATTCACCCAGACCATTGCTGCCATGGTTGACCAATCCTTTGCATTTGTTCTTTTTGGTCCATTACTTTTTACATATCTGCTATCAATCATTGATCGTTTTAGTCTGACTTTTTGCAGATCATGTCACAACAATTCAGTTGGGTGCAGTCAGGGTTGGCCCATTATTAGATGCAAATGTATGTTCTGCTCTTGTGAGTCTATTAGAAATGCACATGTATTAAGAATATTTGGCCTGGTGCATGGACTCCCTAAAGATAGATGCACATCTAATGAACAGACACCCTTGTAGTCTTCTGTTGTATTTGCCAGTAGAATGTGTGTCTGTGCTAATGTTGTCACATACTGTATTTTTTACTGTGTACTAATGTCATCACCAGTATTCCTTAGTTGTACTATTTCTTAGATTTTCATATCCCTTTACTGTCAATTTTTTTCATTGCCATATGACTCCACATCCTTCTGAAAAACACTTTGGCGTATATTGTCCCTCATATAAAACACAATACATATTCCATAGGACTGAACATTTGGGGAAATTAAAATAGTCCCATCTTGTATAAATGGACATTCTAAGGCAGATTCAGATTTGTTTGTCTAGTTGTAGTGTAAAGGTCAAGCAGGAGTGTATTTAGAGATTATTTATTTTATTTATTTATTTATTTATTAACAGTTTCTTATATAGCGCAGCATATTCCGTTGCGCTTTACAATTAGAACAACAGTAATAGAACAAAACTGGGTAAAAACAGACAGACAGAGGTAGGAAGGCCCTGCTCGCAAGCTTACAATCTATAGGGAAATAGGCATAGATACACAAGGATTGATGCTACCTATTGCATAATGGTCCACCAGATTGCTAGGTTCTTAATGGGTTGTATGATGATACCCCACAAAGTTATCCAAGTGTCAGGAGGGTGTGAGAGTAAAGAAAGACAAGATCTGTGATGTTATGAATACTCTACAGAGGATGTAATTAGATAGGGAAGCACTGAAGGTTATGTGGGTGGGTCTGGAATTTGATAGGCTTGTCTGAAGAGGTGAGTTTTCAGGGAACATTTAAAGGTTTGGAGACTAGAGGCGAGTCTTACTGTGCGTGGGAGGGCATTCCCCGGATAAAGTCCTGTAATTTTGAGTGTGAACAAGTAATGCGTGTGGATGAGAGACATAGATCTTGTGCAGAGCGGAGAGGTCGGATCAGTGATTTAAGAGAGTGATGAAAGTAATACTGCTTTTACACCAAAATCCCGGGTCTGACCCAGGATTTGGTATACTGTTCCAAGCCGGGTCAGACCCGGGACTCTCCCTTTTACACCGCAGTGCCGATCTGGGAATATCCCGGATCAGCGCTGTTCACACTGCATGCGGGTTGAGGCCGGCACTTAGAGATGACGTCATCTCCAAGCGCCAGGAAACCTGGCAGATCGGGACTCCCTTGTGTCACGCTGGGGGCAAGCCCAGCAATCTGGAAGCCGCTGGACTGCCGGGCACCCGATACAGCGCTGCATTGTGCATAGACAGCATGCGCGGTGTCCCCAGTCTCCAGCACTGCATGGAAGCCAGCACGGGCTGCTGTCTGCATAGACGGCGTGCGCCGTGAACCCTAGCCCCCCGACCGCCCCCAAACACTGCAGTTTGGGAGGTCTGCCATGTAATAATTGGGTACTGGATCAGATGACCCGGCTTACCTATTTACACCGCCTCCTACCCCGGGTCTTACCCGTGTCTAACCACGCACCAATCTGGTTGGATTCCCGGAAAAATGGTCCCGGGGTTTTGGAGAAGGACACCTCCTGCAATCCCGGGATTTTGTGTGCGGGATATTTCAGGTGGTGTTAAAGGGGTATAAGGGAAATAGAAAGAGGTGATCTCCCAGCGATGCTATATACAGACTCCAGATCCGTAAATGTTCCTAGTCTTCAAACACAGAACATAATATTCGTTAGCTGGTAATGAAAGTTTCCACAGAGTTTCTGACGTCACTATTCTCAGTGACTGACCTGTATTAAATATGATGCATTCACATAAAGGTTTCTTTCATATTTCATATACACGACAGCCCACGGCTTATCTACACCAGGCTTACCTTTATGATAAGCCCTATATGCACTCAAAGGTTTCTTTTCCAGATCTTATTCGTACTGGGAATGTGGTTATCTTCAATCAAGTTGTTTCCAAAAGGACAGCAAATGGTGAAAAAATGTCTTTATTCCAACAGGCCCACCAACAGTGTGGGATTTAAAATCAAAGACAATTAAAAAACAAAAATCAAAAACAATGTAAAATATCACAAAAGGTACCCTAAATAAAGTAAAGTAGGGTACCTTTTGTGATATTTTACATTGTTTTTGATTTTTGTTTTTTAATTGTCTTTGATTTTAAATCCCACACTGTTGGTGGGCCTGTTGGAATAAAGACATTTTTTCACCATTTGCTGTCCTTTTGGAAACAACTTGATTGAAGATAACCACATTCCCAGTACGAATAAGATCTGGAAAAGAAACCTTTGAGTGCATATAGGGCTTATCATAAAGGTAAGCCTGGTGTAGATAAGCCGTGGGCTGTCGTGTATATGAAATATGAAAGAAACCTTTATGTGAATGCATCATATTTAATACAGGTCAGTCACTGAGAATAGTGACGTCAGAAACTCTGTGGAAACTTTCATTACCAGCTAACGAATATTATGTTCTGTGTTTGAAGACTAGGAACATTTACGGATCTGGAGTCTGTATATAGCATCGCTGGGAGATCACCTCTTTCTGTTTCTGTTGTATTTAAAGAGGAGTGGTGCTCCTTTTGGAGATCTGCCGAGCTGAAGCTAGGGCGCAAGTTACTTTTTTAAATCTTTGTTTTAATTTTGTAAAGGGGTATAAGGGGCATGTCTTTACCGGTAATTCTGTGGGTATGTTGGAACAGTTTAGGAACACATGGAACATAATGAGTTGTGTATGAGTTTTTATTTGTGTCATTAGTGACCTTGGAGATTACACCTGTGAAAAAAAGAGATTCTTTAAAAATGTTTGAAGCAAAGCTTGACCATGGGAAAGGGGAGAAGATCCAACAGTGATTGCAAAGTGGTGCGTTTGCACTGGCAAGAGGAATGTCTACCCTCCAATTCCAAGAATGCGGATTCAAGGTAGTGAGTTGGTGTAGATGTTGTCCAAGAGAAGATGAAAGATAACTGGAGAAATATTAACTGCCACCTTACACATTGCTTAATCTCTGGAGTGGGGGGGGGGGGATTCAAGTGTTTTGTGCGTCAGCGACTACTAGATAGCACCTGACGCAGCAATTCAAGTGTTGCTCTGTTCGGATGCGCACAGCTGCCGGCGTTGTCATTACTATTCTGTTATTCCATCATTTAGACGGGCTGGTAACTAGTTAGAATATATAACACCAGCTTGGTGTGAATATTTAGCCTGGCAAACAAATGCAATACCATACCCGAATGAAGATGTAGGAGTCTGCAGGTGGTGTGCAGCATATCCGGATGATACCGTGCTATGGCTCCTAGGCAGTTCAGACACAGGTAAGTTGATTCCACTGGTATGTCACAACATGCACAGGTTCAGTCCAACCCATTTCAAGACTTCCTGGTCTCATCAAGGCTTTATATATCTACAGTATATTTGTCACATTTTATTTGTCCACATATCCTATGGTTCTTCCTGGACAGCGCCAATCTCTACACCATTCTATGTATACATATTGAAGGCACTGAGGGTGGCTTCAAGTGTGTAGGAACCCAGAGATGCATAAACTCTGTTCTTCACTCACTCCAGCACTTAGTAGGGTACATGACCAGTATGTGGTGTGTGTGGATGGCTGCAGTACTTTTGAGAGTGCGTGTCTATCTTTCTGGCTTTGATTGTGGCTGTAATATTGCATGATTTATGTGTGGGGCTTTATATAGCTGGTATATACAATTTCTTTCACCATTTATTACTCCCTCTACACCAGAGATTTTCAACCTTTTACAACTCGCAGCACACTGAACAAGATTTAAATATTGCCAAGGCACACTCAGATATAATGGTGATGCATGGTGTGGTTTCATGTCCTAGGATGTCATGTCGCAGCTTCTCCATAGGTAACGCCTGAGCCACATCTGAGAAAGCCAGAAGAGCCCAACACTGCCCGGGCCCAAAATTAGAACTAGCTCTGCAACCATTAAACCCACCAGTATTGATCGTTCCAGGGCCTCAGTAGTGGCAAAACACTGACGGGCCTGGCTCTGCTTCTATGGCGGCACACCTGGAAACTGCTCAGGGCACACTAGTGTGCCACGGCACAGTGGTTAAAAAACATTGCTCTACACAAAACACCTACTACATGCAGGGGTCTGTAATAGAATTCAGTATGATATCCCAGCGGTTAGACCGACGCCAGGATCCCACAGCTGGAATACCGTTGGCGAGCGCAGCGTATCCCCTCGCGGGCTCGCCACAGAGTTATATTCTCCCTGGGGTGGTTGCATGGACCACCACCAGAGTAGGGATTCCAGTCAGTGGTCGGAATTTCAACCACCGGTATTTCACCGGGTGAGGGGATTCCGGCGTCTATATCCTGACAGCTGGCATAATGAATAGCCAGCATGTAATAGGATCACTGAAACTGAAGCCAGAGTGGATGGTGAATGCATAGGTGCCCCCATAGTAGCCCATGATTGCACTGATTCCCCATGTTTGCAATGGATCTACTAAGGCATGCCGGGGCCCAGCATACCAGCGCCGGTATATCGGCAGCGGGGCGAGTGCAATAGAATCCCTTGCGGGCACTGTGGCACGCTACGCTATTTACTCTCCCTCCAGGGGTGTCGTGGAAGCCCCAAGAGGGAAAAAAGTTGTCAGTATGCCAGCTGTCGGGATTCCGGCGCTGGGATCCCGACAGCCGGCATGTCAAGTGCCACCCATCTACAATAGATCTGCTACACACATCACTTACTTCTATCTGCATTGTATTGCTAAACACACTATTACCCCCGCCCCTCCCCCCCAACATCACATGCTGTACTACACTCTACATTAACACGTTTTCTCTAACGTCCTAAGTGGATGCTGGGGACTCCGTAAGGACCATGGGGAATAGCGGCTCCGCAGGAGACTGGGAACATCTAAAGAAAGCTTTAGGACTATCTGGTGTGCACTGGCTCCTCCCCCTATGACCCTCCTCCAAGCCTCAGTTAGATCTCTGTGCCCGAACGAGAAGGGTGCACACTAGGGGCTCTCCTGAGCTTCTTAGTGAAAGTTTTAGATTAGGTTTTTTATTTTCAGTGAGACCTGCTGGCAACAGGCTCACTGCATCGAGGGACTAAGGGGAGAAGAAGCGAACTCACCTGCGTGCAGAGTGGATTGGGCTTCTTAGGCTACTGGACATTAGCTCCAGAGGGACGATCACAGGCCCAGCTTGGATGGGTCCCAGAGCCACGCCGCCGGCCCCCTTACAGAGCCAGAAGGCAGAAGAGGTCCGGAAAATCGGCGGCAGAAGACGTCCTGTCTTCAACAAGGTAGCGCACAGCACTGCAGCTGTGCGCCATTGCTCTCAGCACACTTCGGTCACTGAGGGTGCAGGGCGCTGGGGGGGGGCGCCCTGAGACGCAATAAAAACACCTTGGATGGCAAAAAAAATGCATCACATATAGCTCCTGGGCTATATGGATGCATTTAACCCCTGCCAGAATCCATAAAAAAGCAGGAGAAAAGTCCGCGAAAAAGGGGCGGAGCCTATCTCCTCAGCACACTGGCGCCATTTTCCCTCACAGCTCTGTTGGAGGGAAGCTCCCTGTCTCTCCCCTGCAGTCACTACACTACAGAAAGGGTTAAAAAAAAGAGAGGGGGGCACTAATTAGGCGCAGTATTAACTATACAGCAGCTATAAGGGGAAAAACACTTATATAAGGTTATCCCTGTATATATATATAGCGCTCTGGTGTGTGCTGGCAAACTCTCCCTCTGTCTCCCCAAAGGGCTAGTGGGGTCCTGTCCTCTATCAGAGCATTCCCTGTGTGTGTGCTGTATGTCGGTACTTTTGTGTCGACATGTATGAGGAGAAAAATGATGTGGAGACGGAGCAGATTGCCTGTAATAGTGATGTCACCCCCTAGGGGGTCGACACCTGAGTGGATGAACTGTTGGAAGGAATTACGTGACAGTGTCAGCTCTGTATAAAAGACAGTGGTTGACATGAGACAGCCGGCTACTCAGCTTGTGCCTGTCCAGACGTCTCATAGGCCGTCAGGGGCTCTAAAGCGCCCGTTACCTCAGATGGCAGATATAGACGCCGACACGGATACTGACTCCAGTGTCGACGGTGAAGAGACGAATGTGACTTCCAGTAGGGCCACACGTTACATGATTGAGGCAATGAAAAATGTTTTACACATTTCTGATAATACGAGTACCACCAAAAAAGGGGTATTATGTTCGGTGAGGAAAAACTACCTGTAGTTTTCCTGAATCTGAGAAATTAAATGAGGTGTGTGATGATGCGTGGGTTTCCCCCGATAACAACTGATAATTTCTAAAATGTTATTGGCATTATATCCTTTCCCGCCAGAGGTTAGGGTGCGTTGGGAAACACCCCCTAGGGGGGATAAAGCGCTCACACGCTTGTAAGGGCTCTACCTTCGCCTGAGATGGCCGCCCTTAAGGATCCTGCTGATAGAAAGCAGGAGGGTATCCTAAAAGGTATTTACACACATACTGGTGTTATACTGCGACCAGCAATCGCCTCAGCCTGGATGTGCAGTGCTGGGTTGGCGTGGTCGGATTCCCTGACTGAAAATATTGATACCCTAGATAGGGACAGTATATTTTTGCCTATAGAGCATTTAAAAGATGCATTTTTATATATGCGTGATGCACAGCGGAATATTTGCCGACTGGCATCAAGTCTAAGCGCGTTGTCCATTTCTACCAGTAGAGGGTTATGGACACGTCAGTGGTCAGGTGATGCGTATTCCAAACGGCATTTGGAAGTATTGCTTTATTAAGGGAGGAGTTATTTGGGGTCGGTCTTTCAGACCTGGTGGCCACGGCAACAGCTGGGAATTCCACGTTTGTACCCCAGGTCGCCTCTCAACATGAGAAGACGCCGTATTATCAGGCGCAGTCTTTTCGTGGACAAGCGGGCAAAAGGTTCCTCATTTCTGCCCCGTGACAGAGGGAGAGGAAAAAGGCTGCAGAAATCAGCCAGTTCCCAGGAACAGAAACCCTCTCCCGCCTCTGCCAAGCCCTCAGTATACGCTGGGGCTTTACAAGCAGAATCAGGCACGGTGGGGGGCCCGTCTCAATGAATTTCAGCGCGCAGTGGGCTCACTCGCAAGTAGACCCCTGGATCCTTCAGGTGATATCTCAGGGGTACAAATTAGAATTCGAGACGTCTCCCCCTCGCCGTTTCCTAAAGTCGGCTTTACCGATGTCTCCTTCTGACAGGGAGACAGTTTTGGAAGCCATTCACAAGCTGTATTCCCAGCAGGTGATAATCAAGATACCCCTCCTGCAACAGGGAACGGGGTATTATTCCACACTGTTGTGGTACCGAAGCCGGACGGCTCGGTGAGACCGATTCTAAATCTAAAATCTTTGAACACTTACGTACAGAGGTTCAAATTCAAGATTGAGTCACTCAGAGCAGTGATTGCGAACCTGGAAGAAGGGGACTACATGATGTCTCGGGACATCAAGGATGCTTACCTTCATGTCAAAATTTACCCTTCTCACCAAGGGTACCTCAGGTTTATGGTACAGAACTGTCACTATCAGTTCAGACGCTGCCGTATGGATGGTACACGGCACCCCGGGTCTTTACCAAGGTAATGGCCGAAATGATGATATTCCTTCGAAGGAAGTGAATTTTAGTTATCCCTTCCTTGGACAATTCCCTGATAAGGGTAAGATCCAGGGAACAGTTGGAGGTCGGTGTAGCACTATCTCAGGTAGTGTTGCGGCAGCACGATTGGATTCTCAATATTCTAAAATCGCACCTGGTTCCGACGACGTGTCTTCTGTTCCTAGGGATGATCCTGGACACAGTCCAGAAAAAGGTGTTTCTCCCGGAGGAGAAAGCCAGGGAGTTATCCGAGCTAGTCAGGAACCTCCTAAAACCGAGCCAAGTCTCAGTGCATCAATGCACAAGGGTTCTGGGTAAAATGGTGGCTTCCTACGAAGCAATCCCATTCGGCAGATTCCACGCAAGAACTTTCCAGTGGGACCTGCTGGACAAATGGTCCGGATCGCATCTTCAGATGCATCAGCGGATAACCCTGTCACCAAGGACAAGGGTGTCCCTCCTGTGGTGGTTGCAGAGTGCTCATCTTCTAGAGGGCCGCAGATTAGGCATTCGGGACTGGGTCCTGGTGACCACTGATGCCAGCCTGCGAGGCTGGGGAGCAGTCACACAGGGAAGGAATATCCAGGGCTTATGGTCAAGCCTGGAGACATCACTTCACATAAATATCCTGAAGCTAAGGGACATTTACAATGCTCTAAGCTTAGCAAGACCTCTGCTTCAAGGTCAGCCGGTGTTGATCCAGTCGGACAACATCACGGCAGTCACCCACGTAAACAGACAGGGTGGCACAAGAAGCAGGAGGGCAATGGCAGAAGCTGCAAGGATTCTTCGCTGGGCGGAAAATCATGTGATAGCACTGTCAGCAGTATTCATTCCGGGAGTGGACAACTGGGAAGCAGACTTCCTCAGCACGACCTCCACCCGGGAGAGTGGGGACTTCACCCAGAAGTCTTCCACATGATTAAAAACTCGACAGGTATTGCGCCAGGTCCAGGGACCCTCAGGCAATAAGCTGTAGACGCTCTGGTAACACCGTGGGTGTACCAGTCAGGGTATGTGTTCCCTCCTCTGCCTCTCATACCCAAGGTACTGAGATTGATAAGATGGAGAGGAGTAAGCACTATATTCGTGGTTCCGGATTGGCCAAGAAGGACTTGGTAACCGGAACTTCAAGAGATGCTCACGGAGGATCCGTGGCCTCTACCTCTAAGAAGGGACCTGCTCCAGCAAGGACCCTGTCTGTTCCAAGACTTACCGCGGCTGCGTTTGACGGCATGGCGGTTGAACGCCGGATCCTGAAGGAAAAAAGGCATTCCGGATGAAGTCATCCCTATCCTGATCAAAGCCAGGAAGGATGTAACCGCAAAAACATTATCACCGCAATTGGCGAAAATATGTTGCGTGGTGCGAGGCCAGTAAGGCCCGACGGAGGAAATTCAACTGGGTCGATTCCTACATTTCCTGCAAACAGGAGTGTCTATGGGCCTGAAATTGGGGTCCATTAAGGTTCAAATTTCGGCCCTGTCAATTTTCTTCCAAAAAGAACTAGCTTCAGTCCCTGAAGTTCAGACGTTTGTAAAAGGGGTACTGCATATACAGCCTCCTTTTGTGCCTCCAGTGGCACTTTGGGATCTCAATGTAGTTTTGGGTCCAAAAGTCACATTGGTTTGAACCACTTGAATCTGTGGAGTTAAAATATCTCACATGGAAAGTGGTCATGCTGTTGGCCCTGGCCTGGGCCAGGCGCGTGTCAGAATTGGCGGCTTTATCCTGAAAAAGCCCTTATCTGATTTTCCATTCGGACAGGGCGGAATTGAGGACTCGTCCTCAGTTTCTCCCCAAGGTGGTTTCAGCGTCTCACCTGAACCAACCTATTGGTGGTGCCTGCGGCTACTAGGGACTTGGAGGCCTCCAAGTTGCTAGACGTTGTCAGTGCCCTGAAAATATATGTTTCCAGGACGGCTGGAGTCAGGAAATCTGACTCGCTGTTTATCCTGTGTGCACCCAACAAGCTGGGTGCTCCTGCTTCTAAGCAGACTATTGCTCGTTGGATTTGTAGTACAATTCAGCTTGCACATTCTGTGGCAGGCCTGCCACAGCCAAAAATCTGTAACTGCCCACTCCACAAGGAAGGTGGGCTCATCTTGGGCGGCTGCCCGAGGAGTCTCGGCTTTACAACTTTGCCGAGCAGCTACTTGGTCAGGAGCAAATACGTTTGTAAAATTCTACAAAATTGATATCCTGGCTGAGGAGGACCTGGAGTTCTCTCATTTGGTGCTGCAGAGTCATCCGCACTCTCCCGCCCGTTTGGGAGCTTTGGTATAATCCCCATGGTCCTTACGGAGTCCCCAGCATCCACTTAGGACGTTAGAGAAAATAAGAATTTACTTACCGATAATTCTATTTCTCATAGTCCGTAGTGGATGCTGGGCGCCCATCCCAAGTGCGGATTGTCTGCAATACTTGTATATAGTTATTGTTACAAAAATCAGGTTATTATTGTTGTGAGCCATCTTTCAGAGGCTCCTCTGTTATCATGCTGTTAACTGGGTTCAGATCACAGGTTATACGGTGTGATTGGTGTGGCTGGTATGAGTCTTACCCGGGATTCAAAATCCTTCCTTATTGTGTACGCTCGTCCGGGCACAGTATCCTAACTGAGGCTTGGAGGAGGGTCATAGGGGGAGGAGCCAGTGCACACCAGATAGTCCTAAAGCTTTCTTTAGATGTGCCCAGTCTCCTGCGGAGCCGCTATTCCCCATGGTCCTTACGGAGTCCCCAGCATCCACTACGGACTATGAGAAATAGAATTATCGGTAAGTAAATTCTTATTTTCTCAAGAACTGGATAACTCCTCTACTCCCTGAAATCAGACAGAGTGGAGCAATGTGTTTCCACTGCTCACGTGTAAGTTGCACCGCGCATTTGTGCTGATTGTGTACAGAGTTGCAGTACTGATTCAGATGCACAAACTGTGAAATGTATTGGCCACTAATGGGAGGTGACTATTCAGATGCACTGAGTATGACCCTCAACGTCAGTGATTGTTGGTGTACACCAACAATCACTGATGTTGAGGGTCATACTCAGAGAAGGCAAATGGCTGCGAGTTAATTCAAGTGTGCCGCACCGTGCATCTGCTAGTTTATACAAATTCCTTTTTGACAAATTCTAATCCTAAGCAGTGGCGGCTTCAGAGGTGGGGGTGCAGTGCACTGCTAAATTCATTTAGGGAATTCACACCAATTGCCACCCCAAATGCTGCCAAACATCGCTGGCTGGGACTCACTGGCACTTGGTGTGGCTCCCCTATTCGAATTTTGGGCTGTGGTGTAGTTTGACCACAATCCTCAGATTGGCAGAGTGCATAGACAGTTGATGGAGGACGTGTGTAACTGAAACCCAGAAAGCATTGATTAGCATTTCATCTACAATAGATGAGCATCTCTGACTCCTAGCCAGATACTAGTAATGTAATAAAACAGGTGAATTAGCCAAGGTGACTACTTGTAATAAGTTTGTATGTAATTTTTTTTTTTAAATAAAATTCAAAATCAAATTTAGTTCTGTTAACATGGAAGGAAAACAGTGACATCTAGTGGCGACACCAAAACATGCATGATAGATGAGAGCAGTTTGGATAGTTTAATATGATCCTTGTGTTGACCTAAAATGTGTTATTGACCATGTACATAAGTCAAGTGGGCCTAGTTTAAGTTACCAGGATATGCCCTCTAAATTCACTTCAGCTTATTTTATATAGGGGCTCATTTATCAACAAGTTTTATCATACGTATCAAGTTTTAAAACTCGTTGCATATGATAAATGGTGCGCCAGCCAATCAGTTCCCAAATGTCATTTTTCAAATACATGACTGTTAAGCCGGGTACAAACTGTAGCGATATTGGCTCGATGTGTCATTTCTGTATTAATCGAAACGGCATTGCTCAGTGTGCATGCCCAATGTGCAGGTGCCCACGGTCGCTAGCAACATCGCCCAGTCAACTCTGCTAAACAGCCAACGGGGGGCATAGCCTTAGCAACCTAGTTATATGTAAATGAAGGATAGAGTGATGTTGGTCCATTAATACATCATTCTGGTGTGTACCCAGGATCCAGTATGTCAGCACGCCGGGCCAACATATTGGCTGGGTACACATCACCTAATGTGTACCCAGCTTTAGGAGCTGATTGTCTGGAGTACCATTTATCATATGTGTTTTAAAACTCGTTGTGGTAATCATGTGTAGCCTACAGTTAACGATCAGCTCAGAGACCTTCTGGGATTGTCAACTAACCAAACACTATAGGCCTGAAGTGGAGATGAGCATATAACTTTGCAGATGTGCATGTTTGTTTTGAGTTGCACATTAAGATACATAAAGCTTGTCTATCACAAATATGCTACAGGTACAGTATTTATCCTAATATATTAGGGATGTGTCTGAGTGAAACTGGAAAGGTTCAATAAAATCTGGATTATACACCCATATATACAATGCAGCTAAATCCCTAATTGCTAAACACTGGAAATACTAACGTTAACCCTCATTGACTCCCCTTGTGGCAAAGATGAACTAAATTGGATCAAAACCAATATGGTTGCTAAGTATCAGGAGATATGGGTGGTCATTCCGAGTTGATCGCTAGCGGCATTTGTTCACAGCGCAGTGATCAGGCTAAAAAAACTGCAGTTCTGCGTATGCGACGCAATGCGCACGCGCGACGTACGGGCACAACGAACAATGCAGTTTTGCACAGGGTCTAGCGATGCATTTCAGTCGCACTGGTTGACGCAGAGTGATTGACATGAAGTGTCACACTTCTGCTAAGCTAAAATACACTCCCAGTGGGCGGCGGCATAGCGTTTGCACGGCTGCTAAAAACTGCTATCGAGCGATCAACTCGGAATGACCCCATTGGTCCCTTGGTTCCAAATTCCAATAACTGTTTCTTCTCACTCCTGGTCTCATCTGACTTCTTTCCCATCCCACAAAAAAAAAAAAAAAAACTGGGCAAAACTATGTTGCACTGCAAGTGGGGCAGATGTATCATGTATATCATGTGCAGAGAGAGATACGATTTGGGTGAGGGGGGTTCAAACCATAATCTGAAAAATGAAGCAGCCAGTATTTACCAGGAACAGAAACAATATAACCCAACCAAATCTAAAATCTCTCTGCACATATTACATCGGCCCCACCTGCAGTGCAGCATGGTTATGCCCAGTTTTTTTGTTTGCTAACCTGAGAAGGCCCATAGGTCCTAATTGAGCCTTTACACCTGTCCTCCAGTGTTTTTGAGTCACAGAATAATCTGACAGTCAGCTGTGTACATTGGTTTATTGCTGCTTCATGAAGTTTCCTCTGTTAAGTGGTTGTCCTGGTGACCTCATAGAATTGTCTTTAACAATTCTGAAGAAATGAGCTATGATATAATTTGTCCTATATTGAGCATGAACACCTATTATTATTTTCTCATATGTCCTAGAGGATGCTGGGGATGCTTCAAGAACCATGGGGTATAGACTGGATTCGCAGGAGACATGGGCACACTAAGGGGTATATGCAATTCACGGCGAATCGCGGCAATTTTTCGCTGTTTTTTAATTCGACTTAATTCGACAGGTGAATTCCGGAAGGTGGCTTCCGGAATTCACCATATTCAATGAAAAACTGATTCGCCAGAATCGCGGGCGAAAATCGGCCGATTTGGCGGATTTTGCCGCGATTTTAAAAAATGGGAAAAAACGGGAAAAACCCGGAAAAAAAAATGGCGTGGGGTCCCCCCTCCAAAGCATAACCAGCCTCGGGCTCTTTGAGCTGGTCCTGGTTCTAAAAATGCAGGGGAAAAATTGGGCAGGGATCCCCCGTATTTTTAAAACCAGCACCGGGCTCTGCGCCTGGTGCTGGTGCCAAAAATACGGGGGACAAAAAGAGTAGGGGTCCCCAGTATTTTTAACACCAGCATCGGGCTCCACTAGCTGGACAGATAATGCCACAGCCGGGGGTCACTTTTATGCCGTGCCCTGCGGCCGTGGCATTAAATATCCAACTAGTCACCCCTGGCCGGGGTACCCTGGGGGAGTGGGGACCCCTACAATCAAGGGGTCCCCCCCCCCAGCCACCCAAGGGCCAGGGGTGAAGCCCGAGGCTGCCCCCCCCCCCATCCAATGGGCTGCGGATGGGGGGGCTGATAGCCTTTTGTGATAATAAAAAGATATTGTTTTTTCCAGTAGTACTACAAGTCCCAGCAAGCCTCCCCCGCAAGCTGGTACTTGGAGAACCACAAGTACCAGCATGCGGGAGAAAAACGGGCCCGCTGGTACCTGTAGTACTACTGGAAAAAAAATACCCAAATAAAAACAGTACACAGACACCTTGATAGTAAAACTTTATTACACACTACCGACACACACATACTTACCTATGTTGACACGCCGACTGCCACGGTCTCCGACGATCCGAGGGTACCTGTGAAAAAATTATACTCACCTTCCAGCGTCCAGAGGTACATCCAGGTCCAGAGATAATCCACGTACTTGGCAAAACAAAAAAACGAACACCGATCCATACCGGACTAAGAAAGGGGTCCCATGCTTTCACATCAGACCCCTTTCTCCCGAATCCCGGGACATCACGTGACTCCTGTCACTGAAGTCCCTTCAGCCAATCAGGAAGCGCTACTTCCGTGGCGCTCACCTGATTGGCTGTGCGCTGTCTGAGCTGTCAGACAGCGCATCGCAAAGCCACTCCATTACTTTCAATGGTGGGAACTTTGCGGGTAGCGGTGGGGTTAACCCGCGGTCAGCCGCTGACCGGCGGGTGACCTCACCGCTAGCCGCTAAGTTCCCACCATTGAATATAATGGACTGGGCTGTGCGATGCGCTGTCTGCTCAGACGCGCAGAGCCAATCAGGTGAGCGCAACGAAGTTGCGCTTCCTGATTGGCTATAGAGACCTTTCTGTGACAGCTGTCACTGACAGGTCTCTCTGCATTCGGGGATAGGGGTCTCATGTGTCAGCATGGGACCCCTTTCAGTCCGGCATGGAGCGGGTATTTGCGTTTTGTTTTTTTCTACAAGTACGTGGATTTATATCTGGACCATGGCTGAGGTGAGTATATTGATCTTTTATTTTCAGGTACCCCTGGATTCTACATGGAGAAGAGGACCGATGTCGGCGTGTGAACATAGGTAAGTATGTGTGTGTCGACGTATGAAATAAAGTTTTACTTTCACGGTGTGTGTGTCCTGTTTTTATTTGGGTATTTTTTTTCCAGTAGTACTACAGGTACCAGCGGGCCCGCTTTTCTCCCGCATGCTGGTACTTGTGGTTCTCCAAGTACCAGCTTGCGGGGGAGGCTTGCTGGGACTTGTAGTACTGCTGGAAAAAACAATATTCTTTTCATGATCACAAAAGGCTATCAGCCCCCCCATCCGCAGCCCATTGGATGGAGGGGGACAGCCTCGGGCTTCACCCCTGGCCCTTGGGTGGCTGGGGGAGGGACCCCTTGATTGAAGGGGTCCCCACTCCCCCAGGGTACCCCGGCCAGGGGTGACTAGTTGGATATTTAATGCCACGGCCGCAGGGCACGGCATAAAAGTGACCCCCGGCTGTGGCATTATCTGTCCAGCTAGTGGAGCCCGATGCTGGTGTTAAAAATACGGGGGACCCCTACTCTTTTTGTCCCCCGTATTTTTGGCACCAGCACCAGGCGCAGAGCCCGGTGCTGGTTTTAAAAATACGGGGGATCCCCTGTCAATTTTTTCCCCGCATTTTTAGAACCAGGACCAGCTCGAAGAGCCCGAGGCTGGTTATGCTTTGGAGGGGGGACCCCACGCCATTTTTTTTTAGGATTTTACCGTTCCAGCAATAAAAAAATAAAAATAAAAAAAAATATATTTTAAAAAATATATAAATAATATTTGTGCCTCCAAAAAAAAAAGTACCTAATCCCTTCTAATATAAATAGATCTGCTATTCCCCAAAAAAAAAACACAAAAAAAAACATGTTTAAAATTTTTTTATTTGTTTTCACCCTCCAAAGTGTGGCGGATTGAAAATGACGAATTTGCTGTCTAAAAGCACTGCTGTCGAATTTCCAAACTTGAATTGAATATGCTTTGGTCGAATTGCAGCACTTGTATCATTGCAGAAAAGTCGAATTTGCAAAAAGTCGAATTTCAAAAAGTCGAATTTTGAAAGTCCGTTTTTTGGTCGGAAAGCACTGAATTGCATAGGCGAATTTTTTTTTGGTCGAAAATGACCCGAAATTCGACAATTTCGGGAATTCGACCGCAATTGCATATACCCTTAAGACTTTGAATGGGTGTGAACTGGCTCCTCCCTCTATGCCCCTCCTCCAGACTCCAGTTAGATTCTGTGCCCAGAGAGACTGGTCACACACTGAGGAGCTCTACTGAGTTTCTTGGAAAAGACTTTATGTTAGATTTATTATTTTCAGGGAGCACTGCTGGCAACAGTCTCCCTGCACCTACTTCTCTGAGTTCAAAGGCTCTGCTTCTTAGGCTACTGGACACCATTAGCTCCAGAGGGTCTGATCACTTGGTACGCCTAGCTGCTCGTCCCCGGAGCCGCGCCGTCACACCCTCGCAGAGCCAGAGGAAAGAAGCCGGGTGAGTAAAGGAAGAACAGAAGACTTCAGTGATGGCAGAAGACATTGTGATTCTGAGGTACCGCGCAGCGGGCGCGCTGTGCGCCATTGCTCCCACACACAAGCGGCACTACAAGGGTGCAGGGCACAAACTGGCAAAAGAGTTATTGAGTGCCTGGGCACCTAATACAGACCCCCGCCAGTATAAATATATAGAAAATAGCGGGGCTGAAGCGTGCCATTAAGGGGGCATGGCTTAGCCCGCACAGCTCGATCCAGCTCCATTTTCTCCTCAAAAACGCTGGCCCTGCCTATAAAGCACTGATGAACGGGTCACAGTGAAAAACGGGGGGGGGGGGGGGGGCACAGTTTAGTGCAATATGTATAATGAATATGGTGTAAATGGAGCTGGTAAAACGTCTGCTGTGTTTCCCTGACAGAAAGTACTGGGTCTATTCCTTACAGTCGGCATGTCTGAGGCTGAGGGCTCTGCCACAAACGGCTATGGGGATGTCTGTCGGCGCTGCCGACTCCTGATGGTACTTGGTTCATGTATATAAGTGTCAACATGCCAGTAGATGTATGCTTTCCAATGAGAAAACTATATGGGAGACACAGGCATGTGTGGGTGTCCCTGTCGGCACCGACTATCTGACTGGGTAATCAAATTGACATGATAATGTGATGCATTTCAGAAATCTTTACCTGTATGTGTATATATATATATGTATGGTACGCTTGCATAGATCTGTGACTCGAACACAGACGTAGTAGAGGGCGTAATATTAATAATATATTTCCCTCAGACCCCTCGGGGTCGCAAGAATGTTATTTTGCCCAGTTACTACTCCCTGATATCGACACGAATACTATTTCTTATGTCGACCATGATGTTTCCTGATCATATCCACAACATCGGCATTCAGTACATGATTCATACACATTAGGAACGTATTAACGTCACAGGGGACCCTGCTGTTCCTGACAAAAATATCTATGTGAGATATATTTATATAGATATTTGTGTGTATATGTGTATTTAAATGTGTATATTCATATTACAATTTATAATGAATGCTGAAGTAAAGTTATACCTTCTCATGTGCTGGTCGCTCTGTTGATAAAGCTCTAGGTCAGCCGTGACAAGATGGTCTCAAATCCTCACGAGGAGTCCGAGTGTTTATTCTTTTCCCGCCGTGGATAGAATAAAGTGAAAGTCAACCCCTATTCTGCACGGGGCCCTGTCACAAAGGATCGTATACAGGAAGCTAAGTGATATTTTAATTATATGCTTTGATGATATTTGCATTACATACGCATGGGGGAGTGCTTGTATTCAGAAATGGTCGGTTACCTTGTCATCCGATATAATTACCCTGGGGAGAGATGGGATACTCCTTAAGTTGGGTCTTATCTAGAACACTGCAGCATGATGCCGTGCGACTACAAGAGGTATGGGACTCTTGGGTTCTCGGGCCAATTCCATGGCGGTCTCGACTATATGAAGGTGTAACCTGGTTTGGGGATGGCTTTGTTAAGTTGATCTCGGCAGATATCACTGGTAAGTCTACCTTCTTGAGCTATGTTCCCTCATAACGGTTGGTGACGCATTTTTTGTAGGATGCAGTCATTTTGACCGGTTGGATACTGTTTTTTTCCCCTTCTTTGCAGGTAGAGGAAGAAAGGTAAGAGGTCTGCAGCCTTTTCAAGTTCGCAGAAGCAGATATCGTCCTCTGTTACCACCGCATGTCGCTGGATCTATCTTGTGGAAGCCCACACCGGTGGGAACTCGTCTAATACTCTTCAGTCAGTCCTGGAATGGACTTGGACCAGTGAGTTAAGAATAGAGTCTAAAAGGGGGACATACTGGAGTTTCCAGATGATTCCCCTCACTGATTTTTCAAATAGATCTTACCGATTCTCCTCTGGACGGGGAGGTAGTATGCGACGCCATACAAGAGTTGGGTCAGGATCAGGACATTGTCCTGCTGTCCCTGTCACACAAAAAAAAAAAAATGTTATTCAAGCTTTTTCGTGCTTCTGAGCCCGGACAGCTCGGTCAGAACAATCCCCAAAAGATTTCTACTTAAGAAGTTGAACTACAAGATGGAATCTCTCAGGGCAGGGATCTCCAACCTGTAAAAGAAGAAAGATGGTTTAAATGCGGTTTCGACCACATTAAGCTTACCTGGGTTTGCTATTCAGGATTGTCATTGCCATTTCACCTGAGTGATGGCAGTATGATGGTTTTCCTTCAATAGTAAGAGCCATTATTATTCTGTAATGGGACGCTCTCCTGGCTACGGCGAGGTCAAGAAACAAGTGGTACAAATCGTTGTTTCTCTCTGACAGTTCTTCAACACAGAGAATCGCTGTTGATCCCAACGACGCGGATGTCGGAGTTGGGAATAAGATTAGATACTGAACTGTTGAGAGTTTGTTTTTTTCCAGTGGAAAGAGATCTGAGGATCCAGAGTCGGATCAGATTTGCAACAGTGTAAACCCATCAATACGTTCCGTTGATGAAGAAGATGGTTGCGGCCTACGAGGCCATTCGGTGAGCAGGTCAAATGCCAGAGTGGTTTTTGCGGGACCAGTTGGACATGTGGTCCAGGTCTCACCCGCACATGCACCGGAAAATAATCCTATTTTCCAGGACCAGTATATCTCTCCTGTGGTGGCTTTACAGTTCTCACCTCCTAGAGGAACGAAGGTTCGGGATCAAGGATTAGATCCTGGTGTCCATGGATACAAGTCTCCGAGGCTGGGGAGCAGTCTTTCCAGGGGAAAAGGTCAAGCCGGAAAGCTTGTCTGCAATAAGCATTCTGGAATTAAGAGCTATTTACAACGGAACATCTTCTTCGCGATCTGCCCATCTTAATTCGGTCGGACGACTTAACAGCAGTGGCGTAAGTAAGCCGCTAGGGCGGAACGAGGAGCAAAGCGGCAATGGCAGAAGCCGCAAAAGTTTTCCGCTGGGCGGAAAGGCATGTAAACGCTCTATTAGCGGTCTTCGTTCCGGGTGTAGACAACTGAGAAATAGACTTCATCAGCAGACACGATCTCCATCTAGGAGAGTGGGGTCTTCATCAAGAAGTTTTCACAGAAGTGACAAGTCTTTGGGGAATTCCTCAATTAGACATGATGGCGTCTCGCCTCAACAAGGAACTTCAGGGATATTGTTCCAGGTCAAGGGACACTCGTGGGTGGGTGTTTCAGTCGGTCTATGTGTTCCCTCCACTTTCACTCTTTCCGAAGGTGATAAACATAAGAAGAACAAAGGTTCAGGCGATCCTCATTGTTCCGGTCTAGCCAAGGAGGGCTTGGTATCCAGATCTTCAAGACTTACTCATAGAAGATCCCTGTCCTCTACGAGAGGACCTGTTACAGCAAGGACCAGGCGTGTGTCCAGACTTACCGCGGCTGCGTTTGACGGCATGGCGGTTGAACGCCATATCCTAGCCTGAAAGGGTATTCCCAGTGAAGTTATTCCCACATGGCTTCAGGCTAGGAAAGGTGTAATGGCGAAGCTTTACCACCGTATTTGGAGGTAGTATGTGTGAATCCAAGAAGGCTCCTACGGAAGAATTTCAGCTGGGGCGTTTGCTCCATTTTTGCAAGCAGGTGTGGATGCGGGCCTAAAGTTAGGCTCCTTTAAAGTACAAATTTTGGCCTTATCTATTTTCTTCCAGAAAGAATTGGCCTCCCTTCCAGAAGTTCAGACCTTCGTGAAGGGCGTGATGCACATCCAACCTCCCTTTGTGCCCCCGGTGGCACCATGGGATCTTAATGTGGTGTTGCAGTTCCTGCAATTCTCGTTGGTTCGAACCTTTACGTAAGGTTGAGTTGAAATTCCTTTCTTGGAAAGTGGTCATGCTGTTGACCTTGGCATCCGGCTTTGTCTCACGAAAGCCCCTATTTAATCTTCCATGCAGATAGAGCGGAGTTGAGAACTCGTCAGCAATTTCTGCCAAAAGTGGTTTCATCGTTTCACGTAAACCAGCCTGTTGTGGTGCCAGTGGCAACGGACGCCTTGGCGGAATCGAAGTCTCTCAATGTAGTCAGAGCTTTATAAATCTATGTCGCCAGAATGGCTCAGATTAGGAAAACAGAGGCTCTGTTTGTCCTGTGGGCTCCCAACAAGATTGGGGCTCCTGCTTCCAAGCAGACTATTGCACGCTGGATCTGTAATACGATTCAGCATGCTCATTCTACGGCAGGTTTGCGGTTGCCAAAATCGGTGAAGGCCCATTCTACCAGAAAGGTGGGCTCATCCTGGGCGGCTGCCGAGGGGTCTCGGCATTATAGCTTTACAGAGTTGCTATTTGGTCGGGATCAAACACCTTTGCGAATTTTAAAAGTTTCATATCCTGGCTAATGGGGACCTCTTGTTTGGTCAATCGGTGCTGCAGAGTCATCCGCACTCTCCCGCCCATTCTAGAGCTTTGGTATAAACCCCATGGTTCTTGAGGTATCCCCAGCATCCTCTAGGACGTATGAGAAAATAGGATTTTAATACCTACCGGTAAATCCTTTTCTCTTAGTCCGTAGAGGATGCTGGGCGCCCGTCCCAGTGCGTACTGTATCTGCAGGCATTGGGTATGTTTACACACATGGTGTGTTCTGTTGAAGTCAGCCTGCTGCTGACGATATTCAGGCCATAGCATGCGTCATGCTGTTACTGGTTGTGTTTACACACATAGGTTGTGTTACGTTTTATGTCAGCGTATTGCTGCATATTTTTTTCATGTCGTTGGCTGGTGTTCTATTGAATGCCACATTCTGCGGCATATTGGACGTGTGAGCTGGTAAAATGCTCACCGTGGTTTGACAATAAATTATTTCCTCGAAATGTCAGTCTCCCTGGGCACAGTTCCTATAACTGGAGTCTGGAGGAGGGGCATAGAGGGAGGAGCCAGTTCACACCCATTCAAAGTCTTAAAGTGTGCCCATGTCTCCTGCAGATCCCGTCTATACCCCATGGTTCTTGAAGCATCCCCAGCATCCTCTACGGACTAAAAGAAAAGGATTTACCGGTAGGTATTAAAATCCTATTATTATTATCATCCTTTATTTATATCAAAACAGGACAATAGTGACTTACACTTGAAGACAATACAGGACACGTACAGGGTACCGTATATACTCGAGTATAAGCCTCGGCTTATACTCGAGTCAGTGGGAAGGAGGGACATGGAGGGCACAACGCGCGCCTCTCCTGTGTCCCTCCTGCGGCAGAGGCGGGTCTATTAAATGAAGTATCAGTTTGTGAGCTCTGATTGGCTCACGAACCGGCACTTCATTTAACAGACCCGCTGCGGCCGCTGGAGAGGCAGGAGGGACACAGGAGAGGCGTGCGCTGTGCTCTCCGTGTCCCTCCTTCACATGACAGCGCGGGAGCGGCGGAGGGTAAGTTATACCTGGCACTGGGGGTGCATATTTGGCACTTGGGGGGGGCATATCTGGCAGTATGAGGGCTGTGTACAGCTAGAGCTGCATTTCCAACCCTAGGCTTATACTCAAGTCAATAAGTTTTCCCAGGTTTTTGTGGTAAAATTAGGTGCGTCGGCTTATATTCAGGTCGACTTATACTCGAGTAGATACGGTAAATAAATACTGACCTAAGTATCAGGGTGGCAGAAAACCGCTGGATTAGGTTCTGTTGAGGATGGTTTAAGTAAGAGAAGGATAAGCACATGAGGGTTGGGGGCCCTGCTCATGAGAGCTTACATTCTAAAGGGTAGTGACAGACAGACAGGGGTGACAGATGGGTTAGACAGTGAGCATGGAGCAGAGGGTTAGGATGAGATTAGGCTGGGTTTGGTGAAGAAGTGGGTCTTGAGAACCCGTTTGAGGTTTTTAGTGACAGTTTCCAGTGATGGTGGCTATATGGGTCATGACCTCTGTGACCTCTTAAGGGTTGATGCTAAGTTGGTCCCAAATGAGTACAAAGAGGAAAGGTCTAAAAGCCACATATAAAAATAACATATGTATGCCCATACGCTAAGTCAGAGGCATTGCAAGATATATCTAACAGTGCAATAGTCGAATATGTGCCAGGTTGGCACACAGGCATATGTCTACCCAGATTCAATTCTTATAATAGCAAAAACTGCATTTGAAATTAGATGTGTATTTGTTAATAGGATTACCATAACACACCATATATCATCTTTGTTTTTGTGTTAATGAAAGTAGCAATACAATACTAAAAATCTCCACCCATGAAATCATATAGTACTGTTTTTGCACGATCCTACATCACTTCAATTTAACTTTGCTTTTACCTGTCAGTGTCTAATGTGCACTAAGTAAACATGCATTGCTGAAGATACATTTCAGAAATTATCTTCTATCACAAATGCAGAGAATAAGATCATGTAAAACCTTGTTCCTGTTAGCTACTAGGTAAAATAGGGTAAACTGTGGGGTGCTACAATAGTAAGAGCATGCATACCAACATTCAGCCTAAGCTACACTTCATGTGATCATGGCCCTAGGTTGGTAATCTACACATTCTATGCCCAATAAATATCACTACAGTATGTTGGAAGTCTGGTAACATTGGTGTGTGTGGCATACATTCAGGATGCCGGATGCCGAAATACCGGCTACGGAATCCCAACACCAGTCAGAACAGGTCAGGATCCCGATGTAAGTAAAGCCAGAAGGGTTATGGTCACTGCAGTAAGCGAGGGTTAACATCGTTAACATCGTCCCTGTCAGGATTTTGATAATCGGGATGCAGGTGTCTGTATTGTGACCCACGGCATCCTGTCCGCCCGCCAGGATTGCATACCAATCCCATGTCTGTTAAAGGAAAATCAATTGTACTTCTTTGTTTTGCCATTAGCTGTGCAAGACAGTGTGTACATTTCCACTATGGTTTAAGCTGGGTACGCATCAGACAAATATGTCGGCAAACTTATCTTTGCACCGACAGAGCTGCAGATACAGGTTAGCCTATACACATGTTTCGGTTACTCAATATGTCAGAACTTATACCCAGCTGAGAGGGCATTTGAATTTGCCCGTCCTGCTGTGACTTCAGCCCCTGCAGCCAGTAGATGGGCGCCAGGCAGACCACCCATACACATAGCCAGATGCGCCAATATAACTGTAGATATATCAATTGGCTGTGCTGCACAGCTGACACAATATGTTTGTGAAAGACATTCACAGACATTATTTGTATACACTTGCTGACCCACTAGCGATATATAGGCCATTCACTCGAACCATTCACTCGAACAGCCTACCCCATGTAGCAGAAGGGTATTTGTACATATTGTCACAAGAACAAGGTAGGCGTGCCCTCTCCTGGGGGTAGAAGGGCACTTCGGAATATACACCAGCCAGGAAACAGCACAGCAGTCCAGGGTTTTTAGTGCAATCTAGCTGCAGCTAGTTTTATTGTGCAATACAGAAAATAAATCCTAGCCCATCTATGCTTCTAACAGAATGGTTCCCTCTGACCTAGCAAACCAGAAGCATCAGCATAAGCACAATACTCACAACCAATAGTCAGGGGGTCTCTTAACAGGCCTGCTGCCTTTTCCCCCAGATAGTGAGATACTGAGTAAAACCCTGACACCTTTATCAACATCTAAAGGTGCAAGCACTAATTATCCTGTTCTCAGGCTGAAAATCCGAAATGGGCCTAATGGATGGAGCCCACTCTCACTCTCCATCCGTAACCCCAGGAAAACTTAACTGGCTTTTGCTAAAGCCCAAAAGTCTAACAAGCCTGTTTTGTTTTCACAGACATTTTCCTTGGATCTTAAAAAACATAGGTCCTGTGTACAATCTTACCAATGCTTTTATCACAGTATGTAATCACTGTTGTATTGAATTTATCACTGCCGAAGGCATGAATACATTTTACATGAACTTCTAACATACGTGCACTGCAGTTTTGTTATTCGCAATTGGTACACATACAGTAGCTACTGTTAAATAACATATAATTCTGGAAATTACAAAATGCACACACAGGTGAGGCAGCAGATTTGTGGGCTGTGAAAATTTGAATGCTAATGCAGCCTATATATTTGTAATACCCCGGCAGGAATCTTGAGTAAATCAAGGGCCCTCATTCCGAGTTGATCGCTCGCAAGGCGAATTTAGCAGAGTTGCTCACGCTAAGCCTACGCCTACTGGGAGTGTATCTTAGCTTCTTAAAATTGCGACCGATGTATTCGCAATATTGCGATTACAAACTACTTAGCAGTTTCAGAGTAGCTTCAGACTTACTCGGCATCTGCGTTCAGTTCAGTGCTTGTCGTTCCTGGTTTGACGTCATAAACACACCCAGCGTTCGCCCAGACACTCCCCCGTTTCTCCGGCCACTCCTGCGTTTTTTCCGGAAACGGTAGCGTTTTTATCCACACGCCCCGAAAACGCTGTGTTTCCGCCCAGTAACACCCATTTCCTGTCAATCACACTACGTTCGCCAGAGCGAAGAAAAAGCCGTGAGTAAAAATACTATCTTCATTGTAAAATTACTTGGCGCAGTCGCAGTGCGAATATTGCGCATGCGTACTAAGCGGAATTTCACTGCGATGCGAAGAAAATTACCGAGCGATCAACTCGGAATGAGGGCCAATGTGTTGTCTTCTTACCTTTCTTTTTCCTTTTTTTTGCCATAAGGCAAAAGTGATACCTAAGTGGCTTGGGGAACAATACATTGAAATTTTGGGTCCATGGCCAGGAAACTCCCCAGACCTTAATCCCATTGCGAACTTGTGGTCAATCCCCAAGAGGCGGGTGGACAAACAAAAACCCACAAATTTTGACGAACTCCAAGCATTGATTAGGCAAGAATGGGTGTCCATCAGTCAGTATGTGGCTCACAAGTTGATTGACAGCATGCCAGGGTGAATTGCAGAGGAAAAAGAAGGGTCAACACTGCAAATATTGACTCTTTGCATAAACTTAATGTAATTGTTGATAAAAGTCTTTGACACTTCTGAAATGCTTGTAATTTTACTTCAGTATACCATAGTAACATCTAACAAAGGTCTGAAAACACTGAAGCAGCAAACTTTGTGAAAACCAATACTTGTGTCATTCTCAAAACTTTTGGCATTGTTGTAGATCTAAGCAGTTGTGGCTCTGGAAGTGGGGCTGCAGCACAGTCCAAAAATCAAATAGGGGAGCCTCACCAACTTAATACACCAGCTTAATACATAGACCCTAAAGTACCAGCCAATCATTTCATGTTACAGATGTGGTTGATAAATGACAGTTAGGGGCTGATTGGTTGGTACTTTGGGGTCTATTCATGAAGCAGTGAAAAGTGCGGAGAAGTTGACAATGACAACCAATTAGCTGCTCGGTACAATTGTGTAGTATGCAAATTATAAATGTTACTTCAATGCTGATTGGTTGCCATGGGCAACTTCTCCAATGACTCACTTCTCACTGCTTTATGAATAGACCTTTATCACTATCCACTTCATCTCTCTCCAAGCTTCGATAAATCTGGGCCTATGTCTCTCGGACACTGGTACTAAAGTTATTTGGCAGCTTTTACTAGGATTACACATAGTTTGCTACTTGCATCAGTTAAATATACTCCAGTTGGGAGTTTATGGAGGTGGCAGTTGGTGGAGTTGGATAGGCTGCTCTCAGCTCCTGTTTTATATCAATGAGATGAAGATAAATCCAGTCATTTTTATTTTAAAAGTGTCCTACAGACACAGGTTACTAGTCTAGAGCTAGCAGTCATTTTATTAGTTTAGGAAAGTAACCTTTAGCAGGTGCTGGTGGTGTAAAGCTTCAGTGAGGAAGCAATTGCCTATGAATAGTCCTAAAACTAACTTTGTAGCTAGGTGGATTTTGTGAATATCTTGCTAAGGGGCCCTACACACTCGGCGATGCGCCGCCGAGGTGCCCGACGGCCGATATGGCCGACGAGCAACCCGGTGGCGGGGGGCAGTGACGGGGGAGTGAAGTTTCTTCACTCCCCCCGTCACCCGGCTGCATTGAAGTGCAGGCAAATATGGACGAGATCGTCCATATTGGCCTGCATGCACAGCCGACGGGAGATCAGCGATGAACGAGCGCGGGGCCGCGCATCGTTCATCGCTGGAGTCTCCACACTGAAAGATATGAACGAGTTCTCGTTCATTTATGAACGAGATCGTTCATATCTTTCAGAATATCGGCATGTGTGTAGGGCCTATCAATCTCACTAAAGTAGATGTGAAACCCTGGTGGAACTAGTACTGCTGCACTTACTTAATTATAAAAGCCTGGAACACAGGTGATGTGTGCACTGACTCACCTTATCCCAGTGTTTCCCAACCCAGGTTCTCAAGGCACACTAACCGTCCAGATTTTAGTCATATCCAGGGTTCAGCACAGATGGTTAACTCAGAATCACTGAAGTACTAATTAAGTCACCTGTGCTTAAGTATGGGTATCTTAAATACCTGCACTGTTAGTGTGCCTTGAGGACTGTGGTTGAGAACCCTTCCTTATCTTCACCGTTTAGGAGAAAGTCAGCACCTCTGCATACCTCCCAACATGACCCTCTCCAGGAGCAGAGCATTCTCTCCCTCTTGGAGAGGGTCATGTTGGGAGATATGCCTCTGGTTAAACATACTAATCCGTGGGTTTGTGCTACCCTCGTGCTAACAAGAACCCAATTGTCCATTTAGACCAGAGGTTCTCAAACTCGGTCCTCGGTAGCCCACACAGTGCATGTTTTGCAGGTAACCCAGCAGGTGCACAGGTGTATTAATTACTCACTGACACATTTTAAAAGGTCCACAGGTGGAGCTAATTATTTTACTTGCGATTCTGTGAGGAGACCTGCAAAACATGCACTGTGTGGGCCCCCGAGGACCGAGTTTGAGAACCTCTGATTTAGACTGCCATGACACAGTACTCCACCCAAATAGGCTTAGCATTTCTAGGCAGATAATAAGGGGTAAATTTACTGAAGTTTGGGTTTTTAGAAGTGGAGATGTTGCTAATAGCAATCAATCATTCAAGTTATCATTTATCTTGTACCTTCTAGGACAGTGATGGCTAACCTTGACACTCCAGCTGTTGTTGAACTACACATCCCAGCATGCCCTGCTACAGTTTTGCTATTTGGTCATGCTAAAACTGATGCAGGGCATGCTGGGATGTGTAGTTCAACAACAGCTGGAGTGTCGAGGTTAGCCATCACTGTTCTAGGACATAGTAAGTGGAATCTGATTAGTTGCTATGGGCAACATATCCACTACTAAAAATCTGCACTTTATTAAATAAACCCTTTAAGGGCATCAAGCATTGCATTTTGTACGTGATACATCCTGCCACTGATCACACACATAACAGTGTTTTGTAATACGTATGCTTGTACAACTGTAAGTAAAATCACAAAGGACAGCTCTCCTTTGCAGTATAAGGACAGGTTTATGACCAGGGAGTCCATCTGCGCATGTATGAGCTGTGAGGGACACATTTGTCCCTCTCTGCTGCACTGCAAAGGGAGACAATGGCAAGCAAGATATGTTCAGCAAACCAACTTGCATCGGTCACAGAGTGCGACATCCTTTTTTTTTTTTTTAATCTTTGGGATTTCAAATAAACAGCTAATGCCAGGTTACTGTTTAACACTCATCAGCCTGCTCCCCCTTCCCTCCCAATAAAATCTTCCTGTAACACCTATAAGGGCTCTACCCTCCTTTAACACAGCCACATGATACAGTTTCAGCAGATATCTCCTCCAGAATTTATATCCAGTGCCAAAAGCCCAAACAAATGCGTCCTTTCCATTAACAAAGAGAGAAGAATACATACTACTGTCATTTCCCATGACACTGTTTACTTGTTTAATATAAGAAGAGCTTGCTATCAGATACAATTGTCCTTCTAGTATTCAAGTCTTGTATGGTTGCATTATCTGAGGTGATTGCAGCAGTCTTTCTATAGCAGCTCATCTTCTGTCCTGAAGTGATGGCCATCAGCTGACAAGAGCGGCCAGCAGGCCAGTGAACAGAGCGATTATCGCTGGGTGTCAAAATAAAAAGGGGAGGAAAGAATGAGACACTATGTGAATGAGACACTTTAGTGGTCTGTTCATTTATTCTTTGCAGGAAGTTAGAAAAGCAGATGTCTCAATACCTCATTAAGAGAAAATGCAGTCTTCCACAGCAACAAAATCTCTAAAAGTGGCCACAATATTACGTTAAGTGTCTTTTCTCAATAAGCCCTTTCACAGAGAACCATATGGTGGAGGGTTTGTTTAAAGAAACATAGAATGGGATATAGATAAAAGAGATAAAGAAAATCCAAAATAATGTTTGAAATAAAATGTTGTAAAGAAATGGAGGAAAGTAAACACTCAGGGGCAATGAAGAGGCTGCTCACCCTGCAAGGAGCTTTCAGCTTAAGTCAAATTTCTAGCTTGCATTGACTTCTGCAGAAGATGGCCAGTCTGGGATTTGTTGGGTTGCTAAGGGTGCAGGATTTGGTGATGTTCTAAACACCCACTTCATAGGATAGCTGGTAGAGATCTGAATGGATTTCTCTAATCTAATCTAATTAATCTAATATTGATACTTTTCTCCTAAATCATTACATAGAACCATTTAGTGGCTCTAATTAGTGATGCCTGTACTATAATGACACAAAGGTAACCTCATCACATGTTGATTGACCACTGCCAATTTTAGTCTTTCATGCACTAGGACAGGCATTGGTGTTTTTATAATTGGTGCAATGTGTGTGGTGCACACGGGCCCCTGGATCCAGGGGGGCCCACACCGCACACATTACACCCATTTTACTACTTACCTTTCCGGAGTCCAGTGTCGGGCGCTGTGTTCGCGGCGGATATCGCCACCAAAATGGTCACCGTGCATGGGCAGTAGCCAGATTGGTCTCCTGATCATGGTAGTCGCCATGTTTCCAGAGACCTGCGCAGAGTCTACAGGGGTGTACAGAGGAGGGGACCCACCCAGAGGTGCACATGGGCCAACTCCTCTGTTGAAACGCCCCTGAGTATAGGGGTTCCCAAACTTTGCCCACAAGGCACCCTAACGGTCCAGGCTTTAAGGATAACCATGGCTGAGTAGATGGCTTAATCAAAATGAATGAGGTACTAATTAAGTTACCTGTGCTCAAGCATGGTTATCCTTAAAACCTGGACCGTTAGGGTGCCTTGAGGACCACATTTGGGAACCTTTGGAGTAACGGAGTAGAACTACAGGTGGCATTAATTATTTCTGAGGATACCTCGAAAACAAGCACTCATACCTCCCAACATGACCCTCTCCAGGAGGGCCAGAATGCTGTGGTCGTGGAATTCACCTTTCTTATTCATTAACCTGTTCAAAACAGGTGATGGCAATCATAAATTAAGAGAAAAGACAAGAAGCAGAGCATTTTGTCCCTCCTGGAGAGGGTCATGTTGGGAGGTATGAGCACTGTAAAGGTGCCCATTCACCAAAAGATTTATCTTCCAATATGGCTGGTTGGAATGAAAATCTGGTAATGGGTGGGAGTAAATGACAGATGATCATTTGAAATGGTCCACTGTCATTTGCTCCCATCCATTACCAGATTTTCATTCCAACCAGCCATATTGGAAGATAAATCTTTAGGTGTATGGGCACCTTTAGGGTTCTTTCAGGACCGAGTTTGAGAAACACTGGCCTAGACGTAATGTTATTATCCCACTACTATTAAGGAGCACGTGCCTTAGTCCAAGTTATGGGATTTTACCAACCCCCAATTCAGGGGCTGCCTGGCAACTTTTAGCCTAGGGGGCAAGTCCAGAGCACTGGCCCATAACAAACAGCACATCTTTAAATTGATTGCAGACAGACTGACTGGCAAGCTGCCGCACAGTACACATACCGGCAGGTAAGCCTACCGGTATGTGAAAAACGATAAGCCATAAAAAAGTGTGCTTATTGTTCTTTTTTTTTTTTTTAGTAACATCTGCATTTATTTAGTAACATCTGCATTATTTCCTTCACCATACAATAGTATGGTGATGGCAAAATCATTAGATGTTTGCAGATGATATAGAGAAAAGCGATTTTCTCTATGTAATCTATCATACATACAGATGTTGAATATAAGTGTAAAATAACGTGAGGTGATAGCATACTTGACTCTTAGGGGTCTATTTACTAAGCCTTGGATGGAGATAAAGTCGCTGGAGATAAAGTACCAGCCAATCGGCTCCTAACTGTCATTTTTCAAACACAGCCTGTGGCATAGCAGTTAGGTGCTGATTGGCTGGTGCTTTGGGGGTAATTCAGACCTGATCGCTGCTTTGCGTTTTCGCGCAGCGGACGATAAGGCACAAACTGCCATGTGTATGAATCGCAATGCGCAGGCGCGTCACACGGGTGCAAAGCGGATTGCCGCTCAGCAATGGGTTTGGGCAACGGATCCGTTCGCATGGGCGATCGCAAGGAGATTGACAGGAAGAAGGCGTTTGTGGGTGGCAACTGACCATTTTCAGGAAGTATCTGGAAAAACACAGGGGTGTCCATGTGTTTGCAGGGAGGGTTCCTGACATCAATTCCAGTCCCGGACAAGCTGATGTGATCCCAGCGGCTGAGTAAGTCCTGGGCTGTGCAGAGACTGCACTAAAGCTCTGCTACACATGCGTTCACACACTTGTACAGCTAAAATACACCGCCCCTGTAGGCGATGACTATCTGATCGAAGCAGTGCAAAAATCGCTTGCTAGCGATCAGGTCTGAATTAGGCCCTTTATCTCCAGCAACTTTTTCTCCATCCAAGGCTTAGTAAATAGACCTCTTAGCATCTTATACATCATCACCAAAGGCCAGTGTATATAAGGCATACGGTCCTTAGGTTGACCTCACTTAGATCGACACTCAATAGGTCAACCACTATTGGTCAACATGCATATGGTTGACACCTGGAAAAGGTCGACATGAGCATTAGGTCGACATGGCAAAGGTCGGCCTATGAAAATGTCAACATGAGTTTTTCAAATTTTTTGAACTTTTCCACACTTTATGATCCACGTGTACTACAATTGGGAATAGTAACCTGTACCAAGCGAGGCACCTTGTCCGAAGCATGGCAAACAAAGCGAACCATGTGACCGGACATGGTGCACCAGTTGGGGTTCCCGGTCACTTTAGGAAGAAAATGACCCCCCCCCCAAAAAAAAAAAACCCAACTCATGTCAAGCTTTTTCCATGTTGGCCTGCTGCCCATGTTGACCTTTTCCAGGTGTCGACCTACTGCCTGTAAACCAATAGTGGTCAACCTAATGAGTGTCGACCTAAATAGGGTTGACCCAACAAACTATTCCGTTTATAGTATACACATATGTATCTAAGAGGTCTATTTACTAAGCCTTGGATGGAGATAAAGTGGACGAAGATGAAGTACCAGCCAATCGTCTCATTTTTTAAACACAGCCTGTGGCATGGCAGTTAGGAGCCGATTGGCTGATCCTTTATCTCCAATCGACTTTATCTCCATTCAAGGCTTAGTAAATAGACCCCTATGACTGCAAAGGGTGAGAGAACTTATGAGTGGTGGGCCCAGGTGCAAAATTATGCTTTGAGTCTCTTTCCTCCGCCTCACTCCAAGTTCATAAGATGCCACACAGCAGAGGGTGACGCCTGGGAGAGGGTGATGGGGGCAATAGTAACACTGAGTAGAGGCAGTGGGTGCCAGGCAGAGGATAATAGGAAAAGATAGTGGGAGACGGAGATAAGGTGACTGGGAGAGGGTGACATGCAGAAGCAGGGGGTGACTCAGGGAGAGGGTGACAGGCAATGGGTGAGATGGTGTCCGGCAGTGGGTGAGAGGGAAAGGATGATGGGGAGAGACAGTGGGTGATGCCAGGGAGAGGGTGACAGGCAGTGTGTGACAAATGTGTGAGGGGACACCAGGCTGAGGGAATGAGTGAGGTCTCTCACCTCCATCTTCCCCGGACAGGCAGTGGCGGTACGCGACGGGAAATTGCATCGCGGCGAGCTTCCGGCACGAAGGGGTTTGCATCCGCTGGGATTCAAGCCCCTCCAATCGCGCTGCGGCTATTTGAATTTGGCGCTGGGCGGGAGCCAATCGGGGCTCGCGCCCGGTCAGCCAATTGGAACGGGCCGCGACGAGCCAACCAGAACTCGTCGTGTCATAGCGCCGCCCCCTCCCAGCGTCATATAACAGACGCTGTGGAGCGGGAGCAGTCAGTCGGGTGCCGGGGACGGAGCGGTGAAGAGCTCCAGAAGAGAGAAGAAGCGGCGGCCGGAAAGAAGAAGAGGAGGCGGCGGTAGAGAAGAAGAAGAGGCTGCGGAAGAAAAGAAGAAGTGGTGGCAGGAAAGAAAAGGAAGCGGCGGCGGAGAAGAAGATATGGCGGAGCCCGGGATCCAGCGCGGAGGTCCGGTGGAGAGTGCTGCAGTGTGTGGGTAGCAAAAGAACTGACGAAGCTCCCTACTGCAGCCTCTCCCTGCGGTCCGGGTGATCGGCCTTGTGCCGAGAGTATTCCCCTTAGACCACCAGGGTGTCAGGCATTAGGCCTGTGGGCACGGACGGGCAATAGGCCCGAGCAGCAGATAGGAGAAGGGGCCCCGCATTCATAAAGTAATCCTGGCGTTAGGCCAGGATTGCTAATGTCCCCAGTAGGCAGGCACTAGGCCTGAGGTGGCAGACAGACACTAGGCCTGTGGCGACAATAGGAGGGAGGAGGCCACCATTTCTATAAATAGTCTTGGCATTAGGCCAAGACTATCCCACTTTGCAGGCAGGCACTATGCCTGTGCATCCAGATAGGCGGGCATTAGGCCCGAGGAGCAATTTTGGCAGTAGGCCACGGGATAGATAGGGGCTGGATGGTTAGCTGTGCTGTAGGGAGCTGCAGTCCCGGGTTGGCGTGCCGTCACCACTTTGGGGGTCCGGAGTAACCGTGGAGAAACTGTCCGGCCTCCCACGGTCGATCCCGTGATTCCGGAGTGGGCGGTGGTCCCCGGAGGGAATTAGGTTGTACCAGTGATTACCCTCCAGGCGCGAAGCAGCGGAATCTTCATCAGACCGGACTAGAGAGGTAACTCCCATTTCGTTCTATTGTCATACTGTTATCCTGTATTTGCTTGTACTGTTTCCTGGAGTTAGGTGAAGTAGCTAACCAAGTCGTACTGTTTAGAGTTTATAGTAAATTGGCTCAGTTCCGTTGTTTGCCATTTATTAGTTTGTAGGGAGGCTGCTGTCATTCTCTTTCCAAGAACAGCGACTCGCGGCAAGCAAGCTGACAAGAGTACCAGTGTGAGTATACTCTGTGGTGTGTGTCTTGGTCCGTGTTGAGCGCCGGTTGCGAGACTCCGCTAGGCCTAGCGGGCTCGCTTTCACCTAGGTGCACAAGTGGCGAGTAGGTGACATTTGGGTGGCTGAGGCCCGCGGGCCAGTGATGACATTCACCTAACCGGTGAACGCTGCGGCCACCCCGGTGTGCCACTCTTCCCCCGTCGTGGAAGGGGTGGGCACACGGTGATAGTGTCTCTTTTTCCTCTAGCCGTCAGCCCTCCAGGCTGAGTCCCCATTTAGAGGTCCCGAGGAGGAATTTCGCCCGGACAAAGCAAACTTGCGGGCTGGAAACGAGGAAAGCATTTTGAGGTAAGGAGCGCGGTACACCTGCACGGCAGCAGGCACTACACCGTATCGGCACCCTTACATTTGGCGTAGTCGGCAGGATCCCCTTGTAAGAATGGACTGAGAAGACAAGTCGGAGAGCGACAGTGATGAGTCTCGGGCCAAGCTGCCTATTGGGGCAGCCCTGAACCATCTTGACAAGTTTGATGGGCAGAATATGCCCCTGACAGAGTGGATCAAACAGTTGGAGACCACTATTGAACTCTACAAGATCCCGAAGAGCGTACAAGTGAACTTGGCGTTGAAGGTCTTAACTGGTAAGGCCCGGAAGACAGTAAGGGTACGCCCCGAACGGCTCCGGAGGAGCCTGGCGGACGTCTTCAAAATTCTAAAGGGCGTATATGGAGAAAAGGCTACCACGACCACGCTAAAGAAGCGCGTTTTTGCGCGGATCCAGTGTGAAGACGAGACCATCTCCCAATTCGCTAACGCGATACAGGAATATATGGTCGAGATCCAGACAAGGGAGGATGTGGATTTGATGATGGGGGATCCGGATTCCACCATGAGGGGTATTCTAATAGGTGGACTAAGGAGTAGGTCCCTACGAAACTATCTTCAGGACAAGCTCTATGGGGAAGACTAGCTAACCTTCTTTGAAGTATTGGGTATGGCGCTGAAGAAGGAAGAAAATGCGGAATTTAGTTCCAGCGCCGTGTCCACACAACAAACCCAACCGGTAGATAGAGTTCGGACACCAGAGGTTAGTCCCTTGGAGGGCTGCATCAAAGAATTAACCACCACACTCCTTCTCATCCAGGACGAAGTGTCCCAGTTGAGGCAGAGGGTGGAACGGGCGGAGAGTCGAGACGCCGACCAAGAGAAGAGGGGTTGGGTAGACGAGGATCGTTATAAAGAAAAGTCCCCTCGGAAGAAAAGGGAATTCTGGAACAAATGGATGTATCGCTGGAGGGCCTTAGTAAAGCAGAGGTAGACAGGGTGGAGCAAATGCTGTGGGCACGACAGAAATTGTTTTCACGTAACGAGGAAGACTTCGGTCACACGACGGAGATAGAACATGAAATCAACACTGGAGACAGTTCGCCTGCTCGGGAGCGATATCGACAGATGCCCCCGAAGCTGTACCAGGAGGTCAAAATTATGATTCAACAAATGCTGACCAATGGTGTCATCAAGGAGAGTAAGAGTCCATGGGCTGCTCCGATTGTGTTGGTAAAGAAGAAGGATGGGACGTTTCGATTTTGTGTGGACTACCGGAGGTTGAACAGCTGCACCGTTCGGGAAGCCTATCCGTTGCCCCGTATCGAGGAGTCACTGGCGGCTCTGGGAAAGTCTTGTTTCTTTTCCACACTGGATCTGGCCAGTGGGTACTGGCAGGTGCCCGTAGCGGAAAAAGACCATGCGAAAACAGCATTCATCACTTCCATGGGACTCTTTGATTTCTGTCGAATGCCCTTCGGGCTCTCCAATGCACCGGCAACGTTCCAACGCCTTATGGAGCGCTGCCTCGGGGACTTGAACTTTGAGGCAATTCTTATCTATTTGGATGACATCATAGTGTTTGCCCCTACCTTGGAGGAACACTTGCATAGATTGGAACAAGTGCTTCAACGACTGGAACAATACGGCCTCAAACTAAAACCGAGGAAATGCCACCTCTTGAAGTCCAGTCTGGAATACCTGGGCCATGTGGTCTCGGAGGAAGGGGTGAGGCCCACCCCCGACAAAATTGCCGCGGTCCAAGGATGGAAGATTCCGGGCAACGTGACGGAGTTGAGAGCATTTCTTGGATTGGTGGGTTACTACCGGCGGTTTATCTGGGACTTTGCCAAGATCGCGGGTCCACTACATGAACTATTGCGAGGTGTTGCTACAGATGTACGGAATCGGGCAGTGGTGTGGAATCAAGTGCAAGAGGATGCTTTTGCTTGTCTGAAACAGGCCCTCACCCAGGCCCCAGTACTGGCTTATGCCGACTTTGATAAGCCATTTATATTATACACCGACGGGAGTCACCAAGGCCTTGGGGCTGTACTCTCCCAGCTACAGGAGGGCCAGGAACGAGTTATTGCTTATGGGAGTCGGAGCCTCCGGGAATCAGAGCGGAATCCAGACAACTATAGCTCGTTCAAGCTGGAGCTGCTGGCGGTCGTCTGGGCAGTCACCGAAAAGTTTGCGGAGTACCTGACCGCCATCGACTTTGAAATGGTCACGGATAACAACCCCCTGTCACACCTGAATACAGCCAATTTGGGCGCTCTGGAACAGCGCTGGGTGGCTCGCTTGGCAAAATTCTCGTTTAAAATTCGATATCGCCTGGGAAAGGCAAATACGAATGCGGATGCCTTGTCCCGCTATCCAGTGGGGTTGCCTACTGGTCCCACAGATGAGGAGCGAGAAGGACAGGAGATCCCTGACCTTGCCAGGATGATTCCCATTTCAGTAGAGCCAAAGGTGACGTGCGGAATTCTGCTACAGAAGACCTTGCCGGACTGGGCTATAGAACAAGGGCAGGATCAGGAGGTACAGTGTGTACGCGGGTGGAAGGAACGGGATCACTGGCCTTCCTCTTCGGAGAGACTACAATTTACAACACTTGGGGTAAGAAGCTGCTACATCAATGGGATGGGATGGCCATACGAGAAGGGGTGTTATGTCGTCAGACTTACCTAGAGCAAGTGCTTTGGAAGGTGTGGCAAATCGTTCTCCCTAGAGATTTAGCCCATGATCTGGTGACCGAAGCACACGATGAAGGGGTCCATTTTGGAGCGGAAAAGACGCTACAATGGATCCGTCGTCAGTATTTCTTCCTGGGCTTGCAGACACTGGTTGAAGGTGTGTACCGGACCTGTAGAAGGTGTGCTGTTACGAAGGGTGGCGAGCAACGGGCACCGGTACAGACCATTAGGACCACAAGACCCCTTGAGCTCCTCATGGTGGACTATGTCTTGATAGGGGAAATCGGTGCGTGGGTATCAATATGCTATTGTAATGACCGACCACTTTACCAAATTTACGGTAGTTGTCCCTACCATGGACCAGACGGCCGACACGGCGGCCAAGGCTATTGTTGAACATTTTATCCGCAGATATGGCTACCCGGAGCGCATCCATTCCGATCAAGGTGCGTGTTTTCAAGGTTTGGTAATGGAGCAGCTGTGCCGCACCTATGGCATGCACAAATCAAGGACCACACCGTATCACCCGCAGGGAAATGGAGCCTGTGAGCGATTCAATCGGACATTGCTACAGATGTTGAGGGTCCTAGAGGCCGAAAAGAAGCGGCGCTGGCCTGACTTTGTTCCAGAATTGGTGTGGGTGTATAACAATAGGGTACACCGGACCACTGGGTTCTCAACGTATTTTTTGCTGTTTGGCCGACCAGGGAAGGAACTGCAAGACCTTGATCTGTCCCTACCCGTGGAGGATCATCAGTGGACGCACAGTGGATGGACTGAGGAGCAGAAACGTCGCCTGAAATTTGCCAGGGATGTGTCGGCGGGGAATATTGGGTCCAAACTGCATCCCAGCCCTGGACGGACGTTGGGAGGACCATTTGCTGAGGGACAAAGGGTGTTAGTCTGAGAGAAGTGACCTGGGAACAAGTTGAGTGAGCGATGGGAGGTGATGCCTTATATCGTACAGCGGCAGGTGTCTCCTAACAACCCAGTCTATGAGGTGAGGGCAGAAGACGGGAGCAGACGTGCCCGCACTTTGCATCAGAACATGCTGTGCCCTTGCCTCTTTGAGGATTTGTCTCCCCTTGGAACAGTCCCAGTGGCTATCCCTGGACTAGATGAAGATGATTGGTGGGTTCCTCCACCTGATGTGGCACAAGAGCCCCTGCCATCGGAAAGATCAGCCGAGGTTGCGGATCCGGAGGGATCTGTTCCGCCCCCAGCGACCCTGCCTAGGCGTTCCACCCGAACTACGTTGGAAGTACCAGCCCCCCATTTGCAGATCCAAACTTTGAGTGTGCGGCAGCTCACATCTTTGTAGGGACTACAAATGAAACAGGGGGGGGGGAAATGTGAGGGGACACCAGGCTGGGGGAATGAGGGAGGTCTCTCAACTCCGTCTTCCCCGGACAGGCAGCGGCGGTACGTGAAGGGAAATGTCATTGCGGCGAGCTTCTGGCATGGAGGGGCTTGCATATGCTGGGACTCAAGCTCCTCCAATCGCGTCGCGACTATTTGAATTTGGCGCCGGGTGGGAGCAAATCGGGGCTCGCGCCCGGTCAGCCAATTGGAACGGGCCGCAACGAGCCAACCAGGGCTCGTCGCGTCATAGCGCCGCCCCCTCCCAGCATCATATAACAGACGCTGCGGAGTGGGAGCAGTCAGTCGGGCGCCGGGGACGGAGAGGTGAAGAGCTCCAGAAGAGAGAAGAAGCGGCGGCCGGAAAGAAGAAGAGGCGGCAGCGGAAGAGAAGAAGAAGCGGCGGCCAGAAAGAAGAGGAAGCGGCGGCGGAGAAGAAGAGAAGGCGGAGCCCGGGATCCAGCACGGAGGTCCGGCGGAGAGTGCTGCAGTGTGTGGGTAGCAAAAGAACTGACGAAGCTCCCCACTGCAGCCTCTCCCTGCGGTCCGGGTTGCGGCCTTGTGCCGAGAGTATTCCCCCTAGACTACCAGGGTGTCAGGCATTAGGCCTGTGGGCACGGACGGGCAATAGGCCCGAGCAGCAGATAGGAGAAGGGGCCCCGCATTCATAAAGTAATCCTGGCGTTAGGCCAGGATTGCTGATGTCCCCAGTAGGCAGGCACTAGGCCTGAGGTGGCAGACAGGCACTAGGCCTGTGGCAGCAATAGGAGGGAGGAGGCCACCATTTATATAAATAGTCTTGGCATTAGGCCAAAACTGTCCCACTTGGCTGGCAGGCACTAGGCCTGTGCATCTAGATAGGCGGGCATTAGGCCCGAGGAGCAATTTTGGCAGTAGGCCACGGGAAAGATAGGGGCTGGATGGTTAGCTGTGCTGTAGGGAGCTGCAGTCCCGGGTTGGCGTGCCGTCACCACTTTGGGGGTCCGGAGTGATAATGTCGATTATCTTACAGGAAAGAAAGCTATACCTCATACACACTTAGAATACACTTTACCATGGAGCCGCTGCGGCCGCTAAACTTAGTACACACGCTACGTACTTTATACACTGTTTGCGTACGGAGTCCCGTATCACTGTACGGACTTAGCGTACAAACGCCGCGCTGGGGGTACAAAGTACACACAGCGCGCACACACCCAGAAATACACTTTAAACCTTTACAGTAATGCAATGCAATGATAAAACACTTTAAACCTTAGCAGGGCAATGAAGACATGACACCAATTGTGATTTAACCGCTGGGTTCCGACACCACAGTGGATTATTGCTGAAAGGGGGTTACAATACAAATAATACAATACAATATAACAGAGTAAATGGCTACATTCAATGGTACATACTTGAGTAGATTCGCTTGCGCTTCCCAGCCCGGTCCTCGGTCATCAAATAGATAACTTTGTGAGTCTTGTGTCTCACCAGGCCAGAAGCAGGCTTTCTTTATACACTTCTTCCAAAAGCAATTCAATAGATACTGTAATCCCTTTGCCCATTGGACACAGGAATGCACTTTTACAGTACAGGAGAGGTCATAGGTCGGTTTGAATAGGTAGGCGATGTCTTTCCCAACTGCTCTTGTGGGTGGTCTCCTCTGGATTCCCGCCGCATACATAATGTACAGTAAATACAGTTTATATCTATATTCTGCTTCTGCACATAACTATCCGCTGGAACATGCGATCTTCCTCAAACCAACACCGGAATGATACCCTTAAAATACCCTACAGCTGGATACCAAACACCACCTTATGACCTTGTTCTGTCCCCTCCTATTCTGTAAAGGTGAATCCCTTTGTTCTGAAACCATTTAAACTGTTGTTTATTTCATATGTGGTGCAGTGGGACTATGTGCACATTGTGCACTATTTGGATTAAATATGTAATGTGTTTTGATAGCTCTCCATGCGTTCACAAACTCTACCGTAAATACCCATACCCCGCGCTGATGCGCAGGACCGCGGGAGCGACCATACGCAAATTGCGGATATGTGCACGCACGGCAGAACAAGTACACGCGCGGAGGCCATATGTGTGTGGTTTGTACGTGATGTGTGTACTGCAATATTTTTCGACTTTGACAGTCCACCCTTTGGCAGTCACCAATAACTGCCACTATCTAATCACTAAACAGAAAAATATCTGCACAATATCTACACAAGTTTGGATAGTCGGGAGAGAGGGGTAGGTAGGAAATGTATGACCTAGTGGGATAGTAAAAAGCATGTATGTATGAATTCATGTCTGAGGGGCATGTATCATCGTGCCGTATATGTTCTAAATAAGCTTCAAGGTATTGCGAAGTATCTATTAAATCCTTCTCATCCCGTACTAAGGGTCTGTAAATGGGCTAACAAACACTACCGAGCTCTTGTCGGATTGTTCCAACAAATGGGGTGCACATTTAGTTGATGATACACGGAGGGGAGACATATGTGAGTGCTAGTATATGTGGATATCACCTGTCGACTATGTGTGCTATTAACTGGAGGTTGCAGAGATGAAGATAAGACACATATCTAAAATACATTCACATACACATTTTGGGTAGGGCAGATGTCTTTTCCGGATGGATGTATCTGGGCAGAGGGGGAAACACAAGAGAAATGGGTGAAAGAAACAGGCCATGAAATTCATTTACAATCCTTATCATAACACTGTCTCTATGGATGGGTCATAAATTAAATCTGCTGCTATAACAGCGCCCTCGCTCCTTAGACTCATCAACTTTGTGCCGTGCTTGCGCCGTGTCAGAATTCGAACACACCTAAATATCAAACCAATAATTATGACAACTCCCAGGATACAAAGGAGAAACTTCCCTACACTCATAATAAAATTTTGAGCCCACTCTCCTAACCCTGAGAACCAATTTCGTGGGTTCAACCATGAGACCCAGCCGGTCAGTTCATTACTCACAGTCGCCAAGGTAAGGTTGTGTTTCCTCCTGAACTCCCACTTCAACTGTAAGATATCGTCCATCTTTTGATCGATAATCTCCGTTGGGTCATCAGTGCTGTTTGTAATATACGTACAGCACTTCACCCCATATTGAGTTGCCAGAGTAACACAGTACCCACCTGTCACGACTGTGATATAATTCAGGACCATCCTGTGCTGAATCAGTTCCTTCTTGTAAGCTTTTAACTCCCTTCCCGTATACCTGAAGGTGTCGTCATACATCTCAGTGATATTATCTATAAAGTTTGCTAGCGCATGGATATACCTATAAATTATAATTCCTCTGGCAGTACGGGTGATGTCTAATGCGAGAAGGAATTGAATCCCGGTGGATTCGTGGATCAAATCAGAGGCTGCGTGCTCTGTCCTATCTATGAGGTGTATCTTGACGATGTGTTCATAGTGAGTATGAGTATAAGGAGCCTGAGCACTGCGGTGAACGTCTTTCATCTTATCATGGGTTATGGTCATGACCTCTGGCAGTACTCTCCCAATATAACACAATCCCTCTGAGCTCGGGGCAAGACACTTGTACGCCTTCCTCCCACATATGAAATAGGCATCATCTGGGAGAACATAGGGGACAAAATATAACATCACCATATTACAAACTTTCAAGTAAAGAAACCCATCCCTAGTTCTCCCATCTGCTCAGTACAAGTATCGGGCTGGATGATATGTGCACAATACCCTGACGATACTTTTCCAACCCACATGGTCTTGCTTCCACGAGTATACCTATACCGAATATACCTCCCACTGTTGGCTATTTGGTGTACAAGTTCAGAGTCTATGGGTATCCTATCAGATCTGTGTGAAAAGACCATTGTCTGGTTATTCTACGTCACTTCCCAATTTCCTGGTTTTCGGTAATTGGAAATATTAAAACATAATAAGGATCTATCTACATGATACTGGTGGAGCTTCAAACTAGGGGGCCTAGAAATATTGAATTTCTTGTCCACCGGTCTCCCACCCCGTAATTAGAGTACCTCATCTATTGCTAAAGGGTATGGTACTAATCCTGACTTGCTCTGACCTTGAGGTACCTGTGAGCACACCCAGCATTCTGTCTGGTTTAAGACCTTACCCACTAGTGAGTTGTAATCACTCAACGGATGCCGGTCCATGTCGATATTAAGGTTGGACTGACATCTCTGGATGCACCCATCCTCAACTATATTCTCACAATTCCTACAAATACAATATTCATCAGACAATAACCCCTCACAGTGCCTCCGAGCTCCTTAACTACCACAGTGCTTACTGATGCCAGCCTTTACCAAAATGATGTGCTGATCCTGAGATCCTACAAATTCGTACTTGCCATCAGAACCCATTCCAGATCCCTGCTCGACCTCTCTGGGACCCTCACCAAAAACAAACTGTCCTTATCAAAACCAGAATTACTAACAGAACCCGAAACGCAGTCTCTTGTGATCGATCCATTTCGTTAGGGGAAAGGAGGAAAATAAGCAGGAGAAAAGAAAGGAAAAATGCAGGGGGAGGTGAAAAAAAGAATGTGGTACGACAACCGTTCTAGCTCTTGTTACTCTCTGTGCTCAGATGCCTTTCAACAGTCCTGCCTCTCAACTTTCCCGGAATAGACACTCCAGTGATACGAGATTCTCTACACTCTGCTCTTTGTCACGAGTTCTCTCCGGGTCAGCGACCTTCTTGCAGTGGGACGAGTGGATCCACGTCTCTCTTTCGGTGACTTTCAATGCTGTTGCGCTGGTTAACAAGACTTGATATGGTCCTTCCCACCTGTCTATGAGGCAACCTGAGCGTAAGAAATTTCGAATCATCACATAATCCCCAGGTTCAATGTCATGACAATTACTGTTCGGCAGGTCAGGAATCACCAGCTTTAAATTTCTTTGTTGATTTCTCAGCTGCTGGCTCATCCCAACCAAATATTTCACAGTCACTTCATTATTACATTTCAAATCATCCTGGGGGTCTATCATTACATGAGGTTGTCGACCAAAAAGAATTTCAAAGGGTGATAGGTTAAGGGGAGACCTGGGAGTGGTTCTGATGCTGTACAACACTAGTGGCAAAGCTTCTGGCCACGACAATCCAGTTTCAACAATTAATTTGCTCAGCTTGTTCTTTATAGTGATATTCACTCTCTCCACCTTTGCACTCGCCTGTGGACGGTACGGAGTATGCAGCTTGCTATTAATTCCCATCAGTTTGCACATGACCTGAAAGACTTCACCTGTAAAATGGGTACCCCTATCACTTTCAATTATTCTAGGGATACCATATCTACACACAAATTCCTGCACAATTTTCTTTGCAGTGAACGTAGCGGTACTTGTGGCAGCAGGGAACGCTTCTACCCAATTTAAAAATACATCAATACAAACTAACACATATTTTAAATTCCTACAGGGTGGTAACTGTATGAAATCGATTTGTATTACCTGAAAAGGACCGTCTGTCGGAGGGATATGGGATGGCTCTGTTGGTATTGACTTTCCAATATTCTTCTTCAAGCAAGTAAAACATGTCATTGCTCTCTTACCTGCATGAGAAGAGAATCTTGGCGCACACCAGTAGGCTCTCACCAGCTTACACATACCCTCTTTACCCAGATGAGTCAGACCATGTGCCGCCTCAGCTAAGCTTGGAAGATATGCTCTGGGGGCTACTGGCTTACCTTGTCCACCTGTCCACAGTCCCGAGGGTTCCTGGCCATATCCCTTTGACCTCCAGACTGCCCTTTCCTGTGAAGAACACAAATCTTGCATTTCAATTAATTGTTGTGTATTGATCGTGTTAAATGTCATCAGTGATGTGATGTTCATTTGTATGGGGGTGCTGGCTGCTGATTTAGCAGCTTCGTCTGCCCGGCTGTTACCAAGTGAAATTGAGTCTTGGTTGTAAGTATGTGCTTTACACTTGATAACAGCCACTCTGTCTGGTTCCTGTATCGCTGTTAGGAGCCTTTTTATGTGGGACGCATGCGCTTCAGGTGTGCCAGCTGCCGTCATAAAATTTCTGAGGCGCCATAGGGCCCAGAAATCATGTACCACTCCAAAGGCATACCTAGAATCTGTGTATATATTAGCTGACTTACCCTTGGCCAATTCACACGCTCTGGTTAGGGCGACCAGCTCAGCAACTTGTGCTGAGTGTGGTGGGCCCAGGGGTTCAGCTTCTATGATACCTCTGTCGTCTACAACTGCGTATCCAGTACACAGGTCTCCCGAGTCCGTCTGTCTGTGGCAACTACCGTCAGTGTAAAAGGTAAAATCTATGCCTTCCAGTGGGTTGTCACTAATGTCAGGTCTCGCAGTGAAAGTCTGATTCAGGTATTCCATACAGTCATGCGTATCAGTGTCTGCACTAAATCCTCCTTCACCATCATTCTCATCCTCCACCCTTTGTGCCTGTCCAGGCACACTTAGCAAGTAAGTCGCAGGATTTAGTGCGCTGCATCTCTTAATGTTGATGTTTACAGGGGCCATCAGTGATAATTCCCACCTTGTAAACCGCGCGGATGAGACATGTCTGGTTTGGGCGGAGTTCAGTAAGGCTGATACAGCATGAGGTGTATGGATGGTCAGGTTGTGTCCTAACACTACGTCTTCACTTTTACTTACTAGCAAAGCTATCGCTGCAACACTTCGCAAGCATGTGGGGAGAGACCGCGCTACAGTGTCCAACTGTGCACTGTAGTAAGCTACCGGCCTGCTGGCATCACCATGTCTCTGGGTTAAAACTCCTGCTGCGCACCCTGCACTTTCTGTACCGTATAATTCAAAGGGCTTCCCATAATCTGGCATACCTAATGCAGGTGCCTGTGATAGGCACTGTTTGAGTCTCTCAAATGCCAGTTCGGACTCATCTGTGTGCGAGATCCGATCTGGTTTGTTTGAAGAGACCATCTCTTGCAAAGGTAAAGCCAGTATGGAGAACCCTGGGATCCAGTTTCGGCAGTACCCACACATTCCAAGGAAAGTGCGGATCTGTTGCTGGGTTTGTGGCAGAGTCATGTCGCGAATCGCCTGTATTCTATCAGCGGTGAGGTGTCTAAGTCCTTGAGTCAAGCAATGTCCCAAATATTTTACCCTGGTCCGGCACAACTGCAACTTGTCCTTTGAAACCTTGTGTCCTGTTTGGGAAAGATGAAACAGAATCTGTTTTGTGTCTTTCAAGGACGATTCAAGTGAGTCAGAATACAACAATAAGTCATCGACATACTGTATTAGTACTGATCCACTCTCAGGTTCAAAGGATTGTAAACAGTCATGCAAGGCCTGGGAGAAAATACTTGGGCTGTCAATGAAGCCTTGGGGGCAGAGCCGGCCCTAGGCCTAGGCAAACTAAGCAAATGCCTAGGGCATTTGGTATGCCTAGGGGCACCAGCAGCTTCTGCTGATAAAAATGATATGCGGCATGCCTATATTCTGTGTGTAGCATTTCGTATGCAGATACAGCCACAGTCGCACACAGTATATAGGCAGGTCGCATATCATTTTAATCAGCAGAAGCTGCTTGTGCATCTTAACCACATTTCAATGCAAATTAGATGCATTTTCATAAAAAAAGGCACCCAACGTTAGCAGAGTTGCCATCTCCTGCTGCATGTTCTCATATATATCTTGTTCTCATATATCTTGAGGCAAGATATATGAGAACACACCTGTATCCAAGCATAGGCAGAGGTCACAGTGTTAGCAGCCGGGTGAGTGCTGTGTGTGGGTAGGTTTGTTGTGCAATAGTGTTTTTCATATGTGTAAGGGGCATTATGTGTGTCATTATGTGTGTAAGGGCATTACTAATGTGTGGCATTATGTGTATAAATGTGCTCTACTGTGTGGTGTTACGTATAGAAAGGGCACTATTGTGTGGTATAATGTGAATAAAGAGCAATATGGTGTGCTGTAATATGAATAAGGGGCACTACTGTGAGGAGTAATGTTTATAAGGTAAAGTGGTACTACTGTGTGATGCAACGTGAATAAGGGACACTATCGCATGATAAAATATGAATAAAGTTGCAGTACTATATGGTGTAATTTGAAATGGGGTACTATTGTGTGGCCATGCCCCTTCCCAGCAAGAACACCCCCCTTTTTGGGCTGTGCGCAGAATGTGCGCACTGTTCCTATTTAAAATATAGGGGGTAGGAACACCAAAATAAGGACTGCTATGTGTGAGGGGTGATGGTGCTGGGAAATGGGTGCAGGGTCAGAAGCGGAAAAAGTGGTGGTGCTAGGGGGCACCAGCCAAAATCTTGCCTAGGGCATCATATTGGTTAGGGCCGGCTCTGCTTGGGGGAGACGAGCCCAGGTGTACTGTGCTCCCCTGTATGTAAATGCAAAGAGGTATTGGCTATCAGGGTGCAGAGGGACAGAAAAGAAAGCAGAACAGAGGTCAATAACAGTGAAAAAATTTGCAGTAGGGGGAATTTGCATGAGGATGACAGCTGGATTGGGCACTACGGGGAATTGGCTCTCAACTATCTTGTTTATCCCCCTTAAATCCTGCACTAGCCTGTAACCCCTCCCCCTACTCTTTTTCACAGGGAAGATGGGACTATTGGCAGTGCTGGACGTCCTGACTAGGATGCCCTGTTGTAGCAACCGCTCTATGACGGGGTACACTCCAAATTCTACCTCTGGCTTCAGAGGATACTGAGGGATTTTTGGAGCTATCCTACCATCTTTTACTTGCACTACTACTGGAGCTACATTCGCCAATCCAGTGTCTTGTCCATCTTTGGTCCAAAGGGAACCCGGTATTTGTGAGATCATTTCCTCTACCTTTGATGGACACTTGTCTATAACAGCAGAGTGCGACATTAGCCTTTGAGGGGTGTCTAATATATCTTGCACTTCTTGAACGTGATTCTCGGGTATATCCAAGAAGACACCCTCAGGAGTACAATATATGACACACCGCATTTTACACAATAAATCTCTGCCGAGCAGATTAGTCGGAGCCGATGCAGCCAGCAGAAAAGAGTGTTTGGTCTGCAGGGGCCCTATCGTAATCTCTGCCGGTCTACTCAAAGGGTAGTGTTGCACCGTTCCTGTTAACCCCATTGCCGAAATTGTTTTACCCATGGTTTCTATACCTACAGACGAATTTAGCACTGACCTGGCTGCCCCTGTATCTACAAGAAAAGGTAATGGTACACCAGCTACATCAACCGTGACCTCAGGTTCACTACCAAGGCTAGCAATCAACTTCACTTGCTGCAGACTACAGGTGTGGCCCAACCCCTATTGTGTGGTGAGGCCCTCCCGCAGCGCATTGGCAGCTACGATATGTGGGGGAGGTAGCTGAGAATTTTCGGAGGTCTGCCCATCTCTCCTTGGTGGGTACCTCCTTGTTTCCCTTGCATGTGGCTTGTAACTTCTCCTATGTGGTCCCTGATCCCAATTATGTGAGTAGTAGTGTGGTTCATATTTTCTGTCTAGGGGTCTATCTTGGCTATGCGCTCTACTACTCTTACAGTCTTTGGCAAAATGCCCTTCTTTCCTACAAGTGTAACATGTTCTAGGTCTGTCCCAAACAACAGGGGTCCGGGTTTTCGGCTGATGGGGGTTTTCCGTAAGGGCCTGTATACTTACCATCATCAGTTTTTCCCCCTGTGACCCCCTGTGTTTCATGATGTTCCTATCATGCTCGATAGAGGACTCTCTCAATGCAGCCACCGAGATACCTCTCCAGTTTGGTAGAGAAGTCTGTACCCTTGTTCTAAGTGCCTCCTTCAACCCGTCCATTAATACTGAAACAGCTACCTCCCTGTGATGTACATGGGTGGTCATTCCGGGTTGTTCGCTCGTTGCCGATTTTCTCTATATTGCGATTAGTCGTTTACTGCGCATGCGCAAGGTTCGCAGAGCGCATGCGCTTATTTTTTTTAGTCAAAAGTTAGGTATTTTACTCACGGCATAATGAGGATTTTTCATTGTTCTGGTGATCGGAGTGTGATTGACAGGAAGTGGGTGTTTCTGGGCGGAAAGTAGCCGTTTTATGGGAGTGTGCGAAAAAAACGCTGGCGTTTCTGGGAAAAACGCGGGAGTGTCTGAAGAAATGGGGTAGTGTCTGGGCGAACGCTGGGTGTGTTTGTGATGTCAAACCAGGAACGAAACTGACTGAACTGATCGCAATGGCTGAGTAAGTCTGGAGCTACTCAGAAACTGCTAAGAATTTTCTATTCGCAAATCTGCTATTCTTTCGTTCGCAATTCTGCTATGCTAAGATACACTCCCAGAGGGCGGCGGCTTAGCGTGTGCAATGCTGCTAAAAGCAGCTAGTGAGCGAACAACTCGGAATGAGGGCCATTGTCTCTAATGTCCTCGATCCCAGTGTATCTAGCCATTTCCTGCAGTGCAGTTTGGTAGAGAGGTCTGTACCCTCGTTCTCAGTGCCTCCTTCAACCCATCCATTAATACTGAAACAGCTACCTCCCTGTGATGTACATTGTCTATAATGTCCTCGATCCCAGTGTATCTAGCCATTTCCTGCAGTGCTCGATGGAAATATTCGGATGCCGTTTCACCTTCCTTTTGTCTTATGGAAAAGATTTTATTCCATTTGACAACAGTAGGGAAATATATTCCTAATTGCAGATTGATTTGTCGTACATTCTCCTGAGTGTACTCATCAGTGAGAGGTACTTCTGCGTCTAAGTTGCAATCAGTTATAAATTTCGCGGGGTCAATATTTGAGGGTAAACATACCCGTAGCACTGTTCGCCAATCTTTGTTTGTGGGTTCGGTGGCATTACCTAACTCTTTAATGAACCTCTGGCATGCGATTAGATCTTTTCTGGGATCGGGAAATTCTGACATAATTGACCTTAATTCTGTCCGGGACCAGGGACAATGCATGGCAATGTTCCTGACGGGAGTTACTCCCTGAGCTTCAGTCTTCCCATTGGGGACTGTGATCACCCTGACAGGATTTTATTCAATTACATCATTTTGATTTGACTCTACAATGTGAGGTGCTATGGTTTCTGCATAATGTACGGTACCGTACTTACCTGTGGACACAACCTCACTTATCCCTCCACTAGGGGGCCTGACTACTGCTCTTGTTGGTTGGGCCGTGCCCACCTGAGTGTCTTGTATGGTGGCTGCTAGAGAGAGTGCCGATATCGTGCTGGACTCATCCTCGTGTTCGCAGTCCTGGGGAAAATTTAAACAGGGTACAACTGGCAAGGGTTAGCGTTAGTACATTTTGCAATTACACTTCTATTCTGTACCAATGTATCATTGCCTGTAGCCATTTTCTCCCCAACAATATATGGTGGTGGTGGTGCGGTCGCCATTGTTTTCCCGCTAGGTTTGGAACCTGCTGCACGAGCTAATTCCCTTTGCATATCCCCCTCCTGTTGCCACAAATTTAAACAATCTGTATGTTTAATCCTTCGTTTCTTGGATTTTATCAGATAAATCCTTAACCTTAAGTTCTGTAATACCTCTGGTTCAAAGCTGCCCACCCTAGGGAATGGTTCCCTATCATTGTTAGTCATACATATATCCACTCATTGCATAAAACTTTTGTGTGTGAACCATATTTTTCACACATGATAAACCTTGCTGAGCCTTTGGCCATAATTCTGCCTGAACCCTGTCTAAACGTCTCTTACTTGAGCAACTGGCTCCCATATTTGTGGGTCTCTTCTAATATCTTTAAAAAAATTCCCACAAACACCAAAATACTCAATATAAGTAGACAGTGGAAGTATACCTGAGCGCCTTCCACTTGTTCTCGCCCACGCTGGTCAATACAATGATACACTGTTGATAGCGGATCGCAATGTACCCAACTTAGGGCTCCTATCAGACCTTACACCGTAATTTATTTCGGTGGAAGTTCTGTTTGGAATATTTTCCTGAGAGAGGCAGTGAAAATTTCCTTTTCGGTATCTTTCAACTGGAATTGTTTGCAGGGTGAAAAACAGAGAAATTAGAAAACTATCTTTCACCCTTTCCAGTGGAACCCACCAGGGAGATTTCCCGAAGTTATCAAAGAAAAACCCCTTTGTCTATACAATCACGTCTGCGGATGCTCTTCCACAGCGCATATGACACAATAATATCACGTTGCTCTGTGCTGAACAAAAGGACATGTGATGCAATAGCACAGCCTATAGATACTAGTTATCTATATGCCCTACGATTGCTGTAGACCACCTAGCTTAGACCACCTAGACCACTAAGAGTTGTATGGGATACCACTCAGTCCACTAAGACCACGTAGTTAATAACGCAGGGTTGCGAACCCTACGCCACCGGGCTCCTACTAACCCAGTGTGTCCACTTAGACCACTTAGTTCTTGGGTTCAGTATCCACTCACTCCTGCATTCGCTCACTCAAATACACGTTATTTTTCTGTACAGAAAATTAGGATTCATTCAAGTTGGCAGCTTTACCCCCAGAGGCAATCTAAAAAAAAAAATTATTTATACTAAATTTTGTTTTTATATTAAATTTCTTTAGAAACCGGGTAGTTTGGTGCTATTGTAGCGTAGCTACTGTCCCGCCTTTAAACTAAACGAACTATTGTGTAATTTGTACTTAGCGACCGTATTTCTTACGCAATTTGCGTAAACACGCAATCGTGCGTGTCTTCTTACGCTGCGTACGCAGTCCCGTACTTTGTCCGAGACACGTGTACAAAACCGTACGTCCGCAATTAAACAAATTCCACAACTTCTATAAATGTGAGCAATACCAACTATAATTGCTCACTTAACACAACACACAGTTTCTTTCTGTATAAACCTTTATAACTAGGCCAGGCTGCGTGTGTGTCCTACACTTACTTCCTTAACACTTATTTTAGTTTTAACTATATAGCAACAAATATCTCCGGTTTCACACAAGTTTAAATGAATCTAGCAATCTGAATGTTATGGCAACACTGTGAGAGAGTATGCAAAGAGTATGGGTGCTGTGTACGCTTTTGGCGCAAAAATCAAAATGTCACAGATTTTAAATAGCTTTTTTTCTGTTTACCTTATGAGTTCTACCAGCATCTCTACAAACCATACAGAGCAGACGCCATCTAATCAGCAATTACGTAGGGTTTTCTGTGGATCCATCGACCAAGAAAAGGATACGTAGGATAACTTCCCACCCTTTGCTGATAGATTACGTCTGCTGTGACCTGTTAGGTAGTAAGTATGTGGAAAACCGGAGAGCCCCCAAATGATAATGTCGATTATCTTACAGGAAAGAAAGCTATACCTTATACACACTTAGAATACACTTTACCATGGAGCCGCTGCGGCCGCTAAACTTAGTACACACGCTACGTACTTTATACACTGTTTGCGTACGGAGTCCCGTATCACTGTACGGACTTAGCGTACAAACGCCGCGCTGGGGGTACAAAGTACACACAGCGCGCACACACCCAGAGATACACTTTAAACCTTTACAGTAATGCAATGCAATGATAAAACACTTTAAACCTTAGCAGGGCAATGAAGACACGACACCAATTGTGATTTAACCGCTGGGTTCCGACACCACAGTGGATTATTGCTGAAAGGGGGTTACAATACAAATAATACAATACAATATAACAGAGTAAATGGCTACATTCAATGGTACATACTTGAGTAGATTCGCTTGCGCTTCCCGGCCCGGTCCTTGGTCATCAAATAGATAACTTTGTGAGTCTTGTGTCTCACCAGGCCAGAAGCAGGCTCTCTTTATACACTTCTTCCAAAAGCAATACAAAAGATACTGTAATCCCTTTGTCCATTGGACGCAGGAATGCACTTTTACAGTACAGGAGAGGTCATAGGTCGGTTTGAATAGGTAGGCGATGTCTTTCCCAACTGCTCTTGTGGGTGGTCTCCTCTGAATTCCCGCTGCATACATAATGTACAGTAAATACAGTTTATATCTATATTCTGCTTCTGCACATAACTATCCGCTGGAACATGCGATCTTCCTCAAACCAACACCGGAATGATGCCCTTAAAATACCCCACAGCTGGATACCAAACACCACCTTATGACCTTGTTCTGTCCCCTCCTATTCTGTAAAGGTGAATCCCTTTGTTCTGAAACCATTTAAACTGTTGTTTATTTCATATGTGGTGCAGGGGGACTATGTGTACATTGTGCACTATTTGGATTAAATATGTAATGTGTTTTGATAACTCTCCATGCGTTCACAAACTCTACTGTAAATACCCATACCACGCGCTGATGCGCAGGACCGCGGGAGCGACCATATGCAAATTGCGGATATGTGCATGCACGGCAGAACAAGTACACGCGCAGAGGCCATATGTGTGTGGTTTGTACGTGATGTGTGTACTGCAATATTTTTCGACTTTGACAGGAGTAACCGTGGAGAGACTGTCCGGCCTCCCACGGTCGATCCCGTGATTCCGGAGTGGACGGTGGTCCCTGGAGGGAATTAGGTTGTACCAGTGATTACCCTCCAGGTGCGAAGCAGCGGAATCTTCATCAGGCCGGACTAGAGAGGTAACTCCCATTTCGTTCTATTGTCATACTGTTATCCTGTATTTGCTTGTACTGTTTCCTGGAGTTAGGTGAAGTAGCTAACCAAGTTGTACTGTTTAGAGTTTATAGTAAATTGGCTCAGTTCCGTTGTTTGCCATTTATTAGTTTGTAGGGAGGCTGCTGTCATTCTCTTTCCAGGAACAGCGACTTGCGGCAAGCAAGCTGACATGAGTACCAGTGTGAGTATACTCTGTGGGTGTGTGTCTTGGTCCGTGTTGAGCGCCGGTTGCGAGACCCCGCTAGGCCTAGCGGGCTCGCTTTCACCTAGGTGCGCAAGTGCCGAGTAGGTGACATTTGGGTGGCTGAGGCCCGCGGCCCCATCGTGGAAGGGGTGGGCACACGGTGATAGTGTCTCTTTTTCCTCTAGCCGTCGGCCCTCCAGGCTGAGTCCCCGTTTAGAGGTCCCGAGGAGGAATTTCGCCCGGACAAAGCAAACCCGCGGGCTGGAAACGAGGAAAGCATCTTGAGGTAAGGAGCGCGGTACACCTTCATGGCAGCAGGCACTACACCGTATCGGCACCCGGGCCCAGAACTGCAACGCATGGAGGGCAGCTGCTCCTTGGGTTTTAACGCTGGGGATACTCATGAGATGACATCAGATCCCTGGCAGCTAGAAGAGCCTCAGCCAGACCGGATTGTGTGGTTGTAGCAACAGGAGGAGGGGGAGCTGAGACTCACACTGTCACCACACTCAGACAGCAGCATAGTCTCAGCTGCTCATTCTATGTTATTAGGGGACTGATGGCCTGTGGAACAATTTGTTTTTATTGTGGTGCTAATGAGTGGGTGCCCAATGCAGCAATTCAATTATGGCATGTTTAGGGCTCGAATGCAATGAGTCGACACATTCCTGCTCACAGCCTCAAAGAAATGTGCAAAAGGTCCGTGGTTTGGGCGCCCAAACCAGGACTTTAGAGAAGTTTAGTTGCTTTACATGGCTATCAGAAAACAAAACAAATGAAAGGCCTGCGCTTTACGCTATTTGATGTCCAAGCTGCTATGGGGGTAAAAAAGGGGGGGAATCCACGTTTCCCAACAACAATACAGTACACAAAAATAACCTCCAAGCGCTAAAGTCTCAAATAGTGCACTTATAATAATTATACACTCTTGATTTTAAGTTGAGATTTTTTTTATTGTTTTAAAAGTTTAATCATATATATACATAAATTCATTTATTATATAAATATATAAATTGCATGAATAATTAGTTAAAAAAATATATTCATAAATTTGAAATATAGAAAAAAAGTGAGTCCTAATACCGGTATACTACACGTAAAAACAATACAACATTAAACATATATTAATTGGTGACACGCCTAAGCGAATTATTCACCTTAAAAAGCAGCAACTTGTTTCATGCCAAGTGAATATGTCCCTTATAAGGTATAGGGTATTTGTTATTTGATCTTAAAATGTCTTTTTAGGAATTGTTAAAAATTCAAAAAGAAGGGTCCATAAATCTTCCAAATCTTTCTTAACCAAATGGTTAGAAATCACTTTAACAAGTTGTTTTCTCCTCACAAAAGACTTACTTGTAAGTCCGTTTGTCCAAGGGAACCAAAGCAATCTGTGTCTGCCGGCAGACGTGTAAAGGTGCTCTCAGATCGACTAGTTTAGCCTGACTGCGCAGGCTTCATCAGGATAACTGAATGCACCATATCCTTTGCTTTTTAAAGGCTCCCTCCGGCATCTTATTAATCAGGGCTCTGACGTATAGGCATTTCCGCCCTACGACGTAGATGGAGCCCTGATTAATAAGAGCCAAGGACGGAAGGACTAAGGTAAAAGGGCGGAAGTCCAAAGAGCGTCATAGACGGCAGGAAGGGCGGAAGTAAGAGATTCAAATGGAGGGCGGAAATACCAATCCGTCTCCGTGGTAACGAATGCCGGAGGGAGCCTTTAAAAAGCAAAGGATATGGTGCATTCAGTTATCCTGATGAAGCCTGCGCAGTCAGGCGAAACTAGTCGATCTGAGAGCACCTTTACACGTCTGCCGGAAGATTTATGGACCCTTCTTTTTGAATTTTTAACAATTCCTAAAAAGACATTTTAAGATCAAATAACAAATACCCTATACCTTATAAGGGACATATTCACTTGGCATGAAACAAGTTGCTGCTTTTTAAGGTGAATAATTCGCTTAGGCGTGTCACCAATTAATATATGTTAAATGTTGTATTGTTTTTACGTGTAGTATACCGGTATTAGGACTCACTTTTTTTCTATATTTCAAATTTATGAATATATTTTTTTAACTAATTATTCATGCAATTTATATATTTATATAATAAATGAATTTATGTATATATATGATAACACTTTTAAAACAATAAAAAAATCTCAACTTAAAATCAAGAGTGTATAATTATTATAAGTGCACTATTTGAGACTTTAGCGCTTGGAGGTTATTTTTGTGTGCTTTACATGGCTAAACTCCGTGTTTTTAGGAGCGACAAGCGTGATAATTAATGGGCCACCGTAAACAAATTGCTCCATTGGGTGCCCATTCATTAGCACCACATAAAAAAAACTATTGATTCACCCCCAGTGACAGATATACACAGACATGATGGCAATACATACACTGATATACATGACATTGAGAAAAGGGTTATGTAGGGGAACACTGGGCTAGATGGGATAGGGAAGGGAGAGACATTGGACTGGCAAGGTGGAAGACACTGTAATGGGGGAATCAGTGAGATTGTGGGGGACATGCAAATGGGGAGGCTGAATGGGAAAGGGGGCAGTGGATAGGTGTTGGAGGGAGGAACACTAGGCTGTAGAAGGGGGACACTGAGCTGAATGAGAGAGGGGCACTGTGACTGGACTGGCTGGGTGGTTCTTGCAGGGGACAGTTAGATGGAGTCAGTGGGCTGGTTGGGGGAGACACTGTGCTGGCAGGGTGGGAGACACTGCAATGGGGGCAGTAAGATGTGGGGGACATTGTGAGTAGGTGGGCACTGGGAAGGATGAGAAGGGGGCAGTAAGATGGGCACATTGGGTAGGTTGAGAGAGGGGGGAGACACTGGGATCGGGGGCAGTTATGATGGTGGACACTGGACTGGAGAAGAAGTAGACACTGAGATGGGAGCACTGACCGCTGCTGTTACATTGCCTGACCCCCCATTCACAATCAGATAGTAGCCTCCTGAGCGGCCTGTCAGTCTGGTGTGTTTCTGCCTCAACTAAATGCATTTCCCCGGCGGTTTGGTGTGCAGTACGGCGGGAAAAGTGTGTGGCCGGCCCCAGCCCATGGCGTCCATCTCAGGAAAGCAGTATGTCAGTGTAAGATAGGGATGCCCATCAACCATCAATGACTCCTAACCATCAATGGTTCCCTTAAAGATTGTTTCCCACCATCGAGGTTATCCATCAATGGATAAGCCATCGATGGCCATCTCTGGTGTGAGACACTAAGCTGTTAGGACTGGAGGCGGGGCCTCACTTCAGCTCTAATGACAGTAATGGGGCAGGGCCTAGCCTCCAATGTAGTTGTGCTGGTACTAAAAACCTGGAACTCAGCTGTGCAGAAAGACTGAGCTTGGTGTGCTGCTTGTAATATACTAAACCTCGGGCACCTGGTAAACAGAGAATGCGGCTGCAGTCTGATCGCAGCCGTGCTGCAGCCAAAGGAGGTTGCCATGGACATAAATTGACAGAGTGGCCCGGTAGGCACTTGGCACCCTGCCCCCCGACTCAGCCCTCCAGTGCTCCAATTTCTACAATATGAGGAGGTGTTGGGTGCATAAAGAGTCATTTCAAATTTGCTTAAATGTCATTTCCTACACTACTCGTTCCCAAACTTTCTTACATCACAGCACCCTAGAGTATCAGCATTTTTTTCACAGCACCCGTAGGATTAAAGTTTATTATTGATATATTTGGAAAAAAAAATATTGAGGTAAATTGTGCCTACCTCTCATCCTTATGTGCAGTTATGTGGTGGTGTACAGTTGTGCTTCTGATAGTCCACATGTATTATGATTGCCAGCCACTAGCACTGGTTTTATCTATCACTTTGACCATAAATAATTTTATTTGGTCCTAGACCACCAACTCAAGGCACCCCTGCAAGAGCCTCAGGCACCCCAGGGTGCCACGACACACAGTTTTGGAACCACTGGCCTACACTTTAAATTTGATCATGACAGCAGAAATTGATCGTTTCCACAAATAAAGATGTCTGGAAACCACTATACTAGGAGTAAATACACCCTAAAAATTGTTCTTGTATACGTCTAACATGAATTTTTCAAATAGCACCATATCCTTCTAGTGTTAAGTGACTTGAAGTAGTTAAAGTCCACCAGTGGAAGAGGAATGAGAGTGGTCTGTGCATCCATACCCAAGCCATATTAGTTCGATAAAGCATTTTTGATAGTGGGATTAATAAATGCAGCTCTTGTTCATTCAGGAGCAACATTCATTATACACACAGGAGATTGCCCATTGTCGCTGGCAATTGTTGAGGAGCATTGCTGCAGTCCAATAACAGTGGGTCTCGTAGGGTCAACTACAACAAAATGGGTTCATTGAGGGGTCATTCTCCCTAAATAAAAGGCAACATCACATCCTTATTCCCCACACTGCGTCAGTATTAATATAGAAAGTTTTATATATTAACCCTTCTTATTATTGTTACTGATTTATTTATTTTTCAGCCACAAGTTTAAGACTAAATACCATGAAAATACTGTTCATTTTCCCTGGGAGGGCAGTCACTAACCTTACATCTACATGGTTGATATTTGTGTTATTTGTAATGTCAACACTAATCTTATTGTGCTAGTAATCTTTTGTCTAGATGTCGAAGTTGTTTGTGTAGGGATATATTAGCTTGTGGTCATAGTGAGTGTGGTTGCAGTGTCACAAAAGTACAACTCTGTTTTTAGAAACTCTCAGAACCTGTGATCGCTGTTACATACAAACCCACTGCAACAAGTGGCCTATTTGTCATTATTCGCCACATCCAGGTATAAAATGTCCCCACAAGTTTTTCAAGTATATTTATCGATGCAATACTATGTGGAGGCAATTGAGCATAACTCCGGTGTCATGTCCCTGCGATACAGCCTGCTGGAGTAAATCAGTATTTGACATTGTGTACAGTGGTGAACTGAAATAAAGCATTTATTTAATTCTTGTGTTCTGGTAACAATATTCTCAGAGGCATCATTCACTTCACAAATGGTAGGTGACACATACCTCCAACAGTAAAAAAAGTTAGGTTGATTGCTTTTTTAAATGTTGGGCTTTTGGTTATTTTGCGTCTATTGCATAAAGAATTCTGCATATTGCTGGGAAAAAATGCTAAATCTGAGGCTATTACATCCCAGCCTGACTCTTTTCCCCTCTGAAGTTGTTCACCACTAAGCCTGGCCTGTGTGAGCCTTGTACTTATTGCAAACATAACATTAAACTGTGTAAAAAAGTTTCAATAACTTTCACACAGGGCAAGTAAATGCTAGTCTATACTTATAATACAGTTGTAATGGTTGTGTCTGTACATAGAACTTTCTGGGAGAAATATACCCCACTGTCTATAAACTATGGCGGAAAAAAAAATCGGAATATTAATTTGTCTAGCTCTTCGTTACAGCATCATGCATTTTCACTATTGGATAGCTTATGACCTAGAAAGAAACTGAGGTATGAATTATGTTGATGTGAGGAGCAATCAAGGAGAGAAGCAATAAAGAAAAAAAGACGCTTGACACTCGCTCAAGCCAAAAATTACTATAAACAGTCAATATAAGTAAATTATTTCTAAACTATGGAGACAAAAAATTTTTTAGCAGAAATTGTGCAGGCTCAAGTCCAAAATGACTCTATCTATCTAATAAAAGGCTAACTGCTCCACACCTGTATTGTGTACACCTGTTGCCACTGGAGGCTGCCACACAGACCAAATGAAAGTGAAAGTGATCATGCCGGCAGATCTTACAGCCTGCTGCTAATTATGTAAAAACATTGATCTGACTGCTTCACACTTGCTGAATATGGAGAGAGGGTGCTGGAGAGAGAGTGGGGGTAGGGGAAGGTTTTTGGTGTGGCATTTGCCATTTATAACAACCTTTTATTTTCAAAATTGACTGGATTATCTATCCTTTTGTTTGATTTCCACATATGGTTACATTAATCTAACTCTGCACCTCACCTATGTGGTGCCGCCGGCAGCCACTGGAGGACAAGGACACACAAACCCTATGTACACTGCACCCCACCACTATATAGTGCCCCCATATACACACTGCACCCTCATACCCCTCCATATAGTGCCCCCTATATACAGGGCACATCCCTCCTCCATTTACTGCTTCCGCCATATACCGAATACTATGCTGCAACCACAGGTTACTTGCCATCCTGGGACTTGGCAATAAGTAGCAGCAGTAACCAGGAAACAGATGTAGGAACCACCAGATGTCTCGCAGCACTCACAGTGGAGGCACGGGGGACACGTGTGGCCACTTACCTGCGGGGGGAAAGGTGACTAAGGATGGGGTGATGGTGAGATCCTGTGTGGGTGGTGAGCAGTGCAGCGACCAGGAGAAGGAGAAGTCAGTGCTGGGGCTGCTGATGATGTGGGTGAAGAGGTATATAATCGGTTCAACTGCCTTATATATACTGCGCACTGGTGGAGGGGCGAGGTCCTGTGCTTGGCTCTCCCACTCCTCACACAGGCCATGCCCAGACCCCTCCAGCCAGCTACTGGTGGCTAATGGTGTCCTCTATCCCCAGACTGGCCAAGAGCTGTGCAGGGACTGGTGAGCTTACACGTGCCAGTACTGGTGTATATAGCGCAACATCATTATAGTGTGCCCATTACAAATATACAGCATCTATATAATATATATATATATATAAGGCTAGCACTACACCCTCAGCATGACAGAGCCTCACTCCCAGCAGCAGGACTTCCAGAGTCCCAGTAGCTCCCCCTTCCCCCATATAATATGGCCTTTATGTCTGACATTTTAACAGGCTCTTTGACTAATATATGTTGCACACCCCAAATGCGAACAGTTATACATGTATGTATATGTAAATTAAGATCTATATTGCAGGAAAATCCAATTAAATATTAAGCACTAATCGGGCAACTTATCTTGACTGACGAAGTTGCAGTATATATGGCAATCCAGTAGATGGTGGACCAAGACAAATACTGCATATCAGAGTTGCTGGTCATGATACTTGCAACATGTTAGTGTTACTGTAGGTTAAGTAGCAACAGATTTGGGATCTAATAATTAGATAAGATAATATTTGATTGACTAAAGTGAACTTAGACTTGACTGTGAGATTGATTGCCCCTTGAATTGAATTTTGTGGTTTAAATAAAAAAGTAGAAAACTGTGGTTTATTGGTTATTGGTGTACTATTTATTATAGTGGTACAATAATGCTTCTCAAAAGAGATGCATTGAATTGAATTTGTCCAAGATTTCTACCAAAGCTAAGCAAGCTAGACTAAGGTGATTAGCTGAAAGCAACCCAACTTGCAGTCAAAGTGACTGCTCTGCAGGGGAACCTAATTGAGGCAGAGATTCTAATGGGATTTGGCACGGATATAACGTGTGTTTATACCATGTATATCCCTTATCCCAACAATTTTCCTTTTCAATTTAAGCGCCTGTAGTTTTCTGTGTCTGCTTCTCTATGACGATCCAGAAGTCATAGGGACAAGTGCCCAGGTCTGCTGTTGCAGATTTCAGGACCAGCAGCTTCTCCCATGAAAAGCTTTATGTGGCTTGCTCATGAGTTAGCAGCCCCAAACTCTTTGTGTTAATCCCTGAAGTAAAAATAGCAAATATTGTTTACAAAGACATTTTGTGATCAATGACTACAATATAAAATATACATCACAATATTAGATGCCACTACTGTCTTTGTCAAATTATTTCAGCTGAGTAATAACAGACATCAATGCAAGCAAAGCTATGGGCAAATGCTAGTTTGTAAATAAATGTTTGTTTATATAAACAGAAGAAGGGAATGGGGCCAAACCAGTATATTGCCTAGGGCCACATGGGATCTTAATCTTGCTCTGCTCTCAATAGACAGTACAGTCACTTTGTGAATTCTTGGGGGTGTTTGTCATTGTATATCTCAACAATATTCTAATTTATTCAAAGTCCATTGATCTATATCATTGCCATGTAAAGAAAAATTTCCAGAAACTCTGTGAGCATCATTTGTTCGCTAAGTTAGAAAAATGTGAGCCCTTTCTGGGCTATGTTATTTCTTCTCAGGGCTTTTCCATGAAACCCAGTAAAATGCATGCCATTCTATGCAGTCCATAGAAGCTGGGGGTTTGTGCATGCACACTCAAGCTGCCGAATGTGCTGGCTCCTGGTACCTGTCAGCTGCATTGCATAGGCAATGGGACCCAGCTGGTAGGGGACTCCTCTCTCCTTTCCATCATGGGTAGCCATAGCCCTCTATACAAAAAAGGTAGGAGTTGCTACTGCTTCTTTAAATTATAATTTGGGGTATCATCCCAGAGCGAATGCCTTCGCCTCCCTTGCTTGAGGTATGTAACACTGCTTCTTGGTTCAAGGCTGTTTGAAGAAAATTACATTAAGCTCTGTCAAAAGAATCACTCCATTCTATACCTTTGGCAGATCTTCATCGTAAGGCCAGTATTTTCAAGATGGGAGACAAGTTTTGGTTGTCCATTTGAAACATAAGTCTCACAAAGCTTTACATACAGTGAAACGTGCACGTTGGCGTTTCCTGCAAAGTCCACTATGTGCTGTAATTAATGATGTATACATGGGGGTAATTCCAAGTTGATCACAGCAGGAAATTTTTTAGCAGTTGGGCAAAACCATGTGCACTGCAGGGGGGCAGATATAACATTTGCAGAGAGAGTTAGATTTGGGTGTGGTGAGTTCAATCTGCAATCTAAATTGCAGTGTAAAAATAAAGCAGCCAGTATTTATCCTGCACAGAAACAAAATAACCCACCCAAATCTAACTCTCTCTGCAAATGTTATATCTGCCCCCTCTGCAGTGCACATGGTTTTGCCCAACTGCTAAAAAATATCCTGCTGCGATCAACTTAGAATTACCCCCATAATTGTATGTACCAGCACAGTATTTAGATTGGGGTTGTCACGATCCGGGTATCTGGACGCCATTACTTACCCTTCAGATGCCTCCTAAGGCTGGCTCAGCGTTCCAGGACCGGATCCCATCTGTTATACTGATGTCCACATTCTTGCCTCCTCTCCTGTCACTCTGAGACGCGGTCACCGCAACGCCTGTTACATCCGGAATGGCGTCTTCCGCGGCCTCCGCCGCTGTTCCTGAGTTTCTACATGCAGAATGTCAGAGTGGTGATTACGTCAGCCGCGGCCTCCGCTGTGCCCGCGTGGTTAGGTGTGCACTTATCAGTCTGGCGTCTCCTGTCTCCTGTGGCCGGCGCCGCCATTACTGTTTTAATTCCCACATGGATTACAAACCAAACTTCCCTCCAAGTGTCTGCATGGGCGCAGCCATCTTGGATTCTGTCATCTGTTCATTTCCACCAATCTGCTGTCTGCATTGTTAATCTGCATAATTGCCTAGCCAATCCCTTCCTTGCTGCAGGTATAAGTAATCTGTGCCTGAGCAAGGAAGGCGTCAGTGCTTTGGTTGTCAAACCTAGTTCCAGTTTGTCTCTCTCCTGTGGTTGTTTTCCAGGTTCCAGCTCCTATCTCCACACTTCCACTAAAGAGACCCGCACCAGCATTTCCACCTGCGGTGTAGCCTGACTCTCCTATCCATTTGGATTCATCTGCTTCCAGCTACAGATCCACCTGCTTTCAGCATCCAGCTTCCAGCAGAGGTCAGCTCTTCTTAAATTGCCGGTACCCTTTTCTGCAGATTATCATTTATCACCGGCATTATTATTTCACCGCTCTCAAGCTCCAAACATCACTTTCATATTTCATCGCTCTCAAGCTACATTTATTATTTAACTGGTTCCAGCCAGTATCCACTCCGTGCCAACATCAGTCTGGTTCCAGCCAGTACCCACAGCAGCCGTTTTATCCACAGCAGCCCAGCTTTTCCTGGACCACCAGCTGGTACGATCCTGGGCTATCTCCATTGCTACAGTCGGGCCTGGTAAGGACTTTCCAACTAGAAGATTATAAGAACTATCTCACACTACCAGAGCCCTGTGGCCCTTGCCATCCTGTAGTACCCAGGAACTGTATTTATCCTCTGCTGATTTTTATGTTTTCTTTTTACTGCTGCTGTGTTACGGAGTATGTCATAATAAACATCATTGACTTTTATCCTGGTTGTCGTGGTCACGCCTTCGGGCAGTTATTCTACATGTTACTTACATGTCTAGGGGTCTGATACAACCTCCCAGGTTCCGTTACATCTCAGCCCCTACAACTGAGGCTGCCTCCCGTCAGCTCAGGCCCTCAGTTGTGACAGGGGTAAGGTTACCGGAGCCGTGAATAGCTCAATAAACTAAGTGATACATGTGCTACAGGGCTTAACCACCCTTTAATAATATAAACCAAGGCAGCTTGAACTACCTGTTACAAAACAGGTACAGTGTTCTATGAAACCTGCCATGTGCTGTACTTAATGGGATAATGAATGTTACACTAAAACAGTTGTTCAAGCACTAGATAGGTCTATCTCGCTTTCCAGGATGTTTTCTCTAAGAAGCAGGTGGACACTCTCCCTCCACATCAAGATTTTGACTGTTCAATTGACCTAATCCAAAATGGTAAATTACCCAAGGGAAGATTGTATGCCTTGTCTATTCCTGAGGTGCAAGCCATGGATCAATACATTCAGGAAAATTTGGCCAAAGGATTCATCCGCGTTCCAAGTCTACAGTGGGAGTTGGATTCTTCTTCATAGCCAAAAAGGATGGATCTTTACATTTGGATATGAGTAATTTTTATGACACGCCTCTCAGATGTAGCAGTACACGTCTGCACTGATAGGTGTTACTTTCACATCTCCCTGAAATGCTTTTTCAAAAGTAGGCAAGTATGGTTTACATTAGCGTCCAGGGTCTGTACTAGGTTCTTCTACTGCCCCCTCCCCCATTCTCCCTCACTTGCTGCAGTGTTCCACAGAGTGGGAGATTGTGTGTAGCATTTGGAAACCCCCCCCTAGAAATCCCGCGTTTGCCACTGGCGACCTTGTACAGGTTGAGTATCCCATATCCAAATATTCCGAAATACGGAATATTCCGAAATACGGACTTTTTTGAGTGAGAGTGAGATAGTGAAACCTTTGTTTTTTGATGGCTCAATGTACACAAACTTTGTTTAATACACAAAGTTATTAATAATATTGTATTAAATGACCTTCAGGCTGTGTATATAAGGTGTATATGAAACATAAATGAATTGTGTGAATGTAGACACACTGTTTAATGCACAAAGTTATAAAATATATTGGCTAAAATTACTTTCAGGCTGTGTGTATAAGGTGTATATGTAACATAAATGTATTCTGTGCTTAGATTTAGGTCCCATCACCATGATATCTCATTATGGTATGCAATTATTCCAAAATACGGAATAATCCAATATCCAAAATACCTCTGGTCCCAAGCATTTTGGATAAGGGATACTCAACCTGTATTGATTATAGAGCATTGAATAAAATCACTGTGAATAATTCTTATCCGCTAACCCTCATCTCTGTGTTATTTGATCAACTCTGGGAGGCAGTGATTTTCTCCAAAACTGATTTGAGAGGGCCTACAACCTTGTGCGAATCTGAGAGGGAGACAAATGGAAGATGGCATTTAACACTAATATTGGGCATTATGAGTATCTGGTTATGCCATTTGGACTGCCTAATTGCTTCTTCCGTCTTCCAGGATTTCTTTTTATCAAGATTCATTTTTATTAGTTTTTCAAATAAATCGGGGGGTGGGGGATTACAGAAATAAAAAGCAGGGAGGGGGGAGGGGACATACATTGCATCACAATAGTACATACATCATATAGTGTTCTTGGTAGTAATTAGATACAGCATATCGGTCAACAGCATGTAGAACAATTGTTAGTGGTATATAAAGGGAGTCACCTCCCATATGGGGTACAGTGGCAGGGAATAATATAGGCAGGCTATCCTACCATTAGCACTTTGGAATGCACTGGAGATCCTCTCTGGAGATTGGCTTTTACTGTATACAAAGATGGCATGACCAGGGACTTATAGCTTCCAGTTCGGGAGTGGACTATCGACGTAGGGAATGTGGTTTCAAGGGAGGCGTGCCTTCCTGAATTCACTCCACACCGCCCATTTTGTAGTTTTCCTGTCGCTTCCTGGGGCAAAGGTCTCGCCCACCATCTCAAACTCAAAATGTGACTTAACAGAGGCTTCAATAGTAGAGATTGTAGGTATCACCGGTGAGCGCCAATTGCGTGGTGGCCAAACCACCTCGTCTTTGTGGTGGCCAAAATGTGGCCCAAGACATATCTAGTTTGTTAAGGAATATACCTGGGAAATAGGTGTAGTAGGGCCAGTGTAGGTTGGGGAGAAACTGGAAAGCCCACAATCTCTGATAACAAAAACTTGAAGCCACAGGGCAGATACCATAGGGCATGATCAAAACACTTGTATGAGCGTACCTACTTTACCACACAAGCACCAGCAGTCATTGGGGGTATTTGGCCATATGGAGTGGAGGAGGGCCGGCGTGAAATATTGCCGATGTATTAATTTATAAAACTGTTCTATGTGTGATATACATTTAGACAAATGAAAACAGGAGTCAATTATCAAACACCATTCCTCCTCTGTTGGGAAACAATTCAGGTCGGACTCCCACTTCATCTGGGATTTAAGTTTAACCTGATGATGGGGGCAGCTGAGAAGGGCATACCATCTGGAAACTAAACCTTTACATTCAGTTCTCATAATCAAGACATGAATATATTTGGGGGTCGGCAATAGTCTGTTATGGGATACACTCTGTAACCAGTGTCTGAGCTGGAGATATTTATAAAAGTCTCCTTTGGGGAGCGAAAACTTTGATTGCAGTTGGGTGTATGACATTAAAGTACCCTCTTCCATTACATCTTGAAGAGTCCTAGCCCCTTGGGAGATCCACAAGCGAAATGAAAGATCTGGAACCAGACCCGCCACTCCTTCTAATGGGAAATCTAGTGGAGGGAGAGATATTTCTGGTAACAACCCTACCAGGGCTAGCCAAGATTTGCGTGTGGACTGTACCACGACTGACCTGGAAAACAAAGTCAATCCCTCCGTATCCGGCAGTCCCAAGACACCAGACAAGGGGAGAGGAGACAAGAGGCCCCTTTCCAAGGAAACCCATATTTTAGGAGTATCCGTCTCGAGCCACGCTCCCATTGGGGCCAATATACAGGCTATCTGGTATAAACGTAAGTCGGGAAAAGCTAAACCGCCCCTCGATTTCGGTAAGGACATTATTTTACGTGTTAGTCTTGGTTTTTTGCCTCTCCATACATATTGGGTTAAAACAGAATTAAATTTGGTCAATAAGGTGTTGGGCAATAGGATGGGGATAGTCCTAAATAAATATACCAGTTTAGGCAGCAGGACCATCTTCAAGGCAGCTATGCGACCCAGCCACGACACATTATATAGCATCCAATCTTTTGTTAACATTGTTAGTTTAGTCAGAAGAGGGGGATAATTACATCTAATAAGGTCTGAGATCTTAGGGGGAATCTGGATACCCAAGTATTTCAGGCAGTCCACCTGCCAGGAATAATTAAATTGAGACTTCAATTCATTGAGTAGGGTAGCAGAAAATGTAATCGGGAGTGCCTCTGTTTTAGACGTATTTAATTTGTAATACGAGACGGAAGAGTAGGCCTGCAAGACTTCATGGAGAGCCCGGAGAGAAACGGAAGGCTCGACAATGGTGAGAAGAACATCATCCGCAAAGAGACATATCTTACACGTATAACTAAACAAAGCCGGACCCTTCACCCCGGGATTATTGCGAATAGATGCCGCTAGGGGTTCTATAGCCAACACAAAAACCAGGGGGGACAGCGGGCAGCCTTGGCGATTACCATTAGAAATCATAAATATGGGGGAAAGCATACCATTTATAAATACCCTAGCTGAAGGGACAGAGTAGAGTGCATTAATTGAGGATAGAGCCCTACCTGAAATACCAAAATTGATCAGAACTGCTTTCAAATAGCCCCAGTGTAATCTGTCGAACGCCTTCTCCGCATCTAGCGAAAGTAACAAAAGAGGTTCCACGGACTCAGAGAAGGCATCCAAGACATCTATAATCCTCCTAGTGTTATCGGGAGCTTGGCGATTCTGAACAAAGCCAACCTGATCTTGATTAATAAGGGTTGGTAGTAATGGGTTTAATCTATTGGCTATCAATTTTGCGTACATTTTTACATCAGTATTTAAGAGAGCTATAGGGCGGTAGTTAGATAGCATAAATGGGTTCTTTCCAGGTTTGGGAAAAGCCACTATTCTGGCCTCCAACATTTCTGATGGGAACGAGCCAGCTGACGAAGCTTCATCGAAAACCGTCCTTAAAACTGGGGCTAGGGTGTCTTTATAACATTTAAAAAACCCGTTTGTGAAGCCATCCGGGCCAGGGGCTTTATCTAACGGGAGACCATCAATAGCTCGAACAATCTCTTCTAAGATCCAGGGACGTTCCATTAATTGAAGGGAGTGGGGATCTAAGCTGGGTAGGTTCAATTTATTCAGGAAAACGTCAATCTCAGAACTATTCGGTTGCGGGGTAGAGGTATCTGTGCGGAGATTATAAAGGGCCGAGTAGTACTCCGCGAAGGCATTGGCTATGTCCGTGGGGTCAGAAACTTTCAGGCCTTTAGCGATAATAACTTCTTTAATTCTTTCATTTGCCACTTTGCCTCTCAGCTTCCTGGCTAGCATTCTTCCCGCCCTATCCCCTTGGGTATAGAATTTATGTTTTAGCCTAAAAAGGTTCTTATTTACCTCTCTTAGGGTCAGGATATTCCATTCTTCCCTTGTGCGGAGAAGTTCCCGATATAGTGATTTATTGTTGGGAGAGGATTTAAGGTTACATTCCAGCTCTATCAAGCGCGCTTTTATGTCATCTTGCTGCTTGCGCAACAGCTTTCGGTGTCGAGCCGCGGCCTGGATAGCTGAGCCCCTAACTACCGCCTTCAGCGCACACCAGTTGTTAAACACGGATGTGTCGGCTGGATCATTACATTCTAGATAGGAGGATAGAGCATTGGAAATACAGGATTTGGCTTCTTTATCAGTGAGAAGGTACTCGCCAAGGCGCCACGGACGTGGGGAAGATCTATGGGAGGTCAAATCCCAGCACAGTGTCAGGGCTGAATGATCCGACCAAGGGATTGAGAGTATGGCGGCTCGCCGTATTTGTTGCAACGTCCATTTGTCTGCCAACGCCAAATCAATCCTGGAGAATGATCCATGGACCTGGGAGTAAAAGGTGTAATCCTTACAGTTGGGATTCCGAGCCCTCCATACGTCATACAGGCCATACTCATGTAATATGTGTCGAAATGATTGGGAGTGGTCCCGGGCAGCATGGGTTTTCAAAGGGCGTCGGGCAGATGATTTATCTAGGCGTGGGTCTAAGACCAGATTAAAATCTCCTAGTAATAATAATGCTCCACTGAGGCAAGACTGGAGGGTAGAACAAAATTTCCTAATAAATGCAATTTGCTTGACATTGGGGACATAAACCACCGCTAAAGTAACCGGTCTGTCGTTCAATGTCCCAGTGAGGATTAGATATCTGCCTTCAGCATCAGTGACTTTTTTATCTAACTGAAAATTACATGAGCGGGAGAATAAAAATGCCACTCCAGCTTTCTTCTTAGGGCCGTTGGGTGTGTAACAACAAGGGAAATTGTAGTTCGAAAACTGAGGGGAGGACGCCATGAAGTGGGTTTCCTGTAAGGCAATCACTTGTGCATTAAGTTTGGCAAAATGGCATAAAGCAAGCCTCCGTTTATTTGGGGAATTAAGGCCTTTAACATTAAGGGACACTACATTAACCATTTTGTGGGTGGAGGAGAGGATGTTGGAACACTGGACCGTTATGTGGATGTGAACCAGAGCCGGCCCTAGCTATAGGCAGACTAGGCAATTGCCTAGAGCATCTGCCTTTACATAGTTGCCGTTTCCAGCTACCATTGGTAGTGAGGGGGGGGCACCCGCTGTTCGGCGCTGTCGGCGTCTCTGCTCTTCCATTATTAGAGCAGAGCTGCCTGCGGTAGCACCGGAGGATGGAGCGTGTGAGGGCTGAAAATGTACTGTGCGTGCCGCGTGCGGCGTTTAACTGTGTTACGGCGCTGGCGCTACTCAGGGGCAGTGTGGGTATTCCAGCAGTGTCTGCTGCCGGCTGCCCCTTACAATGATGGCCGCCGCTCCGGGAGGAGGGCTGCTGCGCATGTCCGGCCGCAGCAGCTCGTCCTCCCATGGTCCTTAGCAGAGTCAGTAAGACTCCGGGCACTGCGCCATCAATGTAGGTGGAACTTAAGGGAGCGGGCCACGGCTAATTCCACCCTGACCCCACCACCGCAAAGCAGCAAAAGTACAGCTGCGGACCAACCCTGCGGACAGTAAGGCAGTCTAATTGTCAGTGTCCACTCTGTAATTTTGGTAATATATATATATATATATATATATATAAAATATTTTTTATATATATCGGTACAGAGTTAAATAAAATTAAATCCCAGATTGAAGCATTTAACGGTTTACACCTTCCAACGATCAAGAATGACAAAGCGACTAACCTAGTGGAGCGACTACAAACTCAGGTTGATAATTATAAAAAAGAGATAACTGCCTTTAAGCGCAGCAAACTCAATACGGTTACCTCCGACTATCAGAACCATACGGTCTATAGATGGCTGCTTGGGGACCCCAGATCAAATAGACAACAGAGACCATTTAGACAAAGACGACAGGGGCGTAGACCAGCGTATACTCGGGACACTGGCTCCTCTGCTTCAGCCTCTGACACAGAGCTATCAGACCACCGCCCAACACAGAGGCCTTTTTTAGAACATACCAACACTCCAGACCTCCCCCCTGTGGCAAACCACGGAGGCCCCATCCAAGGAAGGGGCGACATCTGGCGAAGGTGCAGGGAAAAGACCAAAACCTAGTTTTTAACCTCTCAAGTAAGACACTGGATGAGGCTACGGTTAAACTTCTCTCCAGGGGTCTGTCCTTTATACCTACAGCTCCCCATAATCAATTTGATACAGCAGTAGACGTCTACAGGTTTGGCCGGAAACTCCGTCTTAGGGAGCATTTTGCCACAGGTATGGGTGCTGATAAAATCCAGTTCCGGAAGCCATCCACATTTGACCCGATTTCTTCTAATGCTAGCATCAAGACGTTCACTCGGATGATTGAACAGGATGCTTTGTCCCCTGTACCCAAAAGACGATTTGATAATTTGTCCCCTGCAGAACGCAGAGCACTCAATGCCCTGAAAAAAGACACCAGCCTAGTGATTAGACCCGCTGACAAGGGGGGTGCTGTAGTGGTACAAGACTGGGTTGACTATAACATTGAGATTCTGAATCAACTATCTGACGAAACAACGTACACTTGTCTGAACCATAACCCCATCAAGGACATAAAGACAACAGTTGACCAGACATTATGCAGGGCCCTAAGAGAGCACCATATTGACAAGAACACCCATGAATTCTTGACTGTCGAATACCCAGTATGCCCAATCATATACACCCTCCCAAAAGTACACAAAACACTGGTCAAACCCCCTGGAAGGCCCATCATTTCAGCCAGAAATTCTCTACTACAACCATTGGCCATCTTTGTGGACAGTTTTCTTCAGCCCATAGTACAACAGGGGGATAGTTACTTACGCGATTCTACAGACTTCCTACAGAAGCTCCGTGCCATCCCTGATGTACTGGATGATATTCTCCTGGTGACTATGGACGTATGCTCCTTATACACCATTATCCCACATGAGCAGGGATTACAAGCACTGGCCAATGCCTGGCGACAACAACCTCCAATCGGGCCGCCAATAGACCTTCTACTCGAATTGACAAGCTTTGTTCTCAAAAAGAACCACTTCTTGTATCAAGGCAACTATTACTTACAACACAAGGGGACAGCGATGGGATCAAACCTAGCGCCGGCTTACGCTAATATATATATGTCTGAATATGAACAACAACATATACTACCCCAATTTGGAGAACATATTATATTCTATAAGAGGTTTATAGATGACATTTTTTTGCTGTGGAATGGGACGGATGAATCTCTCAGGATGATGATAACAACACTGAATGGATTGGAGAACCCGGTAAAGTTCACATTCCAGGTTGACCCACATAATGTCAATTTCCTGGATATTTCGATCTCCTTCGATGGGGGACGTATCAAGACAAGCCTCTACAGAAAGCCTACTGATAGGAACACTTTGCTCCATCCCAGCAGTCAGCACCCGCCTGCACTTAAGGACAATCTCCCAATTTCGCAGTTCCTACGAGTTATGCGCAACAACTCTGACAGCCAAACTATGGAAATCCAATTGGCAGATATGACTTCAAGATTCTTAGAACGGGGATACAAGAGGAAGAATGTCCTTAGATGCCTAAAAAAAGCAAAAAAAAAAGCAAGAAATAAGTTTGATTCACCAGTGACACCTACACTGCCCACCCAAGGACCGGAGCGATTGGTCTTTACAACCACCTATGATAACATCTCCAATAAACTCAAGGGAAGCGTAAGAAGAAATTGGCCCATTCTCACCACCGATGAACGCCTTAAATTGAAGAGATGTCCATTGCCGATGATGGCCTACCGTAGATCAGCCAATCTGAAACAACTTCTTCTAAGACCAATGGATAACGCTGGGGATACAGCGAATACTACTTGGCTACACGAGAGACGTCCGGGATGCTTTCGGTGCACTGGCTGCACAACCTGTAGGGCTATGCTTACGGGCTCGCACTTTCCGCATCCACACTCGGGTCGCCCCATAGCGATCAAATTCAGACTTCACTGTGCCATGGACCACCTGATCTACATTTTAACCTGCCCCTGTGGGTTGTACTACGTGGGAATGACCACTAGACGCTTTAGGGATCGTATGGCAAACCATAGGACATCTATCCATCAAGCTATTGCCACGGGCTCGGCAGCCCTACCTGTAGCTAGACACTTCATGATTTCTAAACACCAGGTCTCCGACCTACGATCCAAACTTATTGACTGGATACCGCCACCACCTAGGGGTGGAGACCGAGCCTTGCTCTTGAGGAAAAAGGAAAGCGCATGGATTTATAGACTTGACACCATAGCCCCGAGGGGCATGAATGAAAATAACCCCTTGTCTATTTTTCTGAAATAGACTTTGGATATTACCGGACTATTATGTAATACGTGACTTTGCATTATATTATATATAATATGCCTACTTTGTTTCACTTACCATGGCTATTCTGATTTATGGTTAAACTTTTTTAGAAAGCACACTTATTCTACACATATATGCTGCACTGTTCTGCATGTAGTTTATGTCCCCCTATAGTGATCTCACCGGCCTTTGTTATACCAACCTATAATTTACTTTTATGATGACTCTTTCCTGCTGCACTGTAAGTTAGGCAGCACTGATCCTATACTGATGTTTATTGCGCAGCCCCACATCCCCATATTGCGGCTTATCGTAATTAATAATGTAATGCACAGTAAAAACCAGCATCTAATGAAGATTTCTTCGTTTCACTCACACATCGCGTCACCGGAAGTGACGTGATGCGTTCCACATGCGGTTCAGGGACGGACGCCGTCCACTTCCGGTATTCGGAGCCGCACTCATGGTGATATCGCCACACCTGAAGTGGCGCAGTATCACTAACACTGACACCACCAATAGTATATTGATGCCATTATTTGCTGAACGCATCTCACCCCCAGTGGGAGGTGATAAGTATGCGTTCCAGATGTGCGTTCCACCCGGCCGGCGGCCATCTTGGGGGCGTGTCTAGCGCCAATTGCCATGGTATTTAACAGGGGCCGGTGAGGCACTTCCTGTGTCTCCAGTTTCCCTGCATGCTGATTAGAAGTTGAACTGCTGCCACTGCTGATTACTATTTTTCCTTGAAAAAGGCCCCCGCTGGGGACCGAAACGTTGGACACTAATGGATATCGTTTGATTCCACATATGAACTGTGAGACTACTCTTTTCATTAAATTATCTTTTGACTTTATTTAATATAGTCTGGAGAGTGCTATCTTTTCCCACGAAAGTGGGATTTCCTGTATTATATATATATATATATATATACTGTAAATACATAATATATATTATACAAATATATATATATATATATAGATTTTATTTTAATTTTTTTGCTCAATTTTCCGGCACTCTTATTGTATATCGGCGGCAATGAGGCGGAGCTCATCAGAATTCTGTAAACATAAAATTTGCGTCATTTAATCCTACGTTTCAGGCTTGCGCCAGTTGTCAGGGACGAGTATCGTAGCAAGTCTGGTGAGTGTCGCCTCACCGCCGATATATATTTATTAGATAAATATAATATATACCATATATACTCGAGTATAAGTCGACCCGAATATAAGCCGAGGCACCTAATTTTACCACAAAAACCTGGGAAAACTTATTAACTCGAGTATAAGCCTAGGCTGGGAAATGCAGCTCTAGCCGTACACAGACCTCATAGTGCCAGATATGCCCCACAGTGCCTGATGTGCCAGATATGCCCCACAGTGCCAGATATGCCCCACAGTGCCAGGTGTGCCAGATATGCCCCACAGTGCCAGATGTGCCAAATATGCCCCACAGTGCCAGGTGTGCCAGATATGCCCCACATTGCCAGATATGCCCCACAGTGCCAGATATGCCCCACAGTGCCAGATGTGCTAGATGTGCCCCACAGTGCCAGATATCCCCCACAGTGCCAGATGTGCCCCACAGTGCCAGATATGCCCCACAGTGCCAGGTGTGCCAGATATGCCCCACAGTGCCAGATGTGCCAGATGTGCCCCACAGTGCCAGATATGCCCCACCGTGCCAGATGTGCCCCACAGTGCCAGATGTGCCCCACTGTGCCAGATGTGCCCCACTGTGCCAGATGTGCCAGAGATGCCCCACAGTGCAAGGTGTGCCAGATACTTACCCTCCGTCGCTCCCGCGCTGTCTTCTGAAGGAGGGACACGGAGAGCGCAGCGCGCGGCTCTCCTGTGTCCCTCCTGCGTCTCCGGCGGCAGTGGCGTGTGTTTAAAGGAAGTGCCGGTTCGTGCACTTCCTTCACCACACACACGCCGCTGCCGCCGGAGATGCAGGAGGGACACAGGTGCTCTCCGTGTCCCTCCTAAAGCTGACTCGAGGTGGCTTTTTCAGCACAAAAAAAGTGCTGAAAAAGTCGGCTTATACTCGAGTATATACGGTATCTATATTATAAATACATATGTGTATATAAAATATATACATATATATATAATATACATGGCAAAGCATACTCCAGTGGTACTGTTATAATAGTCAACGTTTCAGATGTCTTCTATTCATACATATTTTGTCAGAACCTGACGAAAGATGTATGAATAAAAGATATATAAAATGTTGACTATGTATGTGTGTATATATATATATATATATATATATACCCCTATAGTGCATGGACCGGCACTTCAATCAGCTGGTCGTTATCTGCTCTGGTGCCTCCAGGGTACTGTGTGGTATAGGCTAGTAGAAATCACTGCGGCACTCAGAGTCTTTCCACATAAAAACGTGTATTAAACATATCATGCCATACCACGCGTGTATATATATAATATACTTGCAAAGGTCTGGTTCTCCCTGTAATACATCAATACTGCAGCGGGTGCCCATAGAAAACAAGATAATATCATACAAAGGTACAGCACTCCTGGTGACTCAATAATATAACACGCTGGCATAGTGATATGGCAACGATTCAGTACCCTTTAGTGTACAGAATTATAATATATATATAAATATATATTTTTATTTTTTTTATTTTTTTTGAGTCACCAGAAGTGCTGTACCTTTGGATGAGAGATATATAATTTATATATATATATATATATATATACACTGCTCAAAAAAATAAAGGGAACACTAAAATAACACATCCTAGATCTGAATGAATGAAATATTCTTATTAAATACTTTGTTCTTTACATAATTGAATGTGCTGACAACAAAATCACACAAAAATTATCAATGGAAATCAAATTTATTAACCCATGGAGGTCTGGATTTGGAGTCACCCTCAAAATGAAAGTGGAAAAACACACTACAGGCTGATCCAACTTTGATGTAATGTCCTTAAAACAAGTCAAAATGAGGCTCAGTAGTGTGTGTGGCCTCCACGTGCCTGTATGACCTCCCTACAACCCACACAAGTGGCTCAGGTAGTGCAGCTCATCCAGGATGGCACATCAATGCGAGCTGTGGCAAGAAGGTTTGCTGTGTCTGTCAGCGTAGTGTCCAGAGCATGGAGGCGCTACCAGGAGACAGGCCAGTACATCAGGAGATGTGGAGGAGGCCGTAGGAGGGCAACAACCTAGCAGCAGGACTGCTACCTCCGCCTTTGTGCAAGGAGGAACAGGAGGAGCACTGCCAGAGCCCTGCAAAATGACCTCCAGCAAGCCACAAATGTACATGTGTCTACTCAAACGATCAGAAACAGACTCCATGAGGGTGGTATGAGGGCCCGACGCCCACAGGTGGGGGTTGTGCTTACAGCCCAACACCGTGCAGGACGTTTGGCAATTGCCAGAGAACACCAAGATTGGCAAATTTGCCACTGGCGCCCTGTGCTCTTCACAGATGAAAGCAGGCTCTCACTGAGCACATGTGACAGACGTGACAGAGTCTGGAGACGCCAAGGAGAACGTTCTGCTGCCTGCAACATCCTCCAGCATGACCGGTTTGGCAGTGGGTCAGTAATGGTGTGGGGTGGCATTTCTTTGGGGGGCCGCACATCCCTCCATGTGCTCGCCAGAGGTAGTCTGACTGCCATTAGGTACTGAGATGAGATCCACAGACCCCTTGTGAGACTATATGCTGGTGCGGTTGGCCCTGGGTTCCTCCTAATGCAAGACAATGCTAGACCTCATGTGGCTGGAGTGTGTCAGCAGTTCCTGCAAGACGAAGGCATAGATGCTATGGACTGGCCCGCCCGTTCCCCAGACCTGAATCCAATTGAGCACATCTGGGATATCATGTCTCGCTCCATCAACCAATGCCACGTTGCACCACAGACTGTCCAGAAGTTGGCGGATGCTTTAGTCCAGGTCTGGGAGGAGATCCCTCAGGAGACCATCCGCCACCTCATCAGGAGCATGCCCAGGCATTGTAGGGAGGTCATACAGGCACGAGGAGGCCACAGACACTACTGAGCCTCATTTTGACTTGTTTTAAGGACATTACATCAAAGTTGGATCAGCCTGTAGTGTGTTTTTCCACTTACATTTTGAGGGTGACTCCAAATCCAGACCTCCATGGGTTAATAAATTTGATTTCCATTGATAATTTTTGTGTGATTTTGTTGTCAGCACATTCAACTATGTAAAGAACAAAGTATTTAATAAGAATATTTCATTCATTCAGATCTAGGATGTGTTATTTTAGTGTTCCCTTTATTTTTTTGAGCAGTGTATATACACACATACACACACACACACACACACACACACACACACACACACACACACACACACAAAGAATTGGAGAAAGGCGGCACTCAGGAGACTGCAACAGGTTTAAACACCACCAAAGTGTGTATTATGTCAATGTTTCAGGGCTCTTGCCCATTCCTCAGAGCCCCGAAATGTTGACATAATAAACACTTTGGTGGTGTTTAAACCTGTTGCAGTCTCCTGAGTGCCGCCTTTCTCCAATTCTTTGCATACTTAGGGGTGCAATCCTATATGTATATATATAAAAGAATGGGTTCACTCAGGAAAATTCATTTTCAAATCAGCGTCTTGACAAGATGTTCTTTTGAATTTATTACATGTCCTGAGTGCCGCTGTTATTCTATGTGCATAGAAAGGTTACAGTAGCAGGCTGCCTAATGCAGAGGGCTCCATGCAAGCATGGCATTTTTGTATTCTATTGAGTGCCGGAAAACACAGAATATCTGTCTGACTATCTATCTATCTCTCTATATACAGGTACAACACCGATAATCCAACATGGTTGGTTCCTGCACTGTGCCAGATTACCTGGTTTGACGGATTATCGGTGATATCAGCTGCAGTGTTATCGGTGCTATCCTGATTTCCTGCACCCCCCCCCCCCCCAGCAGCCTAACTCTACCCTGCAGCCCTCCTGCAGCCTCACCTTCCCTGTCACAGTTACATGTGTTATATACAGGGTATAGCTACCACAGGTGCAGGGAGTGCAGCTGCTATGGGGCCAGAGCTGAGAGGGGCCACCTTCCATGTCACAGTTACATGTGTTATATACAGGGTGTAGTTACCACAGGTGCAGGGAGTGTAGCTGTTATGGGGCCAGAGCTGAGAGGGGCCACCTTCCCTGTCATAGTTACATGTGTTAGATACAGGGTATAGCTACCATAGGTGCAGGGAGTGCAGCTGCTATGGGGCCCACCTTCCCTGTCACAGTTACATGTGTTATATACAGGGTGTAGCTACCACAGGTGCAGTGAGTGCAGCTGCTATGGGCCCAGAGCTGAGAGGGGCCACCTTCCATGTCACAGTTACATGTGTTATATACAGGGTGTAGCTACCACAGGTGCAGGGAGTGCAGCTGCTATGGGGCCAGAGCTGAGAGGGGCCACCTTCCCTGTCACAGTTACATGTGTTAGATACAGGGTATAGCTACCATAGGTGCAGGGAGCGCAGCTGTTATGGGGCCCAGAGCTGAGAGGGGCCCACCTTCCCTGTCACAGTTACATGTGTTATATACAGGGTGTAGCTACCACAAGTGCAGGGAGTGCAGCTGCTATGGGGCCAGAGCTGAGAGGGGCCGCCTTCCCTGTCACAGTTACATGTGTTAGATACAGGGTGTAGCTACCACAGGTGCAGGGAGTGCAGCTGCTATGGGGCCAGAGCTGAGAGGGGCCACCTTCCCTATCACAGTTATATGTGTTAGATACAGGGTATAGCTACCATAGGTGCAGGGAGTGCAGCTGCTATGGGGCCCAGAGCTGAGAGGGGCCACCTTCCCTGTCACAGTTACATGTGTTATATACAGGGTGTAGCTACCATAGGTGCAGGGAGTGCAGCTGCTATGGGGCCAGAGCTGAGAGGGGCCACCTTCCATGTCACAGTTACATGTGTTAGATACAGGGTGTAGCTACCACAGGTGCAGGGAGTGCAGCTGCTATGGGGCCAGAGCTGAGAGGGGCCACCAACCCTGTCACAGTTACATGTGTTAGATACAGGGTATAGCTACCATAGGTGCAGGGAGCGCAGCTGTTATGAGGCCCAGAGCTGAGAGGGGCCCACCTTCCCTGTCACAGTTACATGTGTTATATACAGGGTGTAGCTACCACAGGTGCAGGGAGTGCAGCTGCTATGGGGCCAGAGCTGAGAGGGGCCACCTTCCCTGTCACAGTTACATGTGTTAGATACAGGGTATAGCTACCATAGGTGCAGGGAGTGCAGCTGCTATGGGGCCCAGAGCTGAGAGGGGCCACCTTCCCTGTCACAGTTACATGTGTTATATACAGGGTGTAGCTACCATAGGTGCAGGGAGTGCAGCTGCTATGGGGCCAGAGCTGAGAGGGGCCACCTTCCCTGTCACAGTTACACGTGTTATATACAGGGTGTAGCTACCATAGGTGCAAGTAGTAAAGCTGCTATGGGGCCAGAGCTGAGAGGAGCCACCTTCCCTGTCACAGTTACATGTGTTATATACAGGGTGTAGCTACCATAGGTGCAGGGAGTGCAGCTGCTATGGGGCCCAGAGCTGAGAGGGGTCACCTTCCCTGTCACAGTTACATGTGTTATATACAGGAGTGTAGCTACCATAGGTGCAGGCAGTGCAGCTGCTATGGGGCCAGAGCTGAGAGGGGCCACCTTCCCTGTCACAGTTACATGTGTTATATACAGGGTGTAGCTACCATAGGTGCAGGTAGTAAAGCTGCTATGGGGCCAGAGCTGAGAGGAGCCACCTTCCCTGTCACAGTTACATGTGTTATATACAGGGTGTAGCTACCATAGGTGCAGGGAGTGCAGCTGCTATGGGGCCCAGAGCTGAGAGGGGTCACCTTCCCTGTCACAGTTACATGTGTTATATACAGGAGTGTAGCTACCATAGGTGCAGGCAGTGCAGCTGCTATGGGGCCAGAGCTGAGAGGGGCCACCTTCCCTGTCAGAGTTACATGTGTTATATACAGGGTGCAGCTACCATAGGTGCAGGGAGTGCAGCTGCTATGAGGCTCAGAGCTGAGAGGAGCCACCTTCTCTGTCACAGTTACATGTGTTATATACAGGGTGTAGCTACCATAGGTGCAGGGAGTCTCACAACAACTTTCATATGATGATGTGATAGATGATTTTGCTGCAAGAAAGTCAAGACGAGTATGTCTGTAAAACAACATTACATGTAATCAGCATTATTTTACTCAAGTTTTGCACTACTTTTGTTTAATGTTTTAATGTTTGCACAATTATTTTATTAATATTGTATAGTTTATTCGGAGGTATTTATATTGCTCTGGTTCCTTTATATTTATTCTTTTTGATTGATGCTTGCACAGTTCTTTTATTTATATTTTATAGTTCATTTGGAGGTATTTATATTGCTCTGTTTGGTTCCTTTATATTTATACTGTTTTGGCATATTTTGTGTATTTAACACGTGTTTAACAATAAAAAAAAGCAATAAACCAAGTTATTTTTTATGTTTGTGTATAAACACTAAGATTGTTGGTGGGATTATCTGCTAGGGGGCACCAACAAAATTTTTGCCTAGGGCATCAAATTGGCTAGGGCCGGCTCTGATGTGAACCTGCGAACACATCTAATGCTAAACATGTGCTATAAACATTGCAATGAAAGGAGGAGTACACAGAGGGGTAGAAAATGGCAAAAAGAAAATAAAAGGGAAGGAAGAAATAAGTCGAGCGCCTCGGGGACGCAACTTGGGGCCGCCTAATATAGCGGCACATAGGAGGCAGCGGCCAAAATGGCCACCCCTCCACTCCAAAAACAAAGACCCCGCGGTCCAAATTGGGCTATAGCTATAGTGCCCGCACCTGTCGGGCTGATAGCAAATCAATTGAATAAGATAATTTCAGACCGCGGGCTCTAATACATACAGCTATGGAGCAAACAGTAACATTAAACATTCCAGAAAGAGAAAAAACACAAGTAACACAAGTAACACCCGTGAGCGCAAACCCAATGGGTAGATATGAGTAGGTCAGCCGAACAGCCGATCATCCTACCCATCAATACTTCTAAAATAATATGAACATTAAACTTATGGAAATAAAACATACAAGTAGCATGTGAAGTATATGAAATAGAGTAACATACGACCGTAATAAATGTCAGGGCAAATTCACTGAGTCACTAAGACACTAGTCGCACTCTGCATTCATGGGGGTGGAGCTTAGTAGCCCAATAGGGGGGTATTTTATGATCTGTGGCCTTTACAGAATAGTCGTCCTCCAAGTTCCAGGAACGCAGGAGTTGGGAGCCGGCCACCGGTGTGGAGACCACACTCGTGGCTCCATTCCTTCTGATGATTAGCTTAGTCCGGAATCCGCAGCGGTAGGGAATATCAGCTTTCCTCAAAGCCTTGGTCACTAGGTAGAAGGAGCGACGAGACGTCAGCGTGGCTGCGGATAAATCGCCGAAGATCTGGAGATCACCTAGGATATCATCAGGGGAATCAAACGAGCGAGCTGCATGGAGTACCATCTCTTTGACATGAAAGTAGTGAAACCTCATTATAGTGTCTCTAGGGGCATCCTTTGGAGCATTTTTGGATTTAGGGAGGCGATGAATTCGATCCAATAGAAAGTCTGTTACCGTAACTTTCGGGAGCAGTTTAGTAAATATGTCCGTGGCGAACTCCAACAGGTGTGTCGCTGGAACAGATTCCAGAATACCCCGTATTTTAATATTATTTCTGCGTGACCTGTCCTCAAGGTCACCTACGTATGTGTGCACAATTATCCCCACACTGAATGTGTAAGGAGAAATGTACACACTTCCAGGCGCCAGTGACCAGCAGGAGAAGGAGATTAAATGATGGTGCAGGCTGCTTCCCCTATTTATAAGGGTAATTGTACCCCTTACAAAAAACAAAACACCACAATAAACACAGGGGATGAAAACAACCCCCGTGAAAAAATAGTGCGCTGTCTGCACCAATCAAAGAGACAGATATTACTCACTAACAGAATGAATTATTCTTAAAATAACATTATTTATTTGTTAAAATAATTCCTTGGATAGCTATCACATATACATACTTCATCAATACATATTAGATGTGGCAATTGCATAACACATAATAACGAGAAATCTAAAAAAGACTTCAAAAAAATACAAATAGTACTGAGAATTAGCGAGGCTGATACTTGCATCCAGCTGTTTAATTATAACGTCCACTGGGCTGTAATAGCCCGTAATTTATAGTGTCCTCTGGACTAATTTAAAACCAGACTGGTTTAATCTTCAAACTCCATACGTGTTCATGAGTCTTAACTTTATATGATGGTTTAACTAATGTGTGCACACACTGGTATATTGAAATAGGTAATTACCATATGGATTTAATCAGTTGTGTCACCTCCACCTCAGAGTAAATTCCACTGATCCCTTAGATCGCCTCCCTATGCTGGTGCTTATCCGTTACTGCAGATTTTCTGGAGATGGATCATTACACTGGGGACTCCTGCAGCACTCAGACACACTCTGATGGTTTTTGAGTGGTCTTGTCGGCCCCAGTGATGACTCTGTGACAGATGTACCTGACGTCCCGTCACTGGTTGGAGGTGATCGTTCCCGGCTCAGTCACTGTGAAAACGCGTTTCTCCGCCTAAACAACACCTCGGCGGCTTCCTCAGTTCGAATGACTGAACTTCATACATTCCATTTAAATACCCCTCGGCAGTTTGTAAATCCCGCACCGGTTTGCGCATTCGCACTTAGCCGTGCGCTCCAAGCCTCGTTCTCAATACAGCCCTTATATGGATTCCGGCGGCCATTTTTGCTGATCAATATCAAGCCTCATTCTCACATGGTTATTAGTATCCAAGCCTCATTTTAGAGTCCGACGGCCATCTTTAATAGAAAGCTTTATACTTTGTATTCCATGCCTCATTCTCAGTACCCGCAGCCATCTTTATTGGTGCAGAGGAAGGTCCCCTTGGTCAATCTGGACGGGGTACAGCTCTACTCCAGGCAGGGAAGGGACTATAAATCCCAGAAAACCGAGGGATTGCAGGAGCCAGTGCAGGACACGTCTGGCAACTTCGGCTGTCAGGCCACGCCTCCCGTCTTCCAGGATTTCATCAACAAAGTTCTTAGGAAGTACCTTGGTCATTTTGTTGTTGTTTATTTAGATGACATTCTCATTTATTCCTAGTCCTTGTCTGAACATCATGAACAAGTGAGGATGGTTCTCCAAAAACTTTGGGAGCACAAGTTATATGCTAAACTGGAGAAATGCATATTCGAGATGGGAGAAGTGTCCTTCTTAGGATACATAAGTTGCCTAGAGGGTTTTCTATGGACTCGAAGAAGACCTTCTTCAAGGAATCCCCTTGGAAGCCAGGTTCTAAGGGTTCAATGGCACCTCCTCAAGGGGGGTGGGGAGTACTGTCACGGGCTGCAGCACATGTCTCCGGCAGCGTCCAATCATTGCTAGGTGACTGGAATGGTTGTGTCCTTCTGCCACGAGCTCCATAGCAACCAGGATTCTGAGCCAATGCGGCAGGCAGGGGGCTCTTCCACTTGGAGGATTTAGTGAGTTGCTTGGTTACGCAGACTCACAGGACAATGGGACATGCAGTGGGGCAGCTGTATGGGTTAGTAATTAAGAGGAGGCTTGTCTTCACTGAGTTGCTGATTGGCCCATGCTCCCTTTATCTTCCTGGTCTGCCTCTCACTCTTTGCTCATAGTTCCTGGCTACAGAGGGAGCCCTTGTCTGTCGGTTCCAGTATAAGCCTGTAAATTCCTCTGCCTGGTTATCTTATGATCATCCTCTGCAGAGTTCCTGTGTCCAGCCCCATGCCAGTTGTATAATATGTCACATTGATTGTAATCTCTGCTTATACTATCTCTCATCAATTTAATATAGTGTTACATGTTTTTCTGTGTTCTCTTTCTCCTGAACTCTTATTTACAGTAATTCCACCTGCTGGTTCAGAGCTTTCCCTGTTGTGTAATCTAATATCCTCATTGCACTCTAGACCTAGTTACTCCTGTCTTGTCCTTGTCTTTTACAATGTTGTCTCTATCTTTGGATTTTCCATTCCCCCCCCCCCACACACTGTAGTGCCATTCTGTTTCTCTTGTCTTTTGTCTTTGAGCTACTCCTCTCTTCCTTGGGTCTCTTGTTCTATTGCCACTGACCGGGGCACTCAGGGTTAAGATCATACTACCACCAGTTGCGTAAGTCCTGGTGGCATATCACACCTTATGAGAAAAGTGGCTATTATAGGCAAGAAGACCTGCTGGTCTTGCCTGGGTTAAGAGTTCTACGAGTCTTAACCCAGGGTTTACAAGGGTCACTGCCCAGAAGATCTCTGGAAACCACCAACTCTTCAGAAGGAAGATTCTTCAGTTGTAATACTGTCCCTAATTCAGAATTAGAGTTTAGTATTACTATTCTCTGTAATTGTAAGTGTACATTTTTTTGTGCATATTACATTTTCACGTCCAAAATGTTAAAATTGAGACTTTCTTTTGTAAACTGAAACATTAGCATGAGACTGAGAACACACATAAACAATGGATCAGCCGGCCACCCATTCCAACAATTTGGTAAGGTAAGTGTTCTATACAAACAAATGGTGCATTCACAATTACCAATCTGCTGTCCAACATGCCTTGCCAGACGCATGCCCATATGCCTGGCCTAAATCTTCCCATGCTGCACGGCCAACCAAACTATATCGCATTCAGCACCTTGCATTCTAATAAAGGACAGAACGTGGGATTGTTCCAGCCTTCATTACATCATTTTGATGTGTCGCCCCTTCGGCCGCCATATCATCTGGGTACACATTGCTCCAGGGAGCTGATTGGTTGGTACTTTAGCTCTCTCCATTTTAGCTCTCTCCGTTGATGCATATGCCCCTGAATTACCACAGAGGTTGTACATTCTTAGTGACTCTTGTCAAAGATGAGCATAGTTGGTTTACGTCCGTAGTGATGCTGATTTCTCTCCATACTCAGGGTTGGATAAAAGGAGGGGCGACAGGGGCTGTTGTCCCGGGGCCCCCACAAACTGTCCCCCGAATTGGTTGCCGCCACTTTTAAAATCAAACCACAGCATTTAGCTGTGTCTCCGTTCTCCCCTGTATCCGGCTGCAGTGGAATTACTCACAGTGGTGTACACAGTCTCGCAGAGAGACAAATCCCGTGAGACACTCACTGCCACAGATCCACAGATCCGCCTGAGGCCGCTGGTTATGGATAATGACATGACGGAGCTCAGTGAGTAAGGCACCATTTCACTCACAGCTCCAACCCCAGCGCTGCTGGCATACAGGTGGTGGCAGGCGGCTTTAGGTTAGTCGGCTTCACTGGTCCGCCACCCACGGTGGTGCAGTGCTGCCTGGACAAGGCAGGCAGGGCACAGTACATTGTTAAAATGTGAGTTATTTTTAGTTAGTAGCTCTGCTGCCTCTCTAGCCTGGAATAAAGCAATCATTTTCCTATATATGTAAAAAAAATTATAATAATATGCATCTTACTAAATGTAGCTATGTGCACATGTACTAATTCATCTTAGTTTAAGCAGTAAAATCATAATTAATATGGACTCAGGACCTAATTCACTATGAATCGCTATTGAGGCTAAGATAGCGATTTTCACAAATCTGCTCTTGCTAAAAATTGCATGTGAAGAACCGCCCAGAAAAGATAAATGATGGCCACCAATGCATTCATAAATCTGCATATGCGTTACCAAAATTGCAATGCATATGCAAAAAATGAGCGCCATTGACATTTGCGGCTGACCCCAGCATACTCAAATCAATGAGAATGCAGTTGCACCAGGTGTCATGTACGTATCCTGCAGTGGTAGGGGTGGGGGATGCTATCAACGGCAGCTTTGATGTCCCGTGGGCAGTAGGGGGTGTTCTATCTTTCGATCAGCATGTAGGACCTGGAGCAGTAATTTCTGCTAATTACTCCTTTACTGCACAAATGGGGCAGGAGGGAGAAAACTAAACTGTAGAAGGGGGCATTGTGCTGAATGAATGGGCCCTGGTACATGACTTCCAGAGTGGTAGGGGGTGTTTAATACATAGGGGAAGGGTGGATAGTGGAGTGTGCTTAATAGTCATCATTTTCTGGTGGGAGGGCAGCTTGCCTGACTGCAAATATCTCAAGTTCCTGGAAATAGATTTCTTAGCTTTGAACAGATAAAGAAAACTAGAGAGTCCCACATTTAAGGAGGTACTGGGGACCTAGGGATCAGAGTTCAGGAGCCAGAGCAATACACTAACAGAAATCTAAAATTGCATACAAGGCGTGTGGAGCTGGATCAGGGACCAGCTGCTGGAAGGCTGATATCTCCGGTTCTGAGCATAGTAGAGACAAGCTGCCAGTGTCCACTGAAAGGGGTGAGTCCCAGCTTTTGGAGTACACCCTAGAAAAACTCTAAGTTAGACAGGACCCAAGATATCTGGCTGGGAAGTGCAATTAACAGGCTTGGATTGGGATCACTGCTTTTCAAAAATATGGTACCCCTGAGAAGAGGGGACCGTAAGCTATAAGCTTAGTGCCCTTATACTCCTGGGGCCCTTGGGAAAGTGCCCATTGAGCCCATACGAACAGATGGCCTAACAGATACTGTACATGCCCTAAAAACAGCCATGACATGTCCTTCCTGATATGTTTTATTGATTATTGTATTATTTAATTGATCATTAAATTACTAACTATGGACCTGAGTTCTGCTTGAATCGGGTCTTATGGGCCTAATTCAGCATAAGTGTTACGTGCACTGTACTCGGTACTCTGGGAACAGGGTGGACAAGCCCCAAGTACAGGAACGTAATGCTGCAATATAAACGGAGCTCGGCAACACCCCCAAGGATCCCTAACTCCGTTGTCTCACCCTCGTTGTCAGCCTACGCCTGCGTGACTATGGTTTCTTGGGCCCACGGCAGCCGCGTTTGAAGGGCAGATTATGTCTGCCCAACTCCGATGCCCCCCGGTCTTAGTTGGAGACAAGGCGTAGACTGAGACGGGGCGATGACAAGGGGAACCTCTAACTAGAGAAGGAAGTACCCAGTTAGGGGTGATACAGAACTAAAATAAAGTATGTGCGGCACAGCCACCAAGACAAAAACTATAACAAAGGCAGTGCTGTCCACATGCCAACACAACACCGCTGTGTTCCGGTGAGGACAGCACACGCAGAACCCTCTGCAGAAAATCCAAAGCAAAAGCAACAGGTAGCTACGGCCTAGGCCGAGGGACGCGGCAAAGCCGCTACTCACGAAACCAGTATGAATACTGGCAAAAGGACAGGAACCCCCAAAGTAGCTGACACAGGCTCTCAGGACCGGAGGACAGGCAGAATTCCAAACGACAGACCAGTGGACACCAAGAAGCAGGATACTGGATCAGACACAGGCAAAGCCACAGGACTCCTGGACAGGAATGTTTCAAGGCAGGATACTGGATCAGACACAGGCAAAGCCACAGGACTCCTGGACAGGAATGCTTCAAGGCAGGATACAGCTAGACAGAAGCTATCATCAGGCAGTGAGGGAGAATATAGCAAGGAATACCTCCAATCGCAGCAGGGACCCTAATTAATTATGTCATGCAGCTGCCCTGCTGCACGACTCCAAACTGACAGGTGCAATTAACAGACAGGTGAGGCTAAACACATGGAAACCGGCTGCAATAACACAGACTCACCACCGGCGGCCAACAAGAGTCTTCTAAACCAGAGCAAAGGAAATCCTGGCCTGCAAGAGAACTATAACATAAAATACATGAACAGAAAGTGAACAGGAATGAACCACTGCTTGTGGTTCATAACAGTACCCTCTCCTTAAGGGTGGACACCGGACACCCCACAGAAGCCAAGGGAACAAAAACAGAAGTAAAACATAAAATACATAACCAAAATGCAAAACAGGAATGAGCCACTGCCGTGGCTCATAACAATAAGTTGTAGTTTTAGCAAAAATTAATAAAACCACTAACATGTGGAGGGGCCGACCAGCACATGGTAAGGCCATCCAGCATCCTGGGAGCCCTCCCCCCACTTAAATACAAATGCTTTGCTAAACAGTGAAGCGGTTGCATCTTTAGGGTCGCCATGTTTTGGGTCACAGTGGCTGCATGTGACATAAAAAATGATCCAGACATGCCTCCGCTGTCTGGACTGCGCCCCCAAACACCACATTGACACCCACAAAATGCTGCAACGATACCCCATCACCGCCCCCACTGTCACTCAGACTGCAATCACATGCAACCACAATTTAAGTCCTCGCACATGTGTGCAGCAGCTTGCGTGCATGTACAGGAGTGTGGAAATAGCCAAATAGCGATATTCACACTTAAGCATATGAAGCTGAATTAGGCATTATATCTGTATGTGATCCCAGTATTCTTTAATTTTTCTTTTTGGTTTTATACCTTTTAGAGTCACCTCCCCCACCACTAGGTGAGCAAAAAGGCAAAGTGAAAGAAATAAAAATAATTGTAAACACAATAGTATGTCTCTTGTAGCTAAGTTATTCAGCACATGCAGTGGTGTAGAGAGCTGTGGTGGGCCCAGGTTCGGAGCGTGGGCTAATTGTGGAAGGCGTGACAGTGCCCCCTTATGCAAATGACTAGAGAACAATTATTTTCAGCACCGCAGACCTGAGCCCCCGCCAGGCCCCTCCATCAGAATTGGGCCCAGGAAAAATAGTGAGCACACGAGGGCAAAAAGTCTGATGTTGCAGTGATAAGGGATCCTGACAGCCAGCATCCCAACAGAAGATGAAGTACACGGGCATTCTCCAAGATACACATTTGCTCACCAGTCTCAGGAGATGCCTCCACAAACAAGTGTGCCTTAATGAAAGAGCAATAGAAAGTTCTCCAGAGGCATGCTGTGCAAGGGTGTAAGCATTACATCAAAGTCCCCTCGTACCACTTTAGATCCACCACTTTTAATATATTAAACATTCTCCTCATATGTAGCTAAAACTAATCATGGGTGAAGGGACACTATGGGCCGGAGGTAATGAAGTCTGAGTTGGCTAGAGGTGCGGATTCCCGGCCGAACTCAGATATTTTTTAAAAGCACCAATCATTTACCAGGCACGGCCTTGTATGTGATTGCCTCTTAAAAAAACAAAAACAAAGTCTGAGTTCGGCTGGGAACCCGCACCTCAAGCCAGGGCTGCCATCATAAATTGTGGGGCTTGAGACTCAGAAAATAGGCACGGCACCCCCCCCCCCCCCCCCCTATTCTTTACACAAAAGATATTAGTAAGATAGGTTTAGGCTGTGGGGACACAAGGTTAGGGTTAAACACCACCGGGGAGGGTTAGACTGCTGGGCAGGGAGGATTAGGGTCAGGCTGCAGGAAAGGTGAGTTAGGGTTAGAGGGGCTTAGGGATCAGGGTTAACTTTCAATTTAGTTAAGTGTCGGATTTTGACCATCGGGATGCCGCTGCCGCTTCACAGCCGGCATCCTGACAGCCAGGATATGGTATGTATTCCTTGAAATATTATTAAGGAAAACAATAGCATAAAACAATTAATGGTATAAAACAGGTAAATCAATAAAACATGGGGTGATATGTGCAGTCTCGCGGTGAGGCTACAGGGTGGAACATCATTCAAAAAGAAACTAACCAGACAATAAGACAGCGCTTCTCACTTTGTATCAAAATATTTTTACTTATATATATATATATATATATATATATAATTAACACAGAAAGGCACAGGCCAGTACCAATACTAAAACATACAGATAATATTTAAAAAAGTGTTTTACCACATACAAATACTATATATTGCACACTGGTATCATAAATATAACCCTGGATGCACTATATAGATATCACAATCCCAATAAGACTCTATTTAAAAAGAAATATGGGAATATATAATGTATATAAACGAGCTCTATCTAATAACACATATCAAGCTTATATAGACAGATCTTCATTAACTAATAAGCCCACATGTGAAAATGCATAATGTTAGTCCAGCAAGCAGCATAGAATTAATGAGCCAGTCCACATGCAGGTGAATCACGATGTTAATCAGGCAGGTTATTTTTAAACAGATATTACTGATTAGAGTCCATCCATGTTAGTAAATTAGAAAGTTGTTAATACAGCTGATAAATCTGAGCTCAGCTAATACGGAAGCACATATGTGAAAGGCAATATTTGAACACTGCAGTCCAAAGTCCACCTAGGGTACACTTACTATGTACCCAGATTGATACCTCTCCTTAGTTGGTAAAGGGCATTGCAGCCTATTCCCTGGAGTCTGGTGGACAGATAAAGACCTGCACAGCGTTCCCTTTTAGGTATAAGCCTCTTTCCAATGCAGCAGCCAATATATCTATAGACAGCAAAGTGCGGTATTCCAGCGGCCAAAGAGTTACCAAACGCGTTTCTCCGCCTACCCTCCGGCTTCGGCGGCTTCCTCAGTGTGTGAATAATTCTCCTCCATTAATAGAGCTTTATATACCGGATTGCCGGTTCGCGCATGCGCAATGCGCTCGCTTTCCAAGCCTCATTTTCAGGACTGTTCGCTTTAACAGGCACATTACTGGCTTCCTCGTTCAAGTTTCGTTTTTGTTTGATAATCGCTGTAAACACCTTTGAACACCTTTAAATCAGTATTATATCTGCTTTAAACACTTTGTATTTGGACATAACGTTCAGTGTATACCTTTATTATATAATTAAATTATACCATTGTACTTATTATACTGAACTCTGCCCTCTAGTGACCAAACCTACGTATGGCACCTCTGACCTGCATTTAAAATCAAAATAAATTTAAAATAGATTTACCACATCACATATAGTGTACTTATGTATTGTCACTACTTTATTTAACCTTTATCTTTACTTTTTATGTTTTTTAAGGTTTTTAATTAATTAAAATTAATTATATTTGCTATAATCCCTATATTTTTGAGTAATTTTATAATTTTATAAATTTATAATATTCAACCATAATTTTTCCAGGCATAACTGCAAATTTGACATAATATTGGTCCCGTGATCATTACCTAACAACTACCGTTATATACATAAATTTTCTCCTTCATTTAGTCCGTATAATGTAACCATAAAATGATGATACAGATCCTCAACAAATCCTATAATAAATTTATACTCTATTCCTTTTTTCCTTTCTTCCTTACTCACCCCCCCCCCCCCCCGGCCCCAATATCTTTTCCAATAGAGACAGGCTGTATGGACAAATTGGTTTTAGAGACATAGTAGAAATTCAATACACAATCACTATCTATATATTTTAGTACAATGTACCACAGGTAATTCTAAATTGCATTAAGTTCTACTGTATCATATAGACCAATTGGAGTTAGTGTATTCATTTTATATATCCAATATGCTTCTCTTTTACATAATTTGTTATATCGATCACCTCCCCTTACAGTATTTTTTATTTGTTCTATTGCTATCATAGTGCATTTATTAAAGTTGGAATTCTGACAACATATAACATGATTGGATAATGGATGTTTAGCTCCTTTTAAGATATTTCTTCTATGTTCCATATATCTAATGTGCATAGTACGTGTGGTCCTCCCTATGTACTGGGCCCCACATTTGCAGGTGATCAAATATATAATATATGTTGATCCACAATTAAGAAAATCTCTAATCTGGAATATCTCCCCTGTATTAGCCGACATATATGTCATACTCTTTCTAGGTAGATATTTACAAGACAAGCAATTTTGTTTCCCACATTTATGGAATCCTGATGGTTTCATAGGTATCCACATATCCTTAGTGGTGGATTTCTTTTTTGTTCTTTCAAAATGACTAGGCACTAAAATGGAACGTAAGTTCTCACTCTTTCGAAAGATCATCCCCCCTCTATGATCTAATTGCGGTTTTAATACCTCATCAAGCATTAAAAGGGACATGTTCCTTTTTATAGTTTGTTGGATCTTATGAGCACAACTATTATATTGTGTGACAAACATCATACTTCTTTTTTCATTTTTAGTGTCTTTCACCAAATTATTTATTTTCTTTTCTTTAGGTTTTAATAATAGGGCCCTATCAAGTTGTTCTACTTCCAACAAGGCTCCCTCAAGTACTGTAGACGGATATCCCTGTTCTATGAATGAGGTCATGAGTTTAGTTGCCTGTGCTCTATATGTTAACACAGAATTTAAATATTATCTGTATGTTTTAGTATTGGTACTGGCCGGTGCCTTACTGTGTTAATTATATATTGTCACGAACCGGTCTCTCACCTCTGCGGGTTCTGGGGTTCATCCATTGCCAGTGCGGTTGCTTGCGGTGCTGTGCGCCCGTGTGGGGACACGGTGTGATCAATGGCACAGGTAATGCAGAGTCTGGGAACTGTGAGTGCGGGGACCAAATGGCCAAAGGCACTGCAGTGTGTCTGCTGTATAGGAGGTGGCCATGTTGGAGACCAAATAGCTAATACAGAGCACTTGTGAAAACACCTGTGGGCAGGTGTAAGCCAATCCCGTGCTTGTGCTGCCTTTAAGTAGGCTGGGATTATGTTACTCTGGGCCAGTGCTTTGTTGTATCAACGCTGTGCTCTAGCTCTGAGCTCTCTCCGTGCATTCCTGTGTGATTCCCGTGGTCCAGATATCGCCTCCGTTCCCAGAGGTCCGTCTGCAGCCTTCACTGCTGAAAGATCCACCGGCTCTCCGCTGTGCTGTCAGTTAATTGCACTCCTATTGGAAATAGTTGGATTCCCAGTGTCCTGCATGAGGTTACCTTGTCAGTCTGCCTATCATTCAAAGTCTGGAGGATTCCGTTTCTCTCAGCTGTTCGTTTGTTCAACTCTGCATTTAACCCATTCATCGCCTTGTCTTCTACTACAGTTTCACAGTGATCTCCGGAACCCGCAAGTAACCCAATTCAGTACTTTTTATTTGCTATGTTGTCATTACAAGGATAATTCATTACAGTCTCTCAGTTAACCCTCAAAACTCCATTGCAAATTCTTACAGTTAATTCATCATGTCTGCATTATCCAGTTAATCACATTCTGCAGTTCAGCATCAAAGCTTGTTTATATTTGCTATGTTGTCATAACAAGGATAATTCTTCACAGTCTCTCTGTTAACTCTCAAAACTCCATTGCAAATCCTTACAGTTATCTCTTCATGTCTGCATTATCCAGTTAATCACATTCTGCAGTTCAGCATCAAAGCTTGTTTATATTTGCTACAGCATCAAAGCTTGTTTATATTTGGACAATCCAACATTTATTCATCAGCTTGTTTTGCATATGTTTCCATGAACATTTCTTTTATTTATTTTTGAGTTTTCTCTTGCATATTATTCCTGCAATACTTCAGTATAATATGATGATTAACAACTTGTCAGTTAACTCTTTACTGAATTGTTATTTTGAATAAATATATGAAGCGGAACTTTCTTCGTCCTCCCTGCTTTCTTCATAGCCCAGCACCTACACCTGTGGTTGGTCCCGGGTTAACGGATTCACAAAAACACCCGGACCTGACAGTAAGCACTGGCACATGGATCCGTCAAGTGACCAATTCGCAGGAGGCGGTGCTACGTCAGATATCCTTTCCCGTCTGGAAAACCAGGAGTCTATACAGACACAAATAGTGCAGTTTATGCAAACTATGGCAGACCGTTTAGAGACTCTTCATACGGCTATTAAAACGTCCCAAGTCCAGATTCCAACCCCGGATGTCCCAGTTACCACTACAGCTTCTCCTGTGACGCTGCCTACGTCCCGCTTGCAGTTACCCTCTCCGAGTAAGTTTGACGGAACTCCAAAACTTTGCAGAGGATTCCTGAATCAATGCGAGATCCAGTTTGAACTGATGTCTGCCAGTTTCCCATCAGCTCGTTCTAAGGTTGCATATATTATTGCCCTCCTCTCCGGTCAGGCTCTGGAGTGGGCATCACCATTATGGGAGAGAGGTGATCCTATCCTCTCTAATTACAAAGAGTTCGTATCTTCCTTCCGGAGAATCTTTGACGAACCAGGCAGGTCCACCTCAGCATCCTTGGAGATTCTCCGTCTACGTCAAGGTTTACGTCCTGTCAGTCAATATATTATTCAGTTTCGCACGTTGTCTTCAGAGTTAAACTGGAATGAGGAGGCCCTGATCGCCGCGTTTTGGAATGGACTTTCAGAAAGAATCAAGGATGATTTAACTATCCGGGATATGCCAATTAAACTGGATGAATTGATTTCTCTCTGTAACAAACTTGACCTACGCTACAGGGAGCGATGTTTAGAGAAATCCAGGGCAGAGCGATCCAGTCCATGTGATCATCCTAGACCTCGACAAGATTCTTCGTCACAGTCTCTAGTAATGACTGAAGAACCTATGCAGATTGGGCGCTCTCGCCTCACAGAGGAGGAACGACTTCGTCGTCGACAGGGTAACCTCTGCATGTACTGTGGGTCCTCCGAACATTTAGTTAAATTCTGCAAACTCCGACCGGGAAACTCTCGCCTCCTAGCTTATTCAAGAGAGGTTAAGCTAGGAGTTACTTTAGAATCACGTTCTGGGAAAGAGCCAACCTTGTCTATTCAATTAGAAGTTCCAAGTTCTACAGTGAAAGTTTCAGCCCTCCTAGATTCCGGGGCAGCCAAGAACTTCATCTCCTCAGCCTTTGTCATACGGTCTAAAGTTCAAACCATGCCCCTGGAAGCAGCAGTTGCTGTTACAGCAGTGGATGGAAGTCGAATTCCAGATGGTATAATTACTCATCGAACCGTATGTCTCAAGATGAAAGTTGGTGAGCTCCATTCCGAATACCTCTCCTTCTACGTGATTCCCAAAGCCTCTCAAGATGTGATACTTGGTTTACCTTGGCTGCAGAAACATAATCCTCAACTTAATTGGCAAACCATGGAAGTCCTTTCATGGGGTAAATCTTGTACCAAGGACTGTGTAGCTGCAATTGTACCTCTTCGGTCAATTAGCCTTTCCGATCTACCTCCGGTGTATCAATCCCTTGCGGATGTTTCCAGTAAGCAAGCAGCAGACTCTCTACCTCCTCATCGTGAATGGGACTGCCCAGTCGTCCTGGTTCCGGGCAAGACCCCTCCTAGGGGACAAATTCATCCGCTATCCATCCTAGAGACGCGAGCTATCCGGGATTGGTCCACTCCTACAACTCTCAAGGGGATTCAGCGATTTCTTGGCTTTGCTAATTTCTATAGGAGATTCATTAAGAATTATTCTACGTTAGCTGCTCCTATCACAGCCCTAACTCGCAAGGGAGCAAATCCTACGAACTGGTCTTCTGAAGCAATCAAAGCCTTCTCTGATTTAAAGCAAGCCTTTGTGTCAGCCCCCATTCTTCGACAGCCTGTTTTGAATCGTCCCTTTTTACTAGAGGTGGATGCTTCTACAGAAGCAGTAGGAGCTGTGTTGTCTCAAGTCTTTGAAGATAAAGAGGTCCATCCCTGCGGATATTTCTCCCGTAAGTTCCTCCCGGCAGAACGTAATTATGCAATCGGTGAGCAAGAGTTACTTGCCATCAAGTTGGCATTTGAGGAGTGGAGATACCTTCTAGAAGGAGCTCAACATCACATTACAGTTTATACTGATCATAAGAATCTTCTGTATCTGCAGTCAGCTCAGTGTTCGAATCCACGACAAGCTCGATGGGCGCTTTTCTTCTCACGATTTGATTTCAAACTCACCTATCGTCCAGGGTCTCAGAACAAAAAGGCAGATGCCCTTTCCCGGTCCTTTGCTTCTTCTGAATTAAATGATGCTACCACGAATCAAGCCATTGTGAATCCTACGTCCTTTTTAATGACTCGAACCTCTCCAGTTCCTCCGCCTGGCAAGACCTTTGTCGCCACAAGTCTTCGAAAACGGCTGCTTACCTGGGCTCACTCCTCTTCCTTCATGGGTCATCCTGGGGTTCTAAAGACTCTCAAATTTATTCAACAGTCTTATTGGTGGCCACGTCTCAAAGCCGATGTCCAAGAGTTTATAGCAGCATGTCCTAAATGTGCCCAACATAAGAGTCCAAGAAGTTCTCCACCAGAGTTTCATCCTTTGCCAGCCCTAGAGGTTCCAGCAGCAGATCAAGAGCTTCAACGTCTATCTAGCATCTGGAGTTGTGTACGTAAGTCCTTGGTCAAAACTTCCGCTCGTTATAAATCTTTTGCAGATAGAAAACGTAAAGCTGTACCGAATTACAAAGTGGGAGACCAAGTTTGGATTTCTACGCGCAATCTCAAGTTCAAAGTCCCTTCTAAGAAATTTGCTCCCAAGTTTATTGGTCCATTTCCCATTGTAAAGGTACTCAACCCTGTGTCATACAAAGTCAAGTTGCCACCGTTTTTGAGAATTCCTAACGCCTTTCATACATCTTTACTGAAGCCTTTGATTCTCAATAAGTTCCGTACTACCCAGTCCAAATCTCCTAAAGTTCACTCTTTGCAGAATGAGGAATTTGAAGTTAAAGAGATTGTGGACTCACGTTCCTGATATGGACGTTTACAGTTTCTGGTCGACCGGAAGGGTTACGGTCCGGAGGAGAGATCCTGGGTTTTCTCTGAAGATGTTCATGCTCCAAGACTGGTACAGAAATACTTCTCCAAAAATCCTGACAAGGTTCAAAGGTGTTCGGAGACCACCCGTAGAAGAGGGGGTACTGTCACGAACCGGTCTCTCACCTCTGCGGGTTCTGGGGTTCATCCATTGCCAGTGCGGTTGCTTGCGGTGCTGTGCGCCCGTGTGGGGACATGGCGTGATCAATGGCACAGGTAATGCAGAGTCTGGGAACTGTGAGTGCGGGGACCAAATGGCCTAAGGCACTGCAGTGTGTCTGCTGTATAGGAGGTGGCCATGTTGGAGACCAAATAGCTAATACAGAGCACTTGTGAAAACACCTGTGGGCAGGTGTAAGCCAATCCCGTGCTTGTGCTGCCTTTAAGTAGGCTGGGATTATGTTACTCTGGGCCAGTGCTTTGTTGTATCAACGCTGTGCTCTAGCTCTGAGCTCTCTCCGTGCATTCCTGTGTGATTCCCGTGGTCCAGATATCGCCTCCGTTCCCAGAGGTCCGTCTGCAGCCTTCACTGCTGAAAGATCCACCGGCTCTCCGCTGTGCTGTCAGTTAATTGCACTCCTATTGGAAATAGTTGGATTCCCAGTGTCCTGCATGAGGTTACCTTGTCAGTCTGCCTATCATTCAAAGTCTGGAGGATTCCATTTCTCTCAGCTGTTCATTTGTTCAACTCTGCATTTAACCCATTCATCGCCTTGTCTTCTACTACAGTTTCACAGTGATCTCCGGAACCCGCAAGTAACCCAATTCAGTACTTTTTATTTGCTATGTTGTCATTACAAGGATAATTCATCACAGTCTCTCAGTTAACCCTCAAAACTCCATTGCAAATTCTTACAGTTAATTCATCATGTCTGCATTATCCAGTTAATCACATTCTGCAGTTCAGCATCAAAGCTTGTTTATATTTGCTATGTTGTCATAACAAGGATAATTCTTCACAGTCTCTCAGTTAACTCTCAAAACTCCATTGCAAATCCTTACAGTTATCTCTTCATGTCTGCATTATCCAGTTAATCACATTCTGCAGTTCAGCATCAAAGCTTGTTTATATTTGCTACAGCATCAAAGCTTGTTTATATTTGGACAATCCAACATTTATTCATCAGCTTGTTTTGCATATGTTTCCATGAACATTTCTTTTATTTATTTTTGAGTTTTCTCTTGCATATTATTCCTGCAATACTTCAGTATAATATGATGATTAACAACTTGTCAGTTAACTCTTTACTGAATTGTTATTTTGAATAAATATATGAAGCGGAACTTTCTTCGTCCTCCCTGCTTTCTTCATAGCCCAGCACCTACACCTGTGGTTGGTCCCGGGTTAACGGATTCACAAAAACACCCGGACCTGACATATATATATAAAGTAAAAATATTTTGATACAAAGTGAGAAGCGCTGTCTTATTGTCTGGTTAGTTTCTTTCATTTTTGGGGAAAATTGGGATCAAGTTCCCTAAGATCAGCTGCTCTCACTCTGAAGGTGACAGCGCCAGGTGTACATATTTGCACTATTGTCTTGTTGTCTTTTTTGATCCCGTACACAGGCTGCTGTCATCCAAATATTGTGTTTGGAAATATTTTATATATTTTATTTGTTTTATTATCTTGGTGAACATGGCACAATTGACCTGCATTACTAATAGATTAGAAAGGCGTGATCATTACCTAAAAGGTAAAAAAATAACCACTGTAGATGAACACCAAGAGGATGTCACAGATATGCATAGGCTGTTTAACAAATTAGAACAACTGTGTATGATGGAAACCAAACAATGGTGGGACCAAATTTCTTTGCAAAAATATATTGATAGAAACCTTATACCTAGAGGTTTGAGGATCCTTAAAGAATCCACATTTAAAGAAGATAAAGTATTTACAGAGGATTGGAATAATTGTCTGGATAATTGCTCAAAAAATTTGATTAAATTATTGATTAAATATAGGGAACAGAGAGTTAAGGAATTACAGCAGGAAATAGAAAAGACACAAACCCTATTGAAAGTTTTTGAGAAATCAGAGGATTATAAGGAGAGAGACTCAAAAGTAAATAAAAAACTAGAAGAGTTTGAACAGTCCTTAATTCTAAAAAATAAAACAAAATGGAGAGAGATGTGGTGGATTATCAGAGTGGAAACATTCGTACGTATAATAAAAATAAATTTAATGACAGTACTCACTATAATAACCATTATAGAACACAGGATTATAGAGAGAGACCATACATACCCTCAAGTACTCAGAGATATCCCAGACAGGAATGGAGGGAAAGAGAGACTGAAAATGAGAGAAGGAGACCCAAGGTTCATGGGCTATATACTAATAAACCCAAGTGGTATAATCTAAAAGAAGCCCCTACATTTACCCCTAGGGCTGGATATCTAAATAGGACCCGACCATCTGAAACAGAAGATGATTATGACACCACTCCTGGTAAAAATGTTTTTTTAGAGACAGGCAGACATCAGGATCATGCCAGCTGGCATTTAGTGAAATATCAAAGAAAAAGATACAGAAACAGAGACATAGAGGAAGTAGAGGAGGTAGAGGAAAACAGGACAAAAACCCCGTGCAGAAGATAAATAAAAATAAAAGAGGGAAGGGTATCTTCAATCTGTCCAAAAAATCTTGACAGAGCAAGAGATTAACCTACTAGAAAAAGGTATGAACTACGCACCAGTGTCCAAACCTAACTTGTTTAGATTATTCGTGGTTCTCAACAGATATGTGCGGACGCTTAGCCGCAAGCGTTATTTTGCACTAAAGGCGCTTAAGGCCCATAAAAGTGATGACAAACCGATCCTGTTGGATCAGGATGATGACATAGCTGTTGAGATCCTGGAATCATTACAACAAGAAACGGGGGATGATTTACATGTAAATTGTGAATCGGAAACTCAAATCTATAATGTGAATAACTCCTTTAGGAAAAAATCGTAGTTCTATCCGTTAAATTATAAAGTACCTTACGTTGAAAGCTTTTACAAGTCCACTCTTGCAAGTTTTAGGAAGATTTGTGAGGATTCTGAGAAAAATGCTTACGGAGACAATTTGACCCCTGGGGAACGTAAAGCCATGAAAGATCTCTTGAAAAATAAAGAGATAATAATAAAACCGGCGGATAAGGGTGGTGGGATTGTCGTGCTTGATGTGGATGATTATTCAAAGGAATGTCTCAGACAACTAAATGATAGTGCTTTCTACACAAAACTGGGAGGCAATCCCACCACCCGATTCCAGAGTGAATATGTAGGTGTACATATTTGCACTATCATTCAAAAAGCTTTGTTTTAGCTTATTAATTGATAGACCACTAGATCACAATAGCAGGTGACAAGAGATGCAGTTATAATATGGAGATGGAGCCTGGTGGGTGGTGTGTGTTAGATGCATTTCTTATCACCTGCTATTGTGATCTAACTATCAATTATAAGCTATGGGATGGTGCAGAAATTCCAATCGCACGGGTGTTTACAAGGCGGAATGAAGAGCAAAGCGCCAATGTCAGAGGTGACAGGAATACTCCTCTGGACAGAAAAACATGCATTAGCGCTGTCAGCCATCTTCATTCCAGGAGTAGACAACTGGGAAGCAGACTTCCTCAGCAGACACGATCTCCATCCATGAGAGTGGGGACTCCATCCGGAGGTGTTCATGCAAATAACAGTTCTTTGGGGCTTACCCCTAATAGACATGATGGCCTCTCGTCTCAACAAGAAGCTTCGGCATTATTGTTCCAGGTCGAGGGACCCTCTAGCAGTGGCAGTGGATGCCCTGGTGTCTCCGTGGGTGTTCCAGTCAGTGTACGTGTTTCCACCACTCCCACTCATCCCAAGAATCCTAAAGCTCATAAGGAGATCAAGGGTTCAAGCGATCCTCATTGCCCTAGACTGGCCAAGAAGGGCTTGGTACGTGGACCTTCTGAATCTACTGCAAGAAGAGCCGAGGCCTCTTCCTCTTTGGGAGGACCTGCTGCAGCAGGGCCCGTTCGCCTATCAAGACTTACCGCAGCTACGTTTGATGGCATGGAAGTTGAGCGCCTGATTCTTGCTCAGAAGGGCATTCCGAAGAAGGTTATTCCTACCCTCATACAGGCTAGGAAAGGTGTAACGTCTAAACATTACCCTCGTATTTGGAAGAAATATGTCTCTTGGTGTGAGTCCATGAAGTTTCCTACGGTGGAGTTTCAACTGGGACTTTTCCTCCTCTTCCTGCAAGCAGGAGTGGATATGGGTCTGAGGTTGGGATCTGTGAAGGTCCAGATTTCAGCCCTATCCATTTTCTTTCAGAAACAATTGGCTGCCCTCACTGAGGTTCAGACCTTTTTGAAGAGAGTTCTGCATATCCAACCTCCCTTTGTACCTACGGCGCCTTGGGACCTTAACGTGGTGTTGCAGTTGCTCCAGTCGGATTGGTTTGAGCCTCTACAGGAGGTAGAGGTCAAATTTCTTACATGGAAGGTGGTCACTTTGTTGGCCTTAGCTTCTGCTAGACGTGTGTCCGAGCTGGAGGCTTTATCCTGTAAAAGCCCTTACTTGATCTTTTCCACGAAGATAGAGCTGAGCTCCGGACTCGTAAGCAGTTTCTTCCAAAGGTTGTGTCGGCATTTCATATCAACCAACCTACTGACTCCTCAATTACATCAATTTTCTTGGGATCCTATATGATCCCAAGAAAACTGAGTGTCCTGCTTCTAAGCTGGATCAGGTTCACTATCCAGCACGCTTATTCTACAGCAGGACTGCCGTGGCCAAAATCTGTTAAGGCCCACTCTACTCGTAAGGTAGGGTCTTCCTTGGTGGCTGCCCGGGGTGCCTCGGCAGTAGAACTTTGCCGAGCTGCAACTTGGTCTGGGTCAAACACATTTGCTAAGTTTTACAAGTACAATTCTTTGGCCTCTGTTGATCTGAAGTTCAGTCTCAGCGCTCTCCCTCCCGTTCTGGGAGCTTTGGTACATCCCCATGGTACTAATGTGGACCCCAGCATCCTCTAGGACGTAAGAGAAAATAGGATTTTGGTACCTACCGATAAATCCTTTTTTGTAGTCCGTAGAGGATGCCGGGCGCACGCCCAGCGCTTCGTTTTCCTGCAAATGTTATTTGGTTCAGTACAACTTCAATTTAGTTGAGTACTGCATTGTTACTTGGTTAGTAATGTTTCAGCTGTTGCTGAGTAGTTTAAGCTAGTTGGCTTGACGTGCCTTGTATGTGTGAGCTGGTATGAATCTCACCACTATCTGTGTATAATCCTTCTCTCGAAGTATGTCGTCTCCTCGGGCACAGTTTCTAGACTGAGTCTGTTAGGAGGGGCATAGAGGGAGGAGCCAGCCCACACTCTCAAACTCTTAAAGTGCCAATGGCTCCTGGTGGACCCATCTATACCCCATGGTACTAATGTGGACCCCAGCATCCTCTACGGACTACGAGAAAAGTATTTACTGGTAGGTACCAAAATCCTATTTTCTCTGTGTTCTCTTTCTCCTGTACTCCCACTTCCAGTAGTTCCACCTGCTGGTTCAGAGCTTTCACTGTTGTGTTCTCTTATTTCATTACATTCTAGTCCATATTACTCCTGCTTTGTCTTAGTCTGAGACACTCTTGTTTTTATATCTTTGGATCTCCCGTTTTTTCCCCAACACTGTAGTGCCATTCTCTTTCTCTTGTCTTTTATCTTTGTGCTAGTTCTCTTTTCTTTGGATCTTTCTATTGGCATTGACTCAGGTCCCTCAGGGTTAAGCCTGTACTACTACCAGTGACATAAGTCCTGGTGGTATCCCAGTACCTGTAGGCACATCACGCCTTATGGTAAACGCGGCTATTATAGGCAAGAAAACCTGCTGGTGAGTTCTAACCCGGGGTGTACAAGGATCACTGCCCAGAAGATCTCTGGAAACCACAGCCTCCTCAGAAAGAAGATTCTTCAGCTGTAACATGCACTCGCTGCAAATGACGTAACAGGGAAGAAGTGCCTAGATGGTTGATATCTCCACCTCTACCAACTTTGGACTCACAAATGGTTCAGAAGCCTTTTCAGGATTTAGGTAAAAATAGTTCCACACACATCTTTAGTAGATATTGAAGTACTATCATGACTGGCAGCAGCCGCACCACTAGTACTGGGTTTCTGCTTCTGCTCTTCTATCAACTGATCCATATCTACTCACAGTGCTATTAGTAAAGGTGGCACCTACTGAATGATATTTATTTATTTAATTGTTTAATATACATTTGCAGTCATACAGGGATTAAAGAATAACACATCAAAATAAACAAAACTGGATAAATGAGAGGGGAAAAAATTATATCAGTACATAGTTGCATTTTATATTATTGTACAGTAAGAGGGGGCAGAGTAAAAGAAAACATCAAATATGCAAAGGTAGTACACATGAAGTAGAGAGTGAGCTTAATAGTATCCTAAGTAATAATGTAGGGAGTAAGGGTAAACAAGATAAGTGTAGGGATTCTAGGGTACACAAGTGGAAAGGAAAGAAAATGAGGAGGGTCAGGAGGGTAAGCAAGCCAGAGGAGGTTTCAAAAGAGTGAGACTGGGGATGTAGTAGGAAATCATATTTCGCATAAGGCCAAGGAGAGATATTTTTTGAAAAGAATACCAGGGGGACTACACTGATTGAAAATTGTACACTGTTTTGTTCTGCAGGCTAGTTATATAGTCCTAGACACTACCCAAACCCTGATCAGTAGTTCCTGATGAGTTGGAGTGTATGGTTTCTTCCAGTTATGGACTATCTTGTACTTAGCAGCACAGGAAATATATGAACAAGTCTATTAGTGTTATTAGCTATATGGTCGATTGGGGCACACAGAAGTATTTTAGCAGGGGACAAGTAGGAAGGAAGAGCTGCAACACTAGATAAAAGGGAGCAGACCATATTCCAGAATGGTATAATTTTTGGGCAGGACCTTCAGGTATGAAAAAACATGCCAGTTTGGCTTCAATGTCTCCAATACAGGTCAAAAGTAAAGAATGAAGATGCTCCAAGACCAAGTACCATCTGGTGAAAACCTTATAATAGTTTTCTCAATTAGCCACACCGATAGAGCATTTCAATATGGCAGTACGTATTTCATCCCAAGAATTGTCACAAATGCGAGGCCCACATCTGTCTCACATGCAGGTTCATGGGTATCAAGTGTGTGTGTGTAGGGGACTTCAATGCTAAAATAGAATGGTATAGAAAAGAGATGGGACCTTTATCATATACAGTATACAGAGCCTTTCAAATGGGGAAGGGCAAACAATATGCAGGTTACAAATGTCAAATTTGTAAGTATTGATAGTGAAAGGAGTTGGGGATTCCATATTTTTCCTGGATTTTGGCAAAAGCATGTAGGGCAAAATTGCCTATCACATGGTAAAAAAACAATGACACCAGTTGACACCAAGACAGACACAATAGTGGGGGATAAGGATTTTAATGAAATAGACAGCAAGATATTTCAGGGAGTCCAAGTGAAGTCACAGTTTCACTGTAACAATTTTTCAGACATCCCAGAGGTAAAGAAGGAAGGCTTCAGATTTGTTGTGGTTTATTTTGTAACCTTATAAATCTCCATACAAATATAGTGTTCGGAATACAGTAGGTTAGTGAGGGAAGTGAGTGGCTTAGGTTAAGCAGGATGTTGTCGACGAACAGCGAGATTGTATTGAGATTGTCCTACAGTCACACCACCGATGACAAGATTAGAATGTACTCTCATGCAAGTGACTCATGAATGTTGTTTATTTTTCAAGTATACTGCCTGAACAACAACCAGGTGTAGATTGGGAAAGAAACCAGCCTGGGAAATTTGTGAAAGCAACCCTAATGGGGATGGGGTCTGCTGAGGGGATGTGGTCTGTAGAGTGGGGCAGGACCCCTCCTCATAGGGCCTGATTCTGAGTTGTACACAGTTGTGGCCTTCCTTGTGACTTTATGATAATACTGCTACAATGTCCTTCTCTGGTGTACATCCACGCCTCCAAATATGCAAAGACTGAGATACACATTTTCAGTGTATACAGATGCTGCAATCATGCTTTGTGCATCTATAGATCCCACCATCAGTTGCACATTGAAACTTTCACCAGCCCTGTGCTAGGTGCAGATCATCCATCTGAGTATCGCCTTCAGTGTGAGCCTTTAAATGTTGCTATACACAACCAGACAAAAAACAAACACATTGGTCCCCACAGGAAAAAAATAAAATACATTGGCCCCCACAGGGAAAAAAAAACACATTGGCCCTCCTGGAACAAAATAAAACACTTTGGCCCCCAACAGGAAAAAACACACATTAGCCCCATGCAAGAAAGAAAAAAACACTGACGCCACAGGAAAAAAAAAACACATTGGACCTTGACAAGATTTGCCCCCACAGGAATGAATAAAAAACATTGGGGGTCATTCCGAGTTGTTCGCTCGTTATTTTTTTCTCGCAACGGAGCGATTAGTCGCGATTGCGCATGCGCAATGTCCGCAGTGCGACTGCGCCAAGTAAATTTGCTATGCAGTTAGGTATTTTACTCACGGCATTACGAGGTTTTTTCTTCGTTCTGCTGATCGGAGTGTGATTGACAGGAAGTGGGTGTTTCTGGGCGGAAACTGGCCGTTTTATGGGTGTGTGCGAAAAAACGCTACCGTTTCTGGGAAAAACGCGGGAGTGGCTGGAGAAACAGAGGAGTGTCTGGGCGAACGCTGGGTGTGTTTGTGACGTCAAACCAGGAACGACAAGCACTGAACTGATCGCAGATGCCGAGTAAGTTTGAAGCTACTCAGAAACTGCTAAGAGGTGTGTAATCGCAATTTTGAGAATCTTTCGTTCGCAATTTTACTATGCTAAGATTCACTCCCAGTAGGCGGCGGCTTAGCGTGTGCAAAGCTGCTAAAAGCAGCTAGCGAGCGAACAACTCGGAATGAGGGCCATTGTCCCCCAGAAAAAAAATAAAGCACTTTGACCACAATAGGGAAAAAACACTTTGGCCCTCAACAGAAAAAGAAAACACGCATCAGCCCCCACAAGAAAAATAACACATTGGCCCCCACAGGAAAAAAATAAAACACCTTGGCCCCCACAGTAAAAAGTAAAACACATTGGCCAGCACAGGAAACATTTAAATGCTTTGGCACTCAACTGGAAAGAAAAAAACACACATTAGCCCCCACAGGAGGAAATAAAATATATTGGCCCACACAGGGAAAAAATTAAACACCTTAGTCCCCACAGAAAAAAACACACATTAACCCTCCACAACAGCCTGTGCCTGGAGCATATATTCTGCTGTGCTGCCACTGCTCCCAGATAGCGGCAACTTTTCGTTTGCGTTTCAGCAGTGTAACACAAATTCTGGAAGCGCAATAGCCAGAGAGCCCTTTTCAGCCAGCACACAGTGGGGGACATGTGATTGGCCAGCGGGGACTTACCTGCTGTCCCTGTGGCTCAATCCACACACACACACACACACACACACACACACACACACACACATAATCACACATGTTTTATTTTTTTAACATTGCAGTAAGTAACGGTGGCACCTGTATCAGGCTCTCAGAACCCAGAGGCAGGCGTCTATATTGCCTCTGGGTACTGAGAGCACTATCCAGGGGTTAAAGTGGGGAACGAAGTGGAACAAAGTTCCACCACCTGTAATGGTAGGGGGAACTAGTTCCACCTCCTCCATTGCCCTGCACAGTAATTCCAACAGAATAGCCCACCCCATCACCTACGTCAATAGATGATGCAGGTGGCGCTAGTGTTACTGATGAGCTGAAGCCCCCCACCCCTTCTTCAGGTCCTGGTGGCTCCATGGTCCTTCTCCATCTATAGCTCACCTCTCCTGGCTCTCACACATGCTGTGTCTGTTGGACAGTATTCCTCCCCTCCTCAGGTCCCAGTGGCTTCCTTTTCCGGCACGGCATATGTCTACATAATAATGTAGGTCCTGTGTGGTTTTATATATAATATACACAGAAATCCACCGCACTCACCATTCCCAGGAATGGAGTGCACACCTGCACTCACCAACCCCAGACAGGGGTACAGTGGCCTGTGGTCACATTGCTTAAATAATATGCCGAGAGCCCAGCATAGTAATCTCACTCACCTTAATACATCACTACATAAATAAATAATCCGGTTTTAGTTCATGGATGCATTTAAGCTTGCAGCCCAACATCAAGGGATCTCATAGATTTTTAAAAAAACCTGGAAACTGCTATCACATCAGAGTCAAATTAAAAATATGCTTCCAGGTTTAAAGCTCACCTGCCAACTAATTTATGGCTTTTAAAGTAGAGAGAGTCACCAACACAGCCCCTAAATTACCTTCAAGGAAGCAGCTGACACAGGTTTAACGTAATAGAGCTTAGAAGCAGTGCATGAGAAAGCTATGATCACAAAAAGGTTAATTAAAAATAAACCAAGTATCACATACAGAAATCCACCGCATTCACCATTCCTAGGAATGGGGTGCACACTAGTGATATGCACCGGACATTTTTCGGGTTTTGTGTTTTGGTTTTGGATTCGGTTCCGCGGCCGTGTTTTGGATTCGGACGCGTTTTGGCAAAACCTCCCTGAAAATTTTTTGTCGGATTCGGGTGTGTTTTGGATTCGTTTTTTTTTTTTACAAAAAACCCAAAAAAACTGCTTAAATCATAGAATTTGGGGGTCATTTTGATCCCATAGTATTATTAACCTCAATAACCATAATTTACACTCATTTTCAGTCTATTCTGAACACCTCACACCTCACAATATTATTGTTAGTCCTAAAATTTGCACCGAGGTCGCTGGATGGCTAAGCTAAGCGACACAAGTGGCCGACACAAACACCTGGCCCATCTAGGAGTGGCACTGCAGTGTCAGGCAGGATGGCACTTCAAAAAAATTGTCCCCAAACAGCACATGATGCAAAGAAAAAAAGAGGTGCACCAAGGTCGATGTGTGACTAAGCTAAGCGACCCAAGTGGCCGACACAAACACCTGGCCCATCTAGGAGTGGCACTGCAGTTTTCTAGCGAGAGGATGAGTGCTTCCATCCTCATGTGAATCTGAACCACTAGCCATGAACATAGGCCAGGTCCTCAGCCGTTCCTTGCCACTCCGTGTCGTAAATGGCATATTGGCAAGTTTACGTTACTCATCAGACGCTTTCAATTTTGATTTTTGGGCAATTTTACTGAACTTTTATTTTTTTGATTTTACATGCTCTCTACTATGACATTGGGCATCGGCCTTGGCAGACGACGTTGATGGCATTTCATCGTCTCGGCCATGACTAGTGGCAGCAGCTTCAGCACGAGGTGGAAGTGGATCTTGATCTTTCCCTATTTTAACCTCCACATTTTTGTTCTCCATTTTTTAATGTGTGGAATTATATGCCAGTATCAATAGCAATGGCCTACTACTATATATACTGCGCACAACTAAAATGCACCACAGATATAGAATGTAGATGGATAGTATACTTGACGACACAGAGGTAGGTACAGCAGTGGCCTTCCGTACCGTACTGCTATATATACTGGTGGTCACTGTGTCAGCAAACTGCACAACTGAAATGCACCACAGGTATAGAATCTAGATGGATAGTATACTTGATGACACAGAGGTAGGTACAGCAGTGGCCTACCGTACCGTACTGCTATATATACTGGTGGTCACTGTCAGCAAACTGCAAAACTAAAATGCACCACAGGTATAGAATGTAGATGGATAGTATACTTGACAACACAGAGGTAGGTACAGCAGTGGCCTTCCGTACCGTACTGCTATATATACTTGTGGTCACTGTGTCAGCAAACTGCACAACTGAAATGCACCACAGGTATAGAATCTAGATGGATAGTATACTTGACGACACAGAGGTAGGTACAGCAGTGGCCTACCGTACCGTACTGCTATATATACTGGTGGTCACTGTCAGCAAACTGCAAAACTAAAATGCACCACAGGTATAGAATGTAGATGGATAGTATACTTGATGACACAGAGGTAGGTACAGCAGTGGCCTTCCGTACCGTACTGCTATATACACTGGTGGTCACTGTCAGCAAACTGCAAAACTAAAATGCACCACAGGTATAGAATCTAGATGGATAGTATACTTGACGACACAGAGGTAGGTACAGCAGTGGCCTTCCGTACCGTACTGCTATGTATACTGGTGGTCACTGTCAGCAAACTGCAAAACTGAAATGCACCACAGGTATAGAATCTAGATGGATAGTATACTTGATGACACAGAGGTAGGTACAGCAGTGGCCTTCCGTACCGTACTGCTATATATACTGGTGGTCACTGTCAGCAAACTGCAAAACTAAAATGCACCACAGGTATAGAATGTAGATGGATAGTATACTTGACGACACAGAGGTAGGTACAGCAGTGGCCTTCCGTACCGTACTGCTATATATACTGGTGGTCACTGTGTCAGCAAACTGCACAACTGAAATGCACCACAGGTATAGAATCTAGATGGATAGTATACTTGACGACACAGAGGTAGGTACAGCAGTGGCCTACCGTACCGTACTGCTATATATACTGGTGGTCACTGTCAGCAAACTGCAAAACTAAAATGCACCACAGGTATAGAATGTAGATGGATAGTATACTTGACGACACAGAGGTAGGTACAGCAGTGGCCTTCCATACCGTACTGCTATATACACTGGTGGTCACTGTCAGCAAACTGCAAAACTAAAATGCACCACAGGTATAGAATCTAGATGGATAATATACTTGACGACACAGAGGTAGGTACAGCAGTGGCCTTCCGTACCGTACTGCTATATATACTGGTGGTCACTGTCAGCAAACTGCAAAACTAAAATGCACCACAGGTATAGAATCTAGATGGATAATATACTTGATGACACAGAGGTAGGTACAGCAGTGGCCTTCCATACCGTACTGCTATATATACTGGTGGTCACTGTCAGCAAACTGCAAAACTAAAATGCACCACAGGTATAGAATGTAGATGGATAGTATACTTGACGACACAGAGGTAGGTACAGCAGTGGCCTTCCATACCGTACTGCTATATATACTGGTGGTCACTGTGTCAGCAAACTGCACAACTGAAATGCACCACATGTATAGAATCTAGATGGATAGTATACTTGACGACACAGAGGTAGGTACAGCAGTGGCCTACCGTACCGTACTGCTATATATACTGGTGGTCACTGTCAGCAAACTGCAAAACTAAAAAGCACCACAGGTATAGAATGTAGATGGATAGTATACTTGACGACACAGAGGTAGGTACAGCAGTGGCCTTCCATACCGTACTGCTATATACACTGGTGGTCACTGTCAGCAAACTGCAAAACTGAAATGCACCACAGGTATAGAATCTAGATGGATAATATACTTGACGACACAGAGGTAGGTACAGCAGTGGCCTTCCGTACCGTACTGCTATATATACTGGTGGTCACTGTCAGCAAACTGCAAAACTAAAATGCACCACAGGTATAGAATCTAGATGGATAATATACTTGATGACACAGAGGTAGGTACAGCAGTGGCCTTCCATACCGTACTGCTATATATACTGGTGGTCACTGTCAGCAAACTGCAAAACTAAAATGCACCACAGGTATAGAATGTAGATGGATAGTATACTTGACGACACAGAGGTAGGTACAGCAGTGGCCTTCCATACCGTACTGCTATATATACTGGTGGTCACTGTGTCAGCAAACTGCACAACTGAAATGCACCACATGTATAGAATCTAGATGGATAGTATACTTGACGACACAGAGGTAGGTACAGCAGTGGCCTACCGTACCGTACTGCTATATATACTGGTGGTCACTGTCAGCAAACTGCAAAACTAAAATGCACCACAGGTATAGAATGTAGATGGATAGTATACTTGACGACACAGAGATAGGTACAGCAATGGCCTTCCGTACCGTACTGCTATATATACTGGTGGTCACTGTATCAGCAAACTGCAAAACTAAAATGCACCACAGGTATAGAATGTAGATGGATAGTATACTTGACGACACAGAGGTAGGTATAGCAGTGGCCTACTGTACTGTAATGCTATATATTATATACTGGTGGTCAGCAAACTGTGCAAAACTGAAATGCACCACAGGTATGGATGGATAGTATACTTGACGACACAGAGGTAGGTACAGCAGTGGCCTTCTGTACCGTACTCCTATATATTATATACTGGTGGTCAGCAAAATTATGCACTGTACTCCTACTATATACTGTCTACAATGCAGCACAGATATGGAGTGTTTTTCAGGCAGACAACGTATACTGGTGGTCACTGGTCAGCAAAACTCTGCACTGTACTCCTCCTATATAATATTATACTGGTGGTCCCCAGTCCCCACAATAAAGCAGCACACTGAGCACAGATATGGAGTGTTTTTCAGGCAGCAGGTCTTTGCACCTCTGCAGACTTGTGTCTGCTGGAAAGAGAGATACAACGTAAGCTTTAAACCTAGGATCGAGCACGGTGGCCAAAATGTAGTGCTCTGATTTCAACAGATTGACCACCCTTGAATCCTGGCAAAGCGAATTAAGGGCTCCATCCACAAGTCCCACATACTTTGCAGAATCGCTCTGTTTTAGCTCCTCCTTCAATCTCTCCAGCTGCTTTTGCAATAGCCTGATGAGGGGAATGCCTGACTCAAGCTGGCAGTGTCTGAACTGACTTCACATGTGGCAAGTTTGAAGGGTTAGAGAAGCTTGCACAAGACAGAAATCATTCTCCACTGCACTTGAGTCAGGGGCATTACCCCTCCTTTGCCTATATCGTAGGTGGATGTATAGGCTTGAATGGCCCTTTGCTGACCCTCCATCCTCTGAAGCATATAGAGTGTTGAATTCCACCTCGTTACCACCTCTTGCTTCAGTCGATGGCGGGGCCGGTTCAGGAGTGTTTGATGGCGCTCCAGTCTTCGGCACACAGTGGCAGAAAGCCGAAAGTGGCCCGCAATTTTTCGGGCCACTGACAGCATCTCCTGCACACCCCTGTCATTTTTCAAAAAATTCTGCACCACCAAATTAATTGTATGTGCAAAACATGGGACGTGATGGAATTTGCCCAGATATAATGCACGCAAAATATTGGTGGCATTGTCCGATATCACAAATCCCCAGGAGAGTCCAATTGGGGTAAGCCATTCTGCGATGATGTTCCTCAGTTTCCATAAGAGGTTGTCAGCGGTGTGCCTCTTATGGAAAGCGGTGATACATAGCGTAGCCTGCCTAGGAATGAGTTGCCGTTTGCCAGATGCTGCTACTGGTGCCACTGCTGCTGTTGTTGCTGCGGGAGGCCATACATCTACCCAGTGGGCTGTTACAGTCATATAGTCCTTAGTCTGCCCTGTTCCACTTGTCCACATGTCCGTGGTTAAGTGGACAGTGGATACAACCGCATTTTGTAGGACACTGGTGACTCTTTTTCTGACGTCTGTGTACATTCTTGGTATCGCCTGCCTAGAGAAGTGGAACCTGGATGGGATTTGATACCGGGGACACACTATCTCCATCAATTCTCTAAGTCCCACTGAACTAATGGTGGATATCGGACGCGCCTCTAACACCAACATAGCTGTCAAGGCCTCAGTTATCCGCTTTGCAAAAGGATGACTGCTGTCATATTTCATCTTCCTCACAAAGGACTGTTGGACAGTCAATTGTTTACTGGAAGTAGTACAAGTGGTCTTCCGACTTCCCCTCTGGGATGACAATCGACTCCCAGCAGCAACAACAGCAGCGGCAGCAACAGCAGGCGTACCACTCAAGGATCCTCCGGAGGAATCCCGGTTAGGAGAGGACTCCTCAGTCTTGACAGTGACATGGCCTGCAGGACTACGGACGTTCCTGACTGAGGAGGAAGTTGACGTTGAGGGAGTTGGTGGTGTGGCTTGCAGGAGCTTGGGTACAGGAGGAAGAAGGTATTTAGGTGTCAGTGGACTTCTTACACTCTTACCCAAAGTTTCACAACTTGACACTGACTTCTGATGAATGCGCTCCAGGTGACGTATAAGGGAGGATGTTCCTAGGTGGTTAACATCCTTACCCATACTTATTACAGATTGACAGAGGCAACAGATGGCTTGACACCTGTTGTCCGGATTTGTGGAGAAATAATTCCACACCGAAGAGGTGGCTTTTTTTGTAGTTTGCCCAGGCATCACAATGGGCTTCTTCGTACCAAGGACAACAGGTGTCTCCCTCGGTGCCTGACTTAAACAAACCATATCACCATCAGAATCCTCATCGTCAACTTCCTCCTCAGTGCCAGCAACACCTATATCCTCATCCTGGTGTACTTCAACAGTGACATCTTCAATTTGAATATCAGGAACTGGACTGTGGGTGCTCCTTCCAGCACTTGCAGGGGGCGTGCAAATGGTGGAAGGAGCCAACTCTTCCCGTCCAGTGTTGGGAAGGTCAGGCATCGCAACTGCCGACACACTTGGACTCTCCTTGGGTATTTGTGATACCATCTCAGAACGCACAGTTCTTTTCTGTGCTCTTTCCAGCTTAACTCTTTTAATTTTTCTAGTGGGAGGATGAGGGCTTCCATCGTCATGAGAAGCTGAACCATTAACCATGAACATAGGCCAGGGCCTCAGCCGTTCCTTCCCACTCCGTGTTGTAAATGGCATATTGGCAAGTTTACATTTCTCCTCAGATGATTTAAATTTATTTTTTGGTTCTTTTTACTGACTTTGGCTTTTTGGATTTTACATGCCCTCTACTATCACATTGGGCATTGGCCTTGGCAGACGACGTTGATGGCATTTCATTGTCTATGTCATGACTAGTGGCAGCAGCTTCAGCACTAGGAGGAAGTGGTTCTTCTTGATCTTTCCCTATTTTATCCTCAAAATTTTTGTTCTCCATTATTTTTTGGGGGAGTTATATGAGACAATATGTGGCACAGGAATGACTGGAATGACTGATGAGACAGGACACTACCACTGTTCTGATGCAGCACAACAGGTTGTTGTTATAATTATTATTATACTGCAGCAGTGGACATATAGCAGCAGCGTATATTGTCACTGGAATGACTGATGAGACAGGACACTACCACTGGTCTGATGCAGCACAACAGCTTGTTGTTAGAATTATTATTATACTGCAGCAGTGGACATATAGCAGCAGCGTATATTGTCACTGGAATGACTGATGAGACGGGACACTACCACTGGTCTGATGCAGCACAACAGGTTGTTGTTATAATTATTATACTGCAGCAGTGGACATATAGCAGCAGCGTATATTGTCACTGGAATGACTAATGAGACAGGACACTACCACTGGTCTGATGCAGCACAACAGGTTGTTGTTAGAATTATTATTATACTGCAGCAGTGGACATATAGCAGCAGCGTATATCGTCACTGCCACTGGTCTGCTCAACACAGCACCACTTTATATAGCTACACTGGATATATGGCAGCAGAGAACACCAACACTGTGACTGGCTGGACTGATGCAGCACAATATACTGACTACACTGGACTGGTCTGCACAACACAGCACCACTTTATACAGGTACACTGGATATATGGCAGCAGAGAACACCAACACTGTGACTGGCTGGACTGATGCAGCACAATACTTTGAGTGACTACACTGGACTGGACTAAGCAGCACAACACTTGCAACCCCACTTTCACCACTCCCACACAGACACTGAACACTGAAGACACGTCCTCTCTATACACTCTACGAGACTGGAGTGAAAATGGCCGCGAAGCGCGGTTTCTTATATGGAACACGCTCATCTCTAATATATATATATATATATATATATATATATATATATATAAATTAGCGATGAGTGGGTTCGAACTTCACCACCTGAGCCTGGATTCGAGTCCGGCTCAGGTTTTCCCACCTGACTCAGAAACCAGAACGAAGCAAAACGTCATCATCCCGCTGTTGGATTTTCACGTGTTTGGATTCCATATAAGGAGCCGCGCATTGCCGCCATTTTCACTCCGGCATTGGAGAGTGTAGAAAGAGGACGTGTCTCCGTCCTCAGTGTCCGTATCTTGTGCTGCATCTATCCAGTCACAGTGTTTGTGTCCTCTGCTGCCATATGTCCAGTGCTGCTGCTGTATAAGTCCGGTCCAGTGGTGCTGTGTTGTGCTACATCAGTTCAGTCGTGGTGTCTGGTGCTGCCTCAGTCCAGTCACAGTGGTGGTCTCCTCTGCTGCCATATGTCCAGTGCTGCTGTATAAGTAAAGTCCACTGCAGTGGTGATGTGTTGTGCTGCATCAGTCCAGTGGTGGTGTCCCTGTGCTGCTGTATATGTCCAGTGGTACTGCCGTATATGTCCAGTGATACTGCCGTATATGTCCGTTGATACTGTCGTATATGTCCAGCAGTACTGCTGCATAATTCCAGTGATCCTGCTGTATAATTGCAGTGATCCTGACGTATAAGTCCAGTGATCCTGCCGTATAATTCCAGTGATCCTACCGTATAATTCCAGTGGTACTGGTGTATAAATCCATTGATCCTGCCGCATAATTCCAGTGATCCTGCCGCATAATTGCAGTGATCCTGCCGTATAATTCCAGTGATCCTGCCGTATAATTCCAGTGGTACTGCCGTATAAGTCCAGTCCAGTGATACTGCCGTATATGTCCAGTGGTACTGCCGTATTAGTCCAGTGGTACTGCCGGATTATTCCAGTGATCCTGACGTATAAATCCAGTGATACTGCCGTATAATTCCAGTGGTACTGGTGTATAAGTCCAGTGATCCTGCCGTATAATTCCATATAAATCCATATAATTCCGTATAAATCCAGTCCAGTGGTGCTGCCATATAAATTCAGTGGTGCTGTCCTGTGCTGTATATTATTTACTCCAAATGAAGGGGTTATTAATATTTAATCCAAATAATTTTTACAGGGTTTGCCCTGTGTGGTGTAGAGGTACGCTCTCCTGTACCGCATATTGTTATATAACTCCAGAAAAATAATGGAGAACAAAAATCTGAAGGATAAAATAGGGAAAGATCAAGAACCACTTCCTCCTAGTGCTGAGGCTACTGTCACTAGTCATGACATGGATGATGAAATCCCATCAACGTTGTCTGCCAAGGCCGATGCCCAATGTGATAGTAAAGGGCATGTAAAATCCAAAAAAACAAAGTTCAGTAAAAAAAAAAAAAAAAAAAATTGAAATGGTCTGAGGAGAAACCTAAACTTGCAAATATGCCATTTACGACACGGAGTGGAAAGGAACGGCTAAGGCCCTGGCCTATATTCATGACTAGTGGTTCAGCTTCACATGACGATGGAAGCCCTCATCCTCCCGCTAGAAAAATGATAAGGGTTAAGCTGGCAAAAGCACAACAAAGAAGTGTGCGTTCTAAGATGGTATCACAAATCCCCAAGGAGTGCTACTTCCACCATTTGCACGCCCTCTGCAAGTGCTGGAAGGAGCACCCACAGTCCAGTTTCTGATATTCAAATTGAAGACGTCACTGTTGAAGTACACGAGGATGAGGATATGGGTGTTGCTGGCGCTGAGGAGGAAGTTGACGATGAGGATTCTGATGGCGATGTGGTTTATTTAAATCAGGCACCGGGGGAGACACCTGTTGTCTGTGGTATGAAGAAGCCCATTGTGATGCCTGGGCAAAACACCAATAATAGTGTTACGCACACCAGTGCTAACAGGAGTATACCGGTGTATGAACAGAGAGGGAAGCGAAGCAAACGAACTCACAGACAGTATAACATAACATACACAGGAGGTGATGGAATAACTAATAAACACAAAGTGAACGGAGAAGCCCAAAGGCTCAGGAATTGGGTGTCTCCCTAGTGTCAGGAATGCTCAGATGGAATAGAGCGGACAATGAAGCGAGGTGTAGTGATTTAACATGTGGAGCACCTGAAATGATGTTGCTAAGAGCAACAGAAAAAACCCCAAAGGGTTACCAACGGGTGTGGGAATAAACTCCTTGGTCAGAGATAGAAATATAGACACAAGGTGAGTATCCACAATCCTAACCCCCACTTGCAGGGCACAGGTTCAGCTTACTGCCACTAAACTGACACCTGGACGCCCTGCACAGTGAGGGAGGATTAAGCAAGCAGGTCTGAGTGTACAGCCGCAAAACCTGCTGGGTTCACAGAATAGCAAAAGAACCCCAGCAGGTCAAACAACTGACTCCAGTCTTACTGCTAGGTCTGGATTGGCAGAATGAAGTACCGAATCCCAAGGCCTATTCGCAGTAAGCAACAAGTAAATACAAAGTCACACAGTACTAGCTAACTCTCTGGAACTGACTAACAAACAAAGATTCAGCAGCATTTGCCTAGCCTGAGAGGATGGTTTATATAGCAGGTGCTGTCCACGCCCCACTCCGACCTCACAGACTGTGAGCACAAAACCAGCGCCGGATTCCCTGCCGTGCACAGAGCCTGTAACCACTACACAGTAAAAACCCGGACTGGAGTATCAGCTGCGCTCAGGTTACTTCGCTAACACTTGCCTCCCGGTTGCCATGGCGACGTGGCAGCACAGAGCAGGAGATCCTAACAGTACCCCCCCTCTGACGAGGGGTCAAAGAACCCCTACCACCGGGTTTATCGGGGAACTGCGAGAAGAAAGAGCGTATCAGTCTGGGGGCATGAAGATCACAACTGCGCACCCACGACCGCTCCCCCGGGCCATACCCCTTCCAGTGCACCAAAAATGACAGCCGACCCCGAACCATCTTGGAGTCAAGAACCCTTTCAACCACAAACTCCCTCTGACCCCGTATCAGAAGAGGAGAAGGTCTTCCACTGGAAGAAGGATTACTAACCGCCAGTTTTAAAAGGGAACAATGAAATGTTTTATTGATACCCAATGAACGGGGCAGATCTAACTGAAATGCCACCGGATTGATAACCCTGGTGATCTTATAAGGGCCGATGAACCGGGGGCCTAACTTATGAGATGGCTGTCTCAACTTCAAATTCTTGGTGGACAACCAGACAAAGTCTCCTAATTTGAAGCTGCAGGGTCTTCTCCGCTTATCAAAAACCCTTTTGGTCACTAATGACACAGACACAAGGGCTTTCTTCACTTTCCTCCAAATACCCCTAAGGACCGAAACAACAGAGGAACCACCAGGCGTGGAATCCAGGGGGTCAAAAGAATTGGCCTTAGGATGATGCCCATTGTCAAAGTCAGAAAAATATCTCTATGCACACTACCATATTTGCACCTCACACAGGTCCGTGCTGCGCATGCGTACGCTCTCCCGTACGTGCGCATACTCACAGTCGCGGGCACCCGCAGGCGCACGGTATGCGTATTTACGGTAGAGTTTATGTGATCGTAGCGTGCGACTCAATCGTTACATATTTTCACTATATAATGTATTTTGTAGATCATGGTCCCTTTGATAGATTCTGAAAGTTTAGTTAATATAGCATGTTCCAGGACAGAGAGATCCCTCTTTGTATTGTACGAAGGGTCTAACAGGGGTCATACAGTGGTGTTTGGTACCCATCGGAAGAGTATTTAAATAGCAATATTCCGGTGTTGGTTTGGAGCGAATTAATCGCTCGTGCGAATAGTTATGGACATAAGAAGTTTATGTCCATTTACTATTATTTGTTCTTACTTAGCCATGCGGCGGGAAACCCAGTATCCCACCCACCTGAACAGTTGGAAGCAGTCACAGCCCACCTGTATGAATCAACCTATGACCTTTTGTTATAATGCGAAGCCGAATTCCTGTGTCCAATGAACAATGGGATTATAGGGACCATTGTACTGTATTGTGTGTAGTGTATATAAGGTCAGCCAGCCTGAATAGCCAACAGACTCTCTCCACAAAGGGTTATCATATTGACAAACTTGGGGTCTGGTACCAGGCTGCGCTGCGATCGTTCCCAGTGTGTGTATGTAAGTAATTCTCTGTAATCATTGCTCTTTCATTGTATTGGCCACATTCTCTCTCTTTCGGTTTAGTTTAAGATTGTAAACGTTATTGTATATTTCTGTCTAGATATTTTGTTAGATCTATATGTTAGTTTGTAGCGTATGACTTGTGAACTGTTTCCCCTTTTGAAGTAACTTTAGATATGTGTTGGACCCTTAAAACGGTAGTGTGTATTTGTTATATTGCAAGGGGTAATAGGAGCGTCTCGATCGCTCGAACAGCTTTAGTATCTATAAGGTTAAACAGCGTTACATCACTACATTGGTTCGGATACAAGGTATACAGCATAAGAATATCTTTCCAGCGTGTTGCATACAAGTTTTAATGATTGTTATCGTGTGAGCGTCTGCGCCGCTCGTGATCTCCTCGTGGTCTCGAGCGTCCGCTACGCTGATAGCGTAGCATTACGGTAGTCGCTCACCTATAGTGTGCCCGATACCAACAGCGTATTCTCGCGAGCGTTTGTGTCGCTCGAGCGGCTCGCTCCCGCTACAGCGTCCGCTACGCTAAGAGCGTACCCTTACGGTACTACATACTCCAATAGCGTACAAAGTCTCTTAAGTCTCTTAACCTCGTAGAGTGTTTAATAAGGTAATAAAAAATCAGCATTCTCAATTGAGGGCTCGTCCTCCCTCCACACATCCATCCGCACTAGCTAAAACAGACTTTATCTGTCAGCAAAGGGCGGGAACGCAGTATCCTTTCGTATCCGTATTGGCGGTGAGGGATACAGTAGTGCTGACTAGATAAGCGTCTGTTTCGCTACGCTGTAGGAGTGCTGGGGTGGAATCCGGAACCGGAGGTAAGAACAATACGCTATTATCTTTTAAAACTGTTTATTTCTGCTTTTGCATACGCACACACGCATACACGCACGCATCTACATTGTTGTAACTCACTTTCTTGTTGCCATTAGAATTGATTATTAGACACGTGCTGAGGAATCTGGTGCTATTTAGTTAAGATTACAAAGGAAAATTGTTAAGGGTATAACTGTAAAGAACACACACACAGCATAGCAAATACTGTGTGGTGTACGGTAAGCGATTTCTGTTGAGTATTGTTTACATTGATAGAAGCGTGTTGATTGTGTCGCTGTGGGCGTATCTGCACTTTTGTCTCGGACAACGTGCAAAAGCACGTACGTGACGCAAAGGCATACGCACGTGGCGTGTTTTACGCAACGGAGCGTACGGATACGCCCATTGAGACTCATATCACACAATAACCTTGTTTAGGGTGGGCGGTATAGTATAGCCACCTGGTAAATAGCACACAGTTGTTCAGTTCAGTTTTACTAAAAGTATTAGTGAAAAGAAAACCTTTTTCTACTGCAAAACCCAGGGATTGGACTCCTACCTGTATGAAAGGAATTTCTGTACAGAAAGATTAAAAGTGTATATGATTGAATAGGAGTGAGTGTGGAACTTAAGGTATTGTTTTTGTGAACCCACAAATCGGGATCCCGTCGGAGACCACATCAGGTAAGTGGACACTTGGTGGCGTGGGACTGGCTTGCCCGCGTTAACATTATATAAGGTAAAGGAGCAAGTAGTTTCCGCAGACAAAAGGACTGCGAGGTATTTAAGCGCAGCCCCGGGGGGGTTTTGCGTAGCACCCATATAGTTAAAGCTCCGGCTGAAGGTTTCGCAGCCTAAACAACCGATTCCATTGGTCGTAAAGCGTATAAATATTTAGTTATTTATGCGCTGTGCGACTGGACCGCACGTAATTGTGTGCATTAGTTTGTTACCTTGGTACCCATCAACAATTTATTGTGGGATCATAAACGCTACTTGTACATTCTAACGTGATTTGTGTAGGTTTTTGTTATTTTAAGGGAGTTTCGCTGTTCACTAAGCAAATCTCTAACGACCAATACTTGCTGGGGAGGGATCGCATACTCCCACGCGCCCCAGTAAATAGAGGTTACAAAAGATCCCACGGATTGGATAGGCCAATTGGGGCGCAGAGTGAGTGAAAGCACTAGTTGAACTTTCACCGTCGCCTTACCGCGGGCAATTTGGTCTGTTTGTCAGAATTAGCTAAGACAGCAATATCTGCAAATGATGGGGGCCAGTTGCTCAAAGAAGGGACGTCCAACAAGGGTTCACGTTGGTAGTTGCTGGCCCAAAGGGTCCGCCAGGTATCAGGTATTATGCAACGAATGGGAACTTATGACAGAGGATGATGGGGAACAGTCTCCCCGGGTAGGCAGTCTGAACCCTGAGGTATTGCAGAACCCACGAAAAAGGATAGGTCTAATAAAATCTGCTAAGCAGAGGATTAGACAAAATGATTGTTTACAGTTATGGCAACGGGAAAGTGAAATACAAGGAGAGCTAGCTCATACAGCTGACTCTCACCTTGGTGAGAGAAGTGTGGCAATGAAGGAGAGGGTGGTTACAGAGAATGACACACTGGTGTACGATAAAAATGCACTTAGTAACTGTGTTAAGAATGAAAGTGTAAAATGTAATAATGTTTATGAAAATAAAAGTGTTAAATGTACAAATGTTAACCTGTGCAAGTCGCACCCCATGTTAAACTTCCCTCAGGATTATCAGCAAGAAAGTGAGCCCAGAACGATGTCGACACCTCTTCCAGCAGCCATCACACAAGACATCCAGGTGGACGCGACCAAATCGGTAAAGGCAATAATCAAACCCCCTAACGAAGGGTCAGGTGAGGTCGTGTCCACAGGTACGTACAAAGTTTTATATCATGCACAAACAAATGTACCTCATATTGTAGAACCAACGCAAGATGATGTAATTGAGTTTAGTCCTATCAGGGTGATCACAGTCCCCAATGGGAAGACTGACGATCAGGGAATCATTCCCGTCAAGGACAGTGCAATGTGCCGTCCCTGGTCCCGGATGGAATTGAGATCAATTGTCTGAATTTCCTGATCCTAGGAAAAATCTAGTAACATGTCAAAGGTTTATTAAAGAACTAGGAAACTCCACAGAACCCACCAACAAAGATTGGCGGACAGTGCTGAGGGCATGTTTGCCCTCCAGCGTTGAGCCTGCGAAATTTATTGCTGATTGTAAATTAAACACAGAGGTACCTCATACGGAGGAAAACAATCAGGAATGTATTAAGCAGATCAACCGACAGTTAGGAGTATATTTCCCTGCCGTTGTCAAGTGGAATGAGATTTTCTCCATAAGACAAAACGAAGGGGAAAGTACTTCTAATTATTTCCACCGGGCATTGCAGGACATGACTAGGTATACGGGTGTAGAAAACATCGAAACAAGTGCACCGCACAGAGAAGTAGCAATATCTGTGCTAATGGATGGTTTAAAGGAAGTGTTGAGAGCAAGGATACAGATCACCAATCCATACTGGAGAGATAAATCAGTAACTGCATTAAGGGACTCTGCTGTTGGGCATGAGCAAAACATCAGCAAGCACAGGGAAACACAGAGACGTAAGGAGCCTCAGATCCCTGTGGGTAAGTCCAAGGTGATAAGGTGTTATAATTGCCAGAAGGAAGGCCATTTTGCAAGAGATTGCAGATCAGGAAGTAGACAAAATCCACATAAAGTCAGACCCCCTAGACCAAGAAATGAGCAAAATTATAACACACACAATTATAATCAGGGATCTTTTAGGAAGAATTTTGGGCCACACCCATGATATGTAGTCAGGAAAGGTGATCATTAGGACTGATGGTAAGCCTGAGGTAACGGTTAATAAATTGGGAGGTCATTCACTGAAGACACAGGAATGACCAGGTGAAGTGTTGTAAATGTATTTGTGAAAAAATAAAATAAAAATAAAAAATGTTTTTTTCTCTCTCTCTATCCCCATCTCTGACGATTATTGGTAAGAATTCAAACATTGCATATCCGCTTGGTCCTTGCAGAAGTCTACCAAACCCCAGCATGACCTATCCGCCACAATGTATTCTGGCCAGATACAGACAGTGGAGTAATGCAGGTGCTGGTGGGGAGGGACTGCTCAAGGAAACCATAGGACACGTAGATATGACAGCCTGATAATCTGACAATGTTTTCCTAATGCTGACAATGTTTTAAAAAAAAGTTTTAAAAATGTTTTTTTTTCTCGTTTCCGATTGTGTAGTTACTGTTGAGTTATGTAATATATATGCATATGAATTGTTCTCTCTTTTGTTTTTTCTCTCTCTCTCTTCTCACTCATGTTTTCATGTTTAAAGATGGTATGTCACACATCAGTTAGACAAATGGTAATGCAAGATTTTTGCTCCTTACAGAGGGATCGCTGATTTGGAAAGAATATTGCATCATCGGAATGTTCGTTTGGAAGACTGAGAGACAGCACCTTTGAGATGACGACAGAACAAGAAGAACGACAAAGACTAGAGAACTTAATTATCGTAACAAGTCTCTCTCCCCCTCAAACTGTTTTTTTTTGTACCCCATTACAAATTTCTTCTTTTCTCCTCCTGTAAGATGGACTTGCCCCAAGAGACTGTGATATGGATTTTCCTGTTGACCATGATGTTGACCAGAGCAGTCTGTTTCGGTGAGAGTATCAGTGAGGTCAAGAAAGGATCCAGAAAGGTCCTGATGATAAAGATGGAGGTGTAAATTTCCAATAGCAACCCAATCACCAAGCAAAGGCGAGTACCGGAAACGATCTAGCAGCCATGTTATCTGTAAACATTTTTCTTTTAAGGATTGTTAGCTGAAGAAAACTGTATCTGTAGGCTCTGTAACAATGTCATTGAGGATGGGTGCATTAAGAAATGCCAATCCAGTTTTAATATCCATATGGACCGGCATCCATTGAGTGACTATCACTCCTTAGTGGGTAGTGTGTTAAATAAAACAGATTGTTGGGTATGCTCTCAAGTACCTCAAGGTCATAGCAAATCAGGGCTAGTACCATTTCCTTTAACGTTAGGGGAGGTACTTGAGTTAAGTGGTGGGAGACCGGTGGACAGGAGGTTTAATATCTCCAGCCCTCCTAGTTTGAAGCTCCACCAATACCATGTGGATAGGTCCCTATTATGTTTTAACATCTCCAATCCCCGAAAGCCGGGAAATTGGGAAGTGTCATGGAGTAATCAAACCATGACCTTTTCGCATAGAGCAGATAGAATGCCTACAGATACAGAGCTTGTACGCCACATAGCCAGTAGAGGAAAATCTTTCCGGTATAGGTATACCTTAGGAAATAGGATTACGAGAGTTGGAGAGGTATCACCAGGATACTGTGCACATATCGTACAACCTGATACGTGTACTAAGCAGATGGAAGAATTAGGGTTAGGAGATTTCACATGGAAGGTGTGTAATATGGTTATGTCCTACTCCGTCCCATATGTTCTCCCCGATGATGCATATTTCATATGCGGGAGAAAGGCGTATAAGTGGCTTGCCCCAAACTCTGAAGGATTGTGTTATATTGGAAAAGTACTGCCTGAAGTAATGACTGTATCACATGACAAAATGAAAGACATACACCGTGTTGCCCAAACTCCTTATACTCACACCCATTACGAGCACGTAGTTAAACGACACCTGATAGAAAGGACAGAGCATCCGGCCTCTGACATGATCCATGAATCCACCGGGATTCAGTTTCTAATCGCGTTAGATATCACTCGCACCGCCAGAGGAGTGTTGAATTATAAATACATATCTGCGCTCGCCAATTTGTTAGATAATATCACTGAAATGTATGATGACACGTTTAGGTATACTGGAAGAGAACTTCAGGCTTATAAAACAGAACTGGTACAGCATAGAATGGTTCTTAATTACCTCACAGCAGTGACAGGCGGATATTGTGTCACACTGGCAACACAATACGGCGTGAAATGTTGCACATATATTACGAATAGCACCGAGGATCCGGTCGAGGTCATAGACCAAAAGATGGACGATATTCTCCAACTGAAGTGGGAATTTCGCAGGAGACACAATCTCACTCTTGCTGCTGTAGGTAATGAGCTGACTGGTTGGGTGTCATGGTTGAACCCGCGAAATTGGTTCTCTGGTTTAGGAGACTGGGCTCAAGGAGTCATAATGGATGTTGGGAAGTTTCTCCTATGTATCTTAGGTGTTATCATAACGATTGGTTTGATATTTAGATGCGGTCAGGCTTTAATTAGGTGCAATCGTCGTACTAGGGTAATGAGTTTAAGGAGCGAGGAAACTGTAATTCCAATGGACTTGATTTATGACCCAAATGTAGAAACAATGATGTGATGAAAATGCGATTTCTACGGTCCGTTTCTTTCACCTGTTTTTCCGTTTCCTCCAAGGTAAAAAGACCCACTTGGACGAGGAATTTGATGAGCTGATATACAGACAACAGAGGGATTAAAGAAGAAGTTTTGACAACCTGATACACAGATTTTTGATGAACTATGCCATGGATCCCCAGTTTCCCTAGAAATTTTAAAATTACGCTAGCCCAACACTTTTGTAAATCTATGGACATTGACAGCTTTTGCTCGCACCTTATGGGCAAAAGCACAAAGAAGACTGCATTCAACAGACACCAAACAAGACCTCAATCGACGAATGTACATTTACCTGACATAGAATACCACCGCATTTACCGTAATTATGTCTTTTCTTCATTTCTACAACCCTCAGGTAACGACACACATAGTCGATAGGGAATACAGGCACAGATATCAGCAATCACATATCTCCCCCATTCATGTATCATCAACTAAAATGTGCTCCCCCATTTTGTTACAACCAAAGCCGAAAAGAGCTCGGTAAAGTTTGACAGCCCATCCACAGACCCGTACCACGGGATAAGAAGGAATTCAAATGTATACTTCGCAATACCTCGAAGCTTGATTTAAAACACGTACGGCACGATGATACATGACCCCCAAGCACGGATTCATACACACATGCTTCTGCTATCTCACTAGGTCATACCCTTTTCCTACCTTCTCCTCTCCTCCCCTACCCAACCATGTAAATGTATTAACCCCTGACATATATTTTTCTCTTTTTGAAATGTTTTAGAAGGTGGCAGTTATTGTTGACTGCCAAAGGGTGGACTGTCAAAGTCAGAAAAATATCTCTATGCACACTACCATATTTGCACCTCACACAGGTCCGTGCTGCGCATGCGTACGCTCTCCCGTACGTGCGCATACTCACAGTCGCGGGCACCCGCAGGCGCACGGTATGCGTATTTACGGTAGAGTTTATGTGATCGTAGCGTGCGACTCAATCGTTACATATTTTCACTATATAATGTATTTTGTAGATCATGGTCCCTTTGATAGATTCTGAAAGTTTAGTTAATATAGCATGTTCCAGGACAGAGAGATCCCTCTTTGTATTGTACGAAGGGTCTAACAGGGGTCATACAGTGGTGTTTGGTACCCATCGGAAGAGTATTTAAATAGCAATATTCCGGTGTTGGTTTGGAGCGAATTAATCGCTCGTGCGAATAGTTATGGACATAAGAAGTTTATGTCCATTTACTATTATTTGTTCTTACTTAGCCATGCGGCGGGAAACCCAGTATCCCACCCACCTGAACAGTTGGAAGCAGTCACAGCCCACCTGTATGAATCAACCTATGACCTTTTGTTATAATGCGAAGCCGAATTCCTGTGTCCAATGAACAATGGGATTATAGGGACCATTGTACTGTATTGTGTGTAGTGTATATAAGGTCAGCCAGCCTGAATAGCCAACAGACTCTCTCCACAAAGGGTTATCATATTGACAAACTTGGGGTCTGGTACCAGGCTGCGCTGCGATCGTTCCCAGTGTGTGTATGTAAGTAATTCTCTGTAATCATTGCTCTTTCATTGTATTGGCCACATTCTCTCTCTTTCGGTTTAGTTTAAGATTGTAAACATTATTGTATATTTCTGTCTAGATATTCTGTTAGATCTATATGTTAGTTTGTAGCGTATGACTTGTGAACTGTTTCCCCTTTTGAAGTAACTTTAGATATGTGTTAGTAAAAGGCTTTGGACCCTTAAAACGGTAGTGTGTATTTGTTATATTGCAAGGGGTAATAGGAGCGTCTCGATCGCTCGAACAGCTTTAGTATCTATAAGGTTAAACAGCGTTACATCACTACATTGGTTCGGATACAAGGTATACAGCATAAGAATATCTTTCCAGCGTGTTGCATACAAGTTTTAATGATTGTTATCGTGTGAGCGTCTGCGCCGCTCGTGATCTCCTCGTGGTCTCGAGCGTCCGCTACGCTGATAGCATAGCATTACGGTAGTCGCTCACCTATAGTGTGCCCGATACCAACAGCGTATTCTCGCGAGCGTTTGTGTCGCTCGAGCGGCTCGCTCCCGCTACAGCGTCCGCTACGCTAAGAGCGTACCCTTACGGTACTACATACTCCAATAGCGTACAAAGTCTCTTAACCTCGTAGAGTGTTTAATAAGGTAATAAAAAATCAGCATTCTCACCATACACACAAAGGAAGGGAGAGATCCCTGTAGCAGAGTGAGCCGCGTTGTTATAGGCAAACTCCGCCATGGACAGATGAGCAACCCAGTCAGTATGACACTTGGAGACATAACACCTGAGGAACTGCTCCAAGGACTGGTTCACCCTCTCAGTCTGCCCATTAGACTGTGGATGGTAGCCTGACGACAAGCTCACAGAAATCTGGAGATCAGAACAAAATGCCCTCCAGAATTTGTCCACAAACTGGGATCCACGGTCAGAGACCACATCAAGTGGCAACCCGTGGAGGCGCACACCATGCTGCATAAATAAATCAGACAGGCGTCTGGCCGATGGCAACCCAACCAGTGGAACGAAATGCGCCATCTTTGAAAACCTGTCAACGACAACCCAAATGGCTGTCATCCCCGAGGATTTGGGCAAGTCCACCACAAAATCCATGGAAATGTGGGTCCATGGCTTAGACGGAATAGAGAGTGGATGTAATGGGCCGACAGGAACCCCTCTAGGAGTTTTATTTCGGGCACAAACGTCACATGCCTGAACCCACTGATCCACATCCCTAGCCACCGAGGGCTACCACACCGCCCTAGACAGCAACTCCCGAGTTCTGGCAATACCCGGATGCCCTGCCGACCTCTTGGCATGGAATTCCAGGAACACTCGCTGTCTTAACCTAGGAGGCACAAACAAGAGACCTACCGGAAGGTCTGGAGGAGCCTGCTCCTGTGCTCTAAGGACTAATGACAAGAGGTCCTGGGTAATGCCCACTTTAATACATGATGGGGACACAATGGGCAATGGCTCCTCGGTGGTCTCTTGAACTGGAGCAAAACTCTGCGAGAGCGCATCAGCCTTGATGTTTTTTGACCCAGGGCAATATGTTATCAAAAATTTAAAGTGAGCAAAAAACAAAGCCCATCGTGCCTGCCTGGCATTGAGCCGCTTCGCTGACTCTAAATATGCCAGATTCTTATGGTCGGTGAGAATTGAGACCACAAACTTAGCCCCCTCAAGCCAGTGTCTCCACTCCCCGAGTGCATCCTTTATAGCCAACAATTCCCGGTTACCCACATCATAATTCATCTCGGCAGACGAAAATTTACGGGAAAAGTAAGCACAGGGATGAAGGCGATTATCAGACACCCCCATCTGAGAGAGCACTGCCCCAATACCTATCTCAGAGGCATCCACTTCTACCACAAAAGGACGCTCTGGATCTGGGTGTCGCAGCACCTTGGCCGAGACAAATGCCCTTTTGAGACGGGCAAAGGCCGCTTTGGCCTCACAAGACCAGTGAGCAACATCCGCCCCTTTCTTAGTGAGTGCCACCAAGGGGGCCACTATAGATGAAAATCCAGCGATAAACCGTCTATAAAAATTCGCAAAGCCCAGAAAACACTGAAGCGCCTTCAAACTAGTGGGCTGCACCCAATCCAGAACTGCATGTACCTTAGAACCCTCCATTTGGAAACCTTCTGAGGAGATAATATACCCTAGAAATGCGATTTGCTGGACTTCAAACTCGCACTTCTCCAGCTTTGCCCCAAGCTGGTGGTCTCTGAGTTTCTGGAGGCCTAAGCGTACATGCTTCCGATGTTCCTCCAGGGAATGAGAGAAGATTAGGATGTCATCTAGATAAACAACTAAGAATCTATCCAAATATTCCCTGAGCACATCGTTCATGAATTCCTGGAAGCCTGCCGGGGCATTAGAGAGCCCAAAAGGCATCACCAAATATTCATAATGCCCTGAGTGGGTATTAAAGGCAGTCTTCCATTCATCCCCCTCTCTTATTTGGATTAGATTGTAAGCACCGCGTAGGTCAATCTTAGAAAAAATGGTGGCAGTACGAAGCTGGTCAAACAAAACCGAAATGAGAGGCAGTGGGTACGAGTTTTTAATCGTGATACGGTTCAATTCCCTGAAGTCGATGCAGGGTCGCAACGAACCGTCCTTTTTACCCACGAAGAAGAACCCCGACCCAACTGGGGACTGTGAGGGTCTGATAAATCCGTTAGCCAAGTTCTCCTGAATGTACTCTGCCATAGCCTGAGTCTCAGGACGTGACAGGGAGTACAACCTGCTCTTGGGAAGCTTAGCATCCGGCAACAAATCAATGGCACAGTCATAGGGGCGATGGGGAGGTAGTGCCTCCGCAACTTTTTTGGAGAACACATCCGCAAAATCTGCATAACATCCTGGCAATCCTGGCAAACTTAGCTGCGAGAGCCTGACTGGAAGGCTCAAGCAACTCCTGAAACAATCACTACCCCAACTAAGAATCTCCCCAGAGACCCAGTCAAATTGAGGGTTATGGGCCCTTAACCAGGGTAACCCCAAAACCAATGGGGCAAAAGAACAGACAGTCACATAAAAAGACAATTTTTCAGAGTGTGTGGCTCCAATAAACAAAGGAATTTGGCTGGTGCAGGAGGTAATTTTACCCTGGGACAATGGTTCCCCGTTTAACCCACAGATCTCAATCTCTGATGCCAAAGGTACTAAGGGAACAGAGTGTTCCAGGGCGAATTGACGGTCCATGAAAACCCCATCGCCCCACTGTCAACAAAGGCCTCAGTCTTGACAGTTTGACCGAGGATCTCCAAAGTCACCGGAATGAGAAAAGTCTTTTTGGGAAATTCTGACTTCTGGCCTGACAGGATATTTCCCATCACCCTCAGGCCCTGAAGTTTTCCGGTTTTTCTGGGCATGATACTACAACATGACCTTTATTCCCACAGTACAAACACAAACCCTGCTGTCTCCTCCGCGTCTTCTCACGCGAGGAGAGGCGGGTAGCCCCAATCTGCAGAGGCTCCTCTGAATATTCCTCAGAGTCTGAGGTTCCCTTGGGAAAAAAGGAAACTGCGGTCTCCCTTTCAAGCCTACGCTCTCTCAGCCATCTATCCACCCGGATGAATAACTGCATGAGCTGATCTAAGCTATCAGGCGAGGGATATTGTACCAGTTGGTCCTTTATCTGGTCAGAAAGGCCCCTTCGGTACTGGTTTCTCAGGGCTGGGTCATTCCACTGGGTATCATGAGCCAACCTCCGAAACTCCGTACTATAAACCTCAGCTGGCCGTCGCCCTTGCTTAAGAACCGTAATCTGAGCCTCGGCTGAAGCCATCTTGTCAGGGTCATCATACAAAATGCCCAGTGCCGTAAAAAAAGCATCAACACTTTTAAGCGATGGACAGTCAGGCTGTAACCCATATGCCCAGACCTGTGGGTCTCCTTGTAGCAAGGAAATCACCATGCCCACCCGCTGAATCTCCGACCCAGAAGACTGGGGCCTAAGCCTGAAATATAGCTTACAGCTCTCCTTGAAACAAAAGAACTGCGAGCGATCTCCAGAAAAACGATCCGGGAGATTTACTTTCGGCTCCTTAACCCCTGAACTTGCCGCTGCTGCTGCGGGAGCTCCGCTAGCGGCCTGTGGGGTGTTCATTTTAATGGACATCTCATTAAATTGTCGAGTCAGGACCTGCACCTGATCGACCACCTGTTGCAAAGTATTTTGAGGGGTATGCTCCATATTCCCACAAAATTTCAACAGGAGTAGGGCTGCTGAATATGTTACGCACTCCAGTGCTAACAGGAGTATACCGGTGTATGAACAGAGAGGGAAGCGAAGCAAATGAACTCACAGACAGTATAACATAACATACACAGGAGGTGATGGAATAACTAATAAACACAAAGTGAACGGAGAAGCCCACAGGCTCAGGAATTGGGTGTCTCCCTAGTGTCAGGAATGCTCAGATGGAATAGAGCGGACAATGAAGCGAGGTGTAGTGATTTAACATGTGGAGCACCTGAAATGATGTTGCTAAGAGCAACAGAAAAAACCCCAAAGGGTTACCAATGGGTGTGGGAATAAACTCCTTGGTCAGAGATAGAAATATAGACACAAGGAGAGTATCCACAATCCTAACCCCCACTTGCAGGGCACAGGTTCAGCTTACTGCCACTAAACTGACACCTGGACGCCCTGCACAGTGAGGGAGGATTAAGCAAGCAGGTCTGAGAGTACAGCCGCAAACCTGCTGGGTTCACAGAATTGCAAAAGAACCCCAGCAGGTCAAACAACTGACTCCAGTCTTACTGCTAGGTCCGGATTGGCAGAATGAAGTACCGAATCCCAAGGCCTATTCGCAGTAAGCAACAAGTAAATACAAAGTCACACAGTACTAGCTAACTCTCTGGAACTGACTAACAAACAAAGATTCAGCAGCATTTGCCTAGCCTGAGAGGATGGTTTATATAGCAGGTGCTGTCCACGCCCCACTCAGACCTCACAGACTGTGAGCACAAAACCAGCGCCGGATTCCCTGCCGTGCACAGAGCCTGTAACCACTACACAGTAAAAACCCGGACCGGAGTATCAGCTGCGCTCAGGTTACTTCGCTAACACTTGCCTCCCGGTTGCCATGGCGACGTGGCAGCACAGAGCAGGAGATCCTAACAAATAGCCACCTCTTCAGTGTGGAATTATTTCTCCACAAATCCGGACAACAGGTGTCATGCCATCTGTTGCCTCTGTCAATCTGTAATAAGTAGGGGTAAGGATGTTAACTACCTAGGAACATCCACCCTTATACGTCACCTGCTGTGCATTCATCAAAAGTCAGTATCAAGTTGTGAAACTTTGGGTAACAGCGGAAGCAGTCCACTGACAACTAAGTCCCTTCTTCCTCTTGTACCCAAGCTCCTGCAAGCCACACCACCAACTCCCTCAACGTCAACTTCCTCCTCAGTCAGGAACGTCAGTAGCCCTGCAGGCCATGTCACTGGCAAGACTGAGGAGTCCTCTCCTAACCGGGATTCTTCTGGAGGATCCTTGAGTGGTACGCCTGTTGTTGCTGCCGCTGCTGTTGTTGCTGCTGGGAGTCGATTGTCATCCCAGAGGGGAAGTCGGAAGACCACTTGTACTACTTCCAGTAAGCAATTGGCTGTCCAACAGTCCTTTGTGAGGAAGATGAAATATGACAGCAGTCATCCTTTTGCAAAGCGGATAACTGAGGCCTTGACAACTATGTTGGTGTTAGACGTGCATCCGGTATCCGCCATTAGTTCAGTGGGACTTAGAGAATTGTTTAAGGTACTGTGTCCCCAGTATCAAATCCCATCTAGGTTCCACTTCTCTAGGCAGGCGATACCGAGAATGTACAGAGACGTCAGAAAAAGTGTCTTCAGTGTCCAAAAAAATGCAGTTGTACCCACTGTCCACTTAACCACGGACATGTGGACAAGTGGAACAGGGCAGACTAAGGACTATATGACTGTGACAGCCCACTGGGTAGATGTATGGCCTCCCGCAGCAATAACAGCAGCGGCACCAGTAGCAGCATCTCGCAAACGCCAACTCGTTCCTAGGCAGGCTACGCTATTTATCACCGCTTTCTGTAAGAGGCACACCGCTGACAACCTCTTACGGAAACTGAAGGACATCACTGCACAATGGCTTACCCCAATTAGACTATCCTGGGGATTTGTGATATTGGACAACGCCACCAATATTGTGCGTGCATTACATCTGGGCAAATTCCAGCACATCCCATGTTTTGCACATACAATTAATTTGGTGATGCAGAATTTTTAAAAAAATGACAGGGGTGTGCAGGAGATGCTGTCGGTGGCCCGAAAATTTGCAGGGCCACTTTTGGCATTCAGCCACCGTGTGCCGAAGACTGGAGTGCCATCAAACACTCCTGAACCTGCCCCTCCATGACTTGAAGCAAGAGGTGGTAACAAGGTGGAATTCAACACTCTATATGCTTCAGAGGATGGAGGAGCAGCAAAAGGCCATTCAAGCCTATACATCCACCTACTATATAGGCAAAGGTGAGGGAATGCACCTGACTCAAGCGCAGTGGAGAATGATATCTGTCTTGTTCAAGGTTCTCCAACCCTTTGAACTTGCCACATGTGAAGTCAGTTCAGACACTGCCAGCTTGAGTCAGGTCTTAGGAGGAGCTAAGACGGAGCGATTCCGCAAAGTATATGGGATTTGTGGATAGAGCCTTTCATTTCCTTTGCCAGGATTCAAGAGTGGTCAGTCTGTTGAAATCAGAGCACTACATTTTGGCCACCGTGCTCGATCCTAGGTTTAAAGCCTACGTTGTATCTCTCTTTCCGGCAGACACAAGCGTGCAGAGGTTCAAAGACCTGCTGGTGAGAAAATTGTCAACTCAAGCGGAACGTGACCCGTCAACAGCTCCTCCTTCATTTTCTCCCGCAAATAGGCCTGCGAGGAAAAGGATAAGATTTCCTAGCCCACCTGCTGGCGGTGATGCAGGGCAGTCAAGAGCAAGTGCTAACATCTGGTCCGGACTGAAGGACCTGCCAATGCTTACTGACATGTCTACTGTTACTGCATATGATTCTGGCACCATTGAAAGGATGGTGGAGGATTATATGAGTGACAGCATCCAAGTAGGCATGTCAGACAGTCCGTACGTATACTGGCAGGAAAAAGAAGCAATTTGGATGCCCTTGCACAAACTGGCTTTATTTTACCTTAGTTGCCCCCCCTCCAGTGTGTACTCTGAAAGAGTGTTTAGTGCAGCCGGTAACCTTGTCAGCGATCGGCGTAGGAGGTTACTTCCACAAAATGTGGAGAAGATGATGTTCATCAAAATGAATGATAAATTCCTGCAGGAAGACCTTTACCAGTAATTGCGTCCAGTAAAATACACCTGGACCTGTGATGGTGGATTCTAGTGGGGACGAATTAATACTCTGACCCTGTCGCTGAAATGATTGGTTTGTTAAAGTGTGCATGTCCTGTTTATACAACATAAGGGTGGGTGAGAGGGCCCAAGGACAATTCCATCTTGCACCTCTTTTTCTTCTTTGCATCCATGTGCTGTTTGGGGCCTAGTTTTTTTAAGTGCCATCCTGTCTGCCACTGCAGTGCCACTCCTAGATGGGCCAGGTGTTTGTGCCGCACACTTGTGTTGCTTAGCTTAGTCATACAGCTACCTCATTGCACCTCTTTTTCCTTGCATGATGTGCTGTTTGGGTCTATTTTTTAAATCTGCCATCCTGTCTGCCACTGCAATGCCACTCCTAGATGGGTCAGGTGTTTGTGCCGCACACTTATGTCGCTTAGCTTAGTAATAAAGACACCTCGGTGCAGTCTTTTGGCCTAAAAACAATATTGTGAGGTGTTCAGAATAGACTGGAAATGAGTGCAAATTAATGTTATTGAGGTTATTATTACCCTAGGAGCAAAATTACCCCCAAAATCTGTGATTTCAGCTGTTTTTATGTTTTTTTCGAAAATCATCCAGATCCAAAACCAAAACCAAAACACGAAAGGGTGGTTTTGACAAATCCAATACAAAACCAAAACACTAGCGTGGAATTAGAACCAAAACACGAAAAGTGCCCGCTGCACATCTTATATATATATATATATATATATATATATATATATATATATACAGTGGTCGAAGTGGAAATTTTGAAGTGGGGGTATGCAAAAGTCAAGGATGCAATTATGAGCGCGCACGCTCCAGAAAAGGGGGCGTGGCCACCCGAAAAGGGGGCGTGGTCACCCAATAGGGGGCGTGTCCCATGTAGTAGAACCCCTTATTCTATCCAGTACTGGTGCCCCTTTCACATTATAGCACACTGAATGAGCCGAAATTCACATTATAGCACACTGAATGAGCTGAAATTCACATTATAGCACACTGAATGAGCTGAAATTCACATTATAGCACACTGAATGAGCCGAAATTCACCTTGTAACACACTGAATGAGCCGAAATTCACCTTGTAGCACACTGAATGAGCCGAAATTCACCTTGTAGCACACTGAATGAGCCGAAATTCACCTTGTAGCACACTGAATGAGCCGAAATTCACCTTGTAACACACTGAATGAGCCGAAATTCACCTTGTAGCACACTGAATGAGCCAAAATTCACATTGTAGCACACTGAATGAGCCAAAACTCACATTGTAGCACACTGAATGAGCCAAAATTCACCTTGTAGCATACTGAATGAGCCGAAATTCACCTTGCAGCACACTGAATGAGCCAAAATTCACACTGTAGCACACTGAATGAGCTGAAATTGTGACAGCAGGGACAGCCAGAGTGACGACAGGGAGAGAGACAGTGACGACAGGGAGAGAGAGACAGTGACGACAGGGAGAGAGAGACAGTGACGACAGGGAGAGAGACAGGGAGAGAGAGTGACGACAGGGAGAGTGACGACAGGGGGAGAGAGTGACGACAGGGGGAGATACAGGGGGAGAGAGTGACGACAGGGAGAGAGCGACGACAGGGACAACAGGGAGAGTGACGAGAGTGACAACAGGGAGAGTGACGACAGGGGGGGAGAGAGTGACGACAGTGAGAGTGACGACAGTGAGTGACGAGAGTGACGACAGGGAGAGTGACGACAGGGAGAGAGAGTGACGACAGAGAGAGACTGTGACGACAAAGAGAGAGAGACGGGGAGAGAGAGAGACGGGGAGAGAGAGAGAGAGATGGGGAGAGAGAGAGAGAGACGACAGTGACGACAGGGAGAGAGTAACGACAGGGAGAGAGTGACGACAGGGAGAGAGTGACGTCAGGGAGAGAGTGACGTCAGGGAGAGAGAGTGACGACAGGGACGACAGGGAGAGAGAGACGACAGTGATGACAGGGAGAGAGAGACGACAGTGACGACAGGGATAGAGTGACAACAGCGATAGAGTGACGACAGAGAGAGTGACGACAGAGAGAGACAGTGACGACAGGGAGAGACAGTGACGACAGGGAGAGACAGTGACGACAGGGAGAGAGACAGGGGGAGAGACAGGGGGAGAGAGAGTGACGACAGGGAGAGTGACGACAGAGGGAGAGTGACGACAGGCAGAGTGACGACAGGGAGAGTGACGAGAGTGACGACAGGGAGAGTGACGACAGGGAGAGAGTGAGGACAGTGACGACGGAGAGAGTGACGACATTGACGACAGGGAGAGAGTGACGACAGTGACGACAGGGAGAGCGACGACAGGGAGAGACAGTGATGACAGAGAGAGAGAGAGAGAGAGACGGGGGAGAGAGTGACGACAGGGAGAGAGTGACGTCAGGGAGAGAGTGACGACAGAGGGAGAGTGACGACATGGAGAGTGACGACAGTGACGACAGTAACGACAGGGAGAGTGACGACAGGGAGAGTGACGACAGGGAGAGTGACGACAGTGACGACAGGGAGAGTGACGACAGTGAGAGTGACGACTGTGACGACAGGGAGAGTGACGACAGGGAGGGTGACGACAGGGACAGTGACAGTGACGACAGGAACAGCAGGGAGAGAGGTGACAGCAGGGGAACATTACCTTATTTGTTGCTGGCAGCAGTGAGTTGGCACTGGGCCAGAGGCGGAACTACCGCCAGTGCAAGCAGTGCGTTGAACTGGGGCCTGCCTCTGTCCAGGGGCCCAAGCATGTAATGAGTCAAACTGACTCATTACATGCCGCTGTGCGCTGCGGGCAATCGCTGCCCGCAGCGCACAGCCGCCCGGAGATAAGAGGAGCAGCGGTACGGGGGAGAAGGAGGGAGGTGGAGGAGGGAGCCGCAGCAGCGCTTTACTACTGGTGGAGGCGCTGCTGCCCCTCTGCTTCACTATAGGCTGTCTTCCGAGAACAGCCTATAGTGAAGCAGAGGGGCAGCAGCAGCAGCGCCTCCACCAATAACACAGCGCTGCTGTGGCTCCCTCCTCCACCACCCTCCTCCACCTCCTCTACTGCCCGGGATTCGTCTGACGCTGCACAGAGGAGCCTGAGCCAGCGGAGAGGGTAAGTATAATTCTTCTTTCTTTCTTTCTTTCTCTCTTTCTCTTTCTTTCTTTCTTTCTTTCTTTCTTTCTTTCTTTCTTTCTTTCTTTCTTTCTTTCTTCTTTCTTTCCTACAAAAAAGGGGGACTGTGTGCCGCAATGTGTAAAAACGGGGAATCTGCCTGCCACAATGTGTAAAAACGGGGAATCTGCCTGCCACAATGTGTAAAAACGGGGAATCTGCCTGCCGCAATGTGTAAAAAGGGGGAATCTGCCTGCCGCAATGTGTAACAAGGGCACGCTGTCTGCCGTAATGTGTAACAAGGGCACGCTGTCTGCCGTAATGTGTAACAAGGGCACGCTGTCTGCCGTAATGTGTAAAAAGGGGACGCTGTCTGCCATTATGTGTAAAAAGGGCACGCTGTCTGCCATTATGTGTAAAAAGGGCACGCTGTCTGCCGTTATGTGTAAAAAGTGTACGCTGTCTGCCGCTATGTTTAACAAGGGCACGCTGTCTGCCGTTATTTGTAAAAAGTGTACGCTGTCTGCCGCTATGTGTAACAAGGGCACGCTGTCTGCCGTTATTTGTAAAAAGTGTACGCTGTCTGCCGCTATGTGTAACAAGGGCACGCTGTCTGCCGGTATGTGTAACAAGGGCACACTGTCTGCCGTTATGTGAAAAAAGTGTACGCTGTCTGCCGCTATGTTTAACAAAGGCACGCTGTCTGCCGTTATGTGTAAAAAGTGTACACTGTCTGCCGCTATGTTTAACAAGGGCACGCTGTCTGCCGTTATGTGAAAAAAGTGTACGCTGTCTGCCGATATGTTTAACAAGGGCACGCTGTCTGCCGTTATGTGAAAAAAGTGTACGCTGTCTGCCGCTATGTGTAACAAGGGCACGCTGTCTGCCATTATTTGTAAAAAGTGTACGCTGTCTGCCGATATGTGTAACAAGGGCACGCTGTCTGCCGCTATGTGTAACAAGGGCATGCTGTCTGCCGCTATGTGTAACAAGGGCACGCTGTCTGCCGTTATTTGTAAAAAGTGTACGCTGTCTGCCGCTATGTGTAACAAGGGCACGCTGTCTACCGTTATTTGTAAAAAGTGTACGCTGTCTGCCGCTATGTGTAACAAGGGCACGCTGTCTGCCGCTATGTGTAACAAGGGCACGCTGTCTGCCGCTATGTGTAACAAGGGCACACTGTCTGCCGTTATGTGTAAAAAGGGCACGCTGTCTGCCGTTATGTGTAAAAAAGGGGGACGCTGTCTGCCGTAATGTGTAAAAAGGGGACGCTGTCTGCTGTAATGTGTAAAAAGAGGAATCTGTCCGCCGTAAGGTGTAAAAGGGTCTCTACCTGGTGTAGTGGTGCTACTGTGCACCGTTTTATGAATTGGTATTATTTTGTGGCCACACCCCTTCCCCACAAAGCCACGACACTATGTATTTTTGCGCGCGCCTACGGCTCGCACTGCCCCTGTTTTGCATGCAGGGGTGGGGCTCCAATGCTGTTTCTTGCACACAGTGCTAAAATGTCTAGTTACGGCACTGTTGCTAGGTATCCACTTCCCTGAGCAGGTCCCCCTCACCAGATCCTCTCCAGGGGTGAAGGGGTGGACTTGGATGGGATGGGGGGGGGAGGGCAAGCCATTTTGTCGCACATGGGCCCACCGCTCGCTAGTTCCGCCACTGCGCCGGGCGGCTGGTGAGCGGGGCCGGCGGCCGGCTGGCGAGCAAGAGCAGCGGGCGGATGGTGAGCGGCGTGTGCGGGCGGCTGGCAGCGGTGAGCGGCTGTGAGCTAATACAGCGCTCTACATAGCCGCCGGCCGCCGCGCAGGGACGGGGAGCACCATGTGCAGCAGGATGGCCACTTCCCTCGCCTCCTTCTGCACTTTCTGGGCTCATTTCCGGGTCAGTGGAAGAAGTGGCGGTATACCATACCGCCGTATACCGCCCCACTTCGACCACTGTATACATATATATATATATATATATATATATATACACACACACACACACACACACACACACACACACACATCATATTTATTTTCCCTTTTTTTTTAAGGGAGGCATCAAACTCCAATTTGAATACTTAACATTATTTTTTAAGCACAGTGTCTGAAAAACAACACATTTTAGAATTTAATAACTCTGCATTAAGTAACGGTGGCAGCTGTACCGAGCATTATTTTTTGAGGGCAGTTCCTGAACTTATCCTGAACACACACATTTAATATATTATAAATATATATAAAATTATTATATATGACAATTTTCTTAACATTGGCAAAGCCACAGTGCTGCAGTGATGGCACTGACTCAGTTGCCCACAACCCTTGCACTGCAGCCTACAGCCCTTCACCGATGACAGACACTGTTACAGTCACAGACAGTGCTGCAGCGGGATCAGTATGATTTGCCGGCGCATGGGATCCAAGCGGTCGTAATACCAACGCTGGGATACCGATGTTTCTCTTACGTCCTAGAGGATGCTGGGGACTCCAAAAGGACCATGGGGTATAGACGGGATCCGCAAGAGCTTGTGCACACTGAAAAGACTTAAACTGGGTGTGAACTGGCTCCTCCCTCTATGCCCCTCCTCCAGACCTCAGTTAGACTTTGTGCCCAGGACTGACTGGACACTCACTAGGGGAGCTCTCCTGAGTTTCTCTGGAAAAGACTTTGTTAGGTTTTTTATTTTCAGGGAGACCTGCTGGCTACAGGCTCCCTGCATCGTGGGACTGAGGGGAGAGAAGCAGGACCTACTTCTTCTTAGTTTAAAGGCTCTGCTTCTCGGCAACTGGACACCATTAGCTCCAGAGGGTTCGATCACTTGGTTCGCCTAGCTGCTCGTTCCCGGAGCCACGCCGTCACCCCCCTCACAGAAAACAGAAGTCGGGTGAGTATGAGAAGACCAGAAGACTTCAGGACAGCAGAAGACTTCAGTAAAGGTACAGCGCAGTGGCTCCATGCTCCCACACACATTTCCTCCAGCACTCACAGGGTGCAGGGCGCGGGGGGGGGGGGGGGCGCCCTGGGCAGCATGTTACTGGGTCTTCTGGGGCCGGCAGATGTTTGTTCGGTGCATCTGCACCGTTTTCGGGACCCCTGCCGGCATTTTCGTAAGTTCGAATTTGGCGGGCTGAAGCGCGCCGGGAGGGGGTGGAGCTTAGCCGCGCGGCTCACAGGCGCCATTTTCTCCGCGTGTGCAGGCAGGAGACGCTGGTCCGGGACCTTCACGAGCTCCATCAGAGTAACGGGGAGCTTATCGGGAGGGGGGGACACAGTAGCTGGTGCATATTTGGTTAATTGGGCAGCGCTGGTACATATATTTTTCCTTGGTGGGATATATGGGCGCTGGGGTGTGAGCTGGCATACTCCCTCTGTGTTTCTCTGTCCGGGTTTCCTTGTGGACCTGTCCCCTACTGAGGCATTGTATGTGTGTGTCGGTGGGTCGATACTAGGTGTCGACATGTCTGAGGCTGAATGTTATTCACCGGAGGAGGTTTTGGGGGAGGCAGATGCGGGTATGGAGTTGGCTCTGTCGACGCAGCCGACACCTGACTTACTTGCACTGTTGAATACAATTAATTCTAATGTCACTTCTTTATCGAAGAGATTAGATAAATCTGAATCACAGACACAGGTGTGGAAAAAATCCATGGAGGATGCTTTATCACAGGTACAGACCCCGTTGGGGTCGATAAAGAGGCCGTTCACTCAAGTGGTAGATACGGATACCGACACGGATTCTGAATCCGATGTCGACTTCACTGAGGCTCCTTTACACCCTAGATTAGTTAAGAGTATTCAGTACATGATTGTGGCTATAAAAGATGTGTTACGCATTTCTGAGGAACCTGCAGTACAGGAAACAAGGATTTGCTTGTTTTAGGAGAACAAACCTGAGGTATAGTTTCCCCCCTCTCATGAGATGAATGCTCTTTGTGAAAAGGCTTGGGAGTCGCCAGACAAGAGGTGGCAGATTCCCAAGAGGATTTACATGGCGTATCCTTTTCCATCAGTTGATAGGGGAAAATGGGAGGCGTCTCCAGAGTCCTAATGTTGATAAAGCTTTATCTCGTTTGTCTAAAAAGGTGGCGCTTCCGTCTCCTGACACGGCAGCTCTCAAGGATCCGGCGGATCGCAAGCTGGAGACGTCTCTAAAGTCCATTTTCGCTAATACGGGTGCATTGCTCAGACCTGCTGTGGCGTCGGTATGGGTGAGTAGTGCTATCACTAAATGGGCTGAGAATTTAGCTTCTGATATGGATACCCTTGATAAAGATACTGTTCTTTTAACTCTTGGTTATATCAAGGACGCTGCAGATTACCTGAAGGATGCGGCGAGGGATGTTGGTCTCTTGGGATCAAGAGCCAATGCCATGTCGATTTCGGCCAGAAGGGCGCTGTGGATACATCAATGGAATGCTGATGCGGATTCCAAGAGAGCTATGGAAGCGTTACCCTTCAAAGGTAATGTCCTGTTTGGGGAAGGCTTGGCGGACCTGGTGTCTACCACGACGGCGGGTAAGTCCTCGTTTCTTCCCTATGTTCCCACACAACACAAAAAGCCACAACATCAGCAGATGCAGTCCTTTCGTCTAAATAAATACAGGCCAGGAAAGGGTTCGTCCTTTCTCGCTTCAAAAGGTAGAGGAAGGGGAAAGAAGTCGCCTGCGGTGTCAGGCGCCCAGGACCAGAAGTCCACCCCTGCCGCTACCAAGTCCACCGCATGACGCTGGGGCTTCCCTGGGGGAGTCCATCCCGGTAGGGGGCCGTCTGCAGTTCTTCAGTCAGGTCTGGGTCCAATCAGACTTGGATCCGTGGGTTCTAGAGATTGTATCTCAGGGCTACAGGCTGGAGTTTCAGGAGACGCCCCCTCACCGGTTTTTCATGTCGACCCTGCCAGTTTCTCTTCCCGACAGGGAGGTCGTGCTGGCAGCACTACAAAAGTTGTGTCTTCAGAGGGTCATTGTTCCCGTTCCTACGTCTCAACGGGGGGAGGGGTTCTACTCGAGCCTCTTTGTGGTGCCGAAACCGGACGGTTCGGTCAGACCGATTCTGAACCTAAAATCCCTCAATCCATACTTGAAAGTTTTCAAGTTCAAGATGGAATCTCTTCGAGCGGTGATTGCCAGCCTAGAAGGGGGGGGATTTTATGGCGTCAGTGGACATAAAGGATGCCTACTTACACGTCCCAATTTATCCTCCGCTTCAGGCTTTCCTAAGGTTTGCGATACAGGATTCTCATTACCAATTTCAGACGTTGCCGTTTGGGCTTTCCACGGCCTCGATGATTTTCACCAAGGTCATGGCGGAGATGATGGTTCTCCTTCGCAGGCAAGGGGTTACAATTATCCCGTACTTGGACGATCTCCTAATAAAAGCGAGGTCCAAGGAACGTTTGCTGAGGAGTGTGAGTTTGGTACTGTTGGTGCTCCGGCAGCACGGTTGGGTGCTGAATTTGCCGAAATTTCAGTTGATTCCGGCTACTCGGCTGTCGTTTCTGGGCATGATTCTGGACACGGAGTTACGAAGAGTATTTCTTCCAGAAGAAAAAGCTCTAGAACTGCAGTCAATGGTCAGGGAACTTCTGCGGCCGAAGTCTGTGTCCATCCATCAATGTACTCGGGTTCTGGGGAAAATGGTTGCGGCGTACAAAGCCATTCCGTATGGCAGGTTTCATGCCCGGGTGTTTCAGTGGGATTTGCTGAGCAAATGGTCCGGGTCTCACCTGCACATGCACCGGAAGATAAGTCTCTCTCTCAGAGCCAGAATTTCTCTCCTGTGGTGGATGCAAAGTTCTCACCTCCTGGAAGGTCGCCGGTTCGGTGTCCTGGACTGGGTGCTTCTGACAACAGATGCAAGTCTCCGGGGCTGGGGCGCAGTCACCCAAGGAAGGAACTTCCAGGGGAAATGGTCGCTCCAGGAAGCTTGTCTTCACATTAATGTTCTCGAGTTAAGGACCATTTACAACGGCCTGCAACAAGCAAGAAGCCTTCTTCAGGGTCGACCTGTCCTGGTACAGTCAGACAACATCACAGCGGTAGCACATATAAACCGTCAAGGCGGAACAAGGAGCAGAGCGGCAATGGCGGAGGCCACAAGAATCCTTCGCTGGGCGGAACAACACGTGAGTGCTCTGTCAGCAGTCTTCCTACCGGGAGTGGACAACTGGGAAGCAGATTTCCTCAGCAGACACGATCTCCATCCGGGAGAGTGGGCTCTTCACCAGGAGGTATTTGCAGAGGTGACAAAGCGTTGGGGAATTCCGTTAATCGACATGATGGCATCTCGTCTCAACAAGAAGCTTCCGAGGTATTGTTCCAGGTCCAGAGACCCCCAGGCAAGTGCAGTGGACGCCCTGGTGTCTCCGTGGGTGTTCAGGTTGGTGTATGTGTTCCCTTTGCTTCCTCTCATTCCAAAGGTACTGGGGATCATTCGACGAGCAAGGGTTCAGGCGATTATCGTCGTTCCAGATTGGCCAAGAAGGGCCTGGTACCCGGATCTTCAGGAGTTACTGGTGGAAGATCCTTGGCCACTTCCTCTAAGAGAGGACCTGTTGTTGCAGGGTCCATGCGTGTTTCCAGACTTACCGTGGCTGCGTTTGACGGCATGGAAGTTGAGCGCCAGATCTTAGCTCGTAAGGGTATTCCTGGGGAAGTCATTCCCACTCTCATTAAGGCTAGGAAGGAGGTTACGGCGAAACATTATCACCGTATTTGGAGAAAGTATGTTTCCTGGTGTGAGACCAAAATGGCTCCTGCGGAAGAGTTTCACTTGGGTCGCTTTCTCCATTTTTTGCAGGCAGGTGTAGATGCGGGCCTAAAATTGGGCTCCATCAAGGTACAGATCTCTGTCTATTTTCTTTCAAAAGGAATTAGCTGTCCTTCCAGAGGTTCAGACTTTTGTGAAAGGAGTAATGCATATCAATCCTCCGTTTGTGCCTCCTTTGGCTCCATGGGATCTTGACGTGGTCTTACAGTTTCTCATGTCTTCCTGGTTTGAGCCTTTGCGTAAGGTTGAGTTGAAGTTTCTCACTTGGAAGGTAGTCATGCTGTTGGCGCTGGCGTCTGCCAGGAGGGTGTCAGAATTGGCGGCTTTATCTCATAAGAGCCCGTATTTGATTTTTCATTCTGATTGGGCAGAATTGCGGACTCGTCAACAATTTTTGCCGAAGGTGGTGTCTTCGTTTCACATTAACCAACCTATTGTGGTGCCAGTGGCTACGGAGGCTGGGGCGGTTCCAAAGTCTCTGGATGTGGTGAGAGCTTTGAGGATCTACGTCGCCAGAAAAGCTGTTGCCAGGAAAACTGAGGCGCTGTTTGTCCTGTATGCTTCTAACAAGATTGGTCATCCTGCTTCAAAACAGACTATTGCACGCTGGATTTGTAGTACGATCCAGCAGGCTCATTCTTCGGCTGGGCTACCCGTGCCGAAGTCAGTAAAAGCTCATTCTACCAGAAAGGTGGGCTCGTCTTGGGCGGCTGCCCGAGGCGTATCGGCTTTACAGCTTTGCCAAGCAACCACCTGGTCAGGGGCAAACACTTTTGCCAAGTTCTATAAGTTTGATACCCTGGCTGATGAGGACCTTACGTTTGCTCAGTCAGTGCTGCAGAGTCGTCCACACTCTCCCGCCCGGTCTGGAGCTTTGGTATAGACCCCATGGTCCTTTTGGAGTCCCCAGCATCCTCTAGGACGTAAGAGAAAATAGGATTTTGGTACTTACCGATAAATCCTTTTCTCCTAGTCCGTAGAGGATGCTGGGCGCCCATCCCAGTGCGGACTGTTACTGGCAATGTTTTCATGTTGGTTAACTTGGTTTGTACACGGGTAGTGTATTTCTGGTTTTCAGCTTGTTGCTGTTGTTTTTTCATACTGTTCTCTGGTTTACTGTTACTCCGGTTGTACGGTATGTTTGTGGTGTGGGCTAGTATGTTTGTAGCCCTTAGTTTACACAAAAATCCTTTCCTCGAAATGTCCGTCTCTCCTGGGCACAGTTCCTTTAACTGAGGTCTGGAGGAGGGGCATAGAGGGAGGAGCCAGTTCACACCCAGTTTAAGTCTTTTCAGTGTGCCCAAGCTCCTGCGGATCCCATCTATACCCCATTGTCCTTTTGGAGTCCCCAGCATCCTCTACGGACTAGGAAAAAAGGATTTATCGGTAAGTACCAAAATCCTATTTTTAGAAGCCGACGGGTGAGTAAGGGGTGTTCCCCCCTCTCCCCAGCCCCCTAACCCTCCCTCCCCGCAGCCTAACACTAACCTCCCCCGTAGGTGCCTAAACCTAACCCCCTGTCCCCGCTGCCTAAACCTAAACGAGCCTAACAATGGGGGTAATTCAGAGTTGATCGCAGCAGCAAATTTTTTAGCAGTTGGGCAAAACCATGGTGGTCATTCCGAGTTGTTCGCTCGCTAGCAGTTTTTAGCAGACGTGCAAACTCTATGCCGCCGCCCACTGGGAGTGTATTTTAGCTTAGCAGAAGTGCAAACGAAAGGATCGCAGAGCAGCTACAAAGTATTTTTGTGCAGTTTCAGAGTAGCTCAACACCTACTCAGCGCATGCGATCACTTCAGACTGTTCAGTTCCTGTTTTGACGTCACGAACACGCCCTGCATTCACCCAGCCACGTCTGCGTTTTTCTGAACACTCCCTGAAAACGGTCAGTTGACACCCAGAAATGCCCACTTCATGTCAATCACTCTGCGTCAGCAGTGCAACTGAAAAGCTTTGCTAGAGCCTGTGTGAAACTACATCGTTTGTTGTAATAGTACGTCGCGCGTGCGTATTGCGCCGCATATGCATGCGCAGAAGTGCCTTTTTTGCCTCATCGCTGCACAGCGAACGAATGCAGCTACCGATCAACTCAAAATGACCACCCATGTGCACTGCAGGTGAGGCAGATATAACCAGGGCCGGTGCAAGGCTTTTCGGCACCCTAGGCAAAACTTCTGCCTACTGCCCTACCCCCCTTCCTCCTCACACTACGCACACCCATCCGCCACTCAGGTAAAAGTGTGGCAGTGGCTTCTCAGACGTTCCACAGCTGTTAAAAAGAGACCGTCCCCTAAAAAAATATGTAAAAAGAACACACTTACTGATACAGATTCTGCTGACACATACACACATACTGACACAGATACACTACCACCACTTACTGACACAGACATCACTTGTTGGCACGTACATACTTACTGACAGACACCCCCTAACTGACATAGACATTAGCTACTGGCAGATATTGTACCTCTAACTGACATAGAAGCCGCTTACTGACAAATACCCCTGACATAGACACCAGTTATTGGCACATACATACCCGGACATACCTTACTGACACAAAAATGTACTGACACAGATACATACCCTTTACTGACACACACACTACTTACGGATACACAGTATACCCCTTTCTAACACCACTTACTGGCTTGTACTGTACATAGACTAGAGATGAGCGGGTTCGGTTTCTCTGAATCCGAACCCGCCAGAACTTCATGTTTTTTTTCACGGGTCCGAGCGACTCGGATCTTCCCGCCTTGCTCGGTTAACCCGAGCGCGCCCGAACGTCATCATGACGCTGTCGGATTCTCGCGAGGCTCGGATTCTATCGCGAGACTCGGATTCTATATAAGGAGCCGCGCGTCGCCGCCATTTTCACACGTGCATTGAGATTGATAGGGAGAGGACGTGGCTGGCGTCCTCTCCATTTAGATTATAAGAGACTGAGAGAGATTTACTGGAGCTGACTAGGAGGAGTACTGTTACTGTAGAAGTGTAGAGACTGAGTGGAGAGAGTTTACTAGTGAGGACAGTGCAGTTTACTTTATAATCCGTTCTCTGCCTGAAAAAAGCGATACACACAGCACACAGTGACTCAGT